>NC_092711.1:78656875-78961319 GCF_047496885.1 Scyliorhinus torazame
TCCCCTCTCCCTCCTCCTATAGTAGTCTGAATCTTGTGTTGGCCCAGGCCAGTTGGCAGGATTCCTTCTCTGAAGGACATTACTGAACCAGTTGGGGCAGTTTACATGGTCACTTTTTCCTAGTGCCTGCCCACAAATGACCAGATTAATTCAGCTCAATTTCACTGTCACACTCGCTCTTTTCTGTTTTCAGTCAATTTTACAGGAGGTTGGGCATTGGGAAACTCAACATCACATCAGAATCATCACGCCACCATGCTACCTCACAAACTGCAGCAGTTCAAGAAGGTCAAACATCATCTTCTCCACAGGTAACTGGGGATGGGGAATATTTGCTGCTGGTCTTGTTGGTGAAAGGACAGGGGAGTGGGAGGAGCTGATAGTCTCTTGCAGAGAGAGACAGGACGGGCTGAATGGCCTCAGTCTGCATTGTAACAATTCAATGATTTACTGATAAAGAAGCGACGCTGGAGACCAGGGAACAACCTCTGGAATCAATGGCCAACCTGATACAAAGCGGCTCTTCATTGATCTGGAAGCTGCAGCCCAGCTCGGTGTAAACGGGGGGGAGGGGGATCCGCTCCATTTATTCCCGGGGTTTCTGGAGCCTCTCCGCCCACTCGCCGGACCCTCCGCCCCGCCATCACCCCCTTTACCCATTGTGGACCCGTCTGCCCATCACCTGCACTGTGCATGCTTCACTCACAGTCCAGTCCGCCCCTCATTCGCTCCCATTGGCGGGAGGATCAGCGGCTCCCGCCCGCTCTATTCCTATTGGCCGGAGCCGCCGCCAATCACTTCTGGGCATTGTGACGGTTCGGGCTGTGCCCAGCGCATGCGCGGTTCAGGTTGTCGCTGACGGTGCGAGGAGCGGGAAAGAAACAATCGAGCGACTTTCAGGAATGGATCCGGTGGGTGGCTGGGGAACAATAGAAGCTGCGGAGTGAGCCGGGAGGCTTCATAAATACCCCGTGGAGGCTTCAACTCCCGAGGAAAATGTTAACGGTCCCGTCTTAAACAGCACCGAACAGAGTGAGAGCTGAGCGGTGACAGGCCCGGGTTACCGGCCGCCATCTTTACAGAGGACAAGGAGCCGCAGGGCGCATGCGCTGCGAGCCTGGACCGGATGCCAACTCTCCCGGATTGACTGACTGGAGTCTCCAGGATTTTATTTTAATCATTTGTGGGAGTCACTGGCTGGGCCAACATTTATTGCCCATCCCTAATTTCCCTGGAACCTAGTGGCTTGCTCGGCCATCTCGGAGGGCATTTAAAGAGTCAACCACATTGCTATGGTTTGGAATCGTGTCGGCCAGACCAGGTAAGGATGGCAGATTTTCTTTTCTATTCATTCACGGGATGTGGGTGTCGCTGGCTGGGCCAGCATTCACTGCCCAGAACTAATTGCCCTTGAACTGAGTGTATCTCAGAGAGCATTTTAAGGGTCAACAAGCTGACTGTGGATCTGGAGTCACGTGTAGGCCAGACCAGGTAAGGATAGAAGATTTCCTTCACTGAAGGACATCAGTGAACAAGGTGGCTCTTTGCAACAATCGACAATCGTTTCATGGTCACCACTAGACTTTTAATGAATTCAAATTTTACTTTCTGCCTTGGTCAGATTCATGTCTGGGTGTCTGGGAAATCATGAGGACAGTAAAGAAGATTTTTTTGAAATTTTCTTTGAACATTTCTGTTCAGCGGATATAAAAATATTGAAAATGGGATAAAGGTTGTTTGGCTGACAGTCAATCACTGTCCTGTAAGGTAATGAGTCATTTTGCTTCCCAATTGGCCGAGGAAGGCAGTGTGTCACAAGGATGGATGTGTTGACCGATTAATGGCGGGAGGATGGGGGCAGGTCATGTGATCAAACCTCCAGGAATACATTTAATCAAAGTTGGCGAGGAGTGAATGTTGTGAATTTCTATCCTAGACTGACAGTGAGGTTTCTGTAAATTTACAGGATACTGGAAGTAGAGGTTTAGGGCAGCACGGTAGCACAGTGGTTAGCACGGTTGCTTCACAGCACCAGGGCCCCAGGTTCGATTCCCGGCTTGGGTCACTGTCTGTGCGGAGTCTGCATGTTCTCCCTGTGTCTGCGTGGTTTTCCTCCGGGTGCTCCAGTTTCCTCCTACAGTCCAAAGATGTGCAGGTTAGGTGGATTGGCCATGATAAATTGCCCTTAGTGTCCAAAAAAGGTTAGGTGGGGTTTTGGGGATAGGGTGGAGGTGTGGGGCTTAAGTAGGGTGCTCTTTCCAAGAGCCGGTGCAAACTCGATGGACTGAATGGCCTCCTTCTGCACTGTAAATTCTATGTTCTAACAGACAGGAAACACAATCCAAACGTCACATTGCGATCTGACAGAGTCACTCAATTCATCAGAACCTGAATTTCAGCAGCATCTGGGTGTGGAAGGTAAAAGGTTTGTCTGTTCTGTCTGTGAGGGAAGATTTCAGGTCTCAGTGTGACTGGAAAAGCCCCGAGATTCACAAACCCTGGTTAGGCCAAACCTGGAGAACTGTGTTCAGTTCTGGGCAACAAACCTGAGGAAGTAGAATGGCCTCGGAGGGAGTGTAGCTCAGATTTACCTGAGTGATATCTGAACCCCCGGAGTTAAATTACAAAACTAGATTGCACAAAAGAGTCAGAGACATGATGGCACAAAGAAGGGCATTCGGCCCATTGAATCCATGCTAGCTCTCTGGGGCAATCCAGTCAGTCCCATTTTCCTGCTCTCTCCCTGTATCCTCGCAGGTTTATTTCCCTCAGATGTCCATCCAATTTCCTTTTGAAATCAAATCATTCGTTGTGTCTATTTTCAAACTCCCTCATAGGCAGCAAGTTTCAGGTCATTACCGCTCGCTGTGTAAAAACATACATCTCATATCACCTCATATCTCCTGTACCTTTTACATACAAACTCGGAACAAGCCACTCGGTCCCTCAATCCTGATCAGCATTGCATAAGATTGCGGCTGATCTCATTTTAACCTCAACTCCACATTCTTGCCTACCCCTGATGACCTTTCACCCCCTTGACCATCAAGAATCTATCCCACTCTGCCTTAAAAATATTCAAGGACTCTACTTCCGCTGCCTTTTAAGGACGCGAGTTCCAAAGTTTTACAACTCTCAAGAGAATAAAAAATCCTCATCTCCATCTGAAATGGGTGACCACTTATTTTGCAATAGTGACGCTTCGTTCTAGATTCTCCCACAAGAGGAAACATCCTCTCCACATCCACCCTGTCAAAACACCTCAGGATCTTGTATAGTTCAATCCAGGTTTTACCCCAAACTTTAAATCTGTGTCCTGACTGCTTGTACGATCAGTGAATGGAAACAGAGTTTCTTTGTCCACCTGATCGAAACCTGGCATAATCCTGTGTCCCTGAATCAAATCTCCCCTCAACCTCCTTTGCTGGAACCATTCTGATAAATCTCCTCTGCACCTTCTCCAAGAACCTTCACATCGTTCCTTTTTAAAAAAATTTAGAGTACCCAATTAATTATTTCCAGTTAAGGAGCAATTTAGCGTGGCCAATCCACCTAGCCTGCACATCTTTGGTAGTGGGTGCGAAACCCACGCAAACACTGGGAGAATGTGCAAACTCCACACGGACAGTGACCCAGAGCTGGGATTGAACCTGGGACCTCGGCGCCGTGAGGCAACAGGGATAACGTTCTGTGCCACCGTGCTGCCCTCTTCACATCCTTCCTGAAACGTGGTGACCAGAGCTTCATGGAATTCCTATAGTGCAGAATCATAGAATTTACAGTGCAGAAGGAGGCCATTCAGCCCATCGGGTTTGCACTGGCCTTTGGAAAGAGCACCCTACTTAAGCTTAAGCTCACCCCTCCACCCTGTCTCTGGAACCCAATGACCCCAACTAACCTTTGTACACTAAGGGGCAATTTATCACGGCCAATCCACCTAACCTGCACATCTTTGGACTGTGGGAAGAAATCGGAGGAAACCCGCGCAGACAGAGGGAGAAATTGCAAACTCCAGACATAGCCACCCGAGACCCGAATTGAACCCGGGACCCTGGAGCTGTGAAGCAGAAGTGCTAACCACTTTGCCACCAGAAGCATAGTTTCAGTATCAATATTTCAATTTATGAAGCTGAAGCTCGAATATGCTTTGTCTTAATATGTCTTGTAGATATACAAAATCCCTCTTCACCTCTTTCTTTCTCCTCCCAAAGAGGTCAAATGGGTTTTAGAACAATCCAGCCGTTTTCATGGTCATTTTTTCCAAGTGCCGGCCCAACAAATGACCAGAATCATTCAGCGATTTCACAACCTGCCTTTGTATTTTTGTGGGATCTCTCTCACTCCCTAATTTCTGTTTTCAATCAGTTTCACAGGGTGTTCGAAGGGGAGGATTCAAAGTCCGGAAACTCAAACCAAGCATCACATCAGGATCTGACAGAGTCCTCAATTTATCATCTCCTGAATATCATCGTTCTTTGATCATGGAAGGAAAAAGCATCGTTGACAGTGGGGAGAAACCGTACTTGATTTGTGTGTGTGGACGAGGATTCGCTCTATCATCAGGCCTCGCAAGCCACAAATGCAGTCACATTGAGGAGAAACCGCGGAAATGTGCGGACTGTGGGAAAGGATTCCCTTCCCCATGTGACACCTCACTACATGAGAGGGTATTGTGTCAGATGTCGGATAATTGGCCAAGCAGGTAAGTTTAAGAAAAGCATTGCAGAGGCTGATTGAGGAAGAGAGTAGATGCGATTCAAGGCGGCCATTTCATAGCGAAGGACCAAACGATTAAAGATCTGAAGGTCACGTTGGCATTCCAGTTTTGGATCATGTATCAGGTAAACGGGAAAAGCCTGTTAACACAGCTGACATATTAGTTACATTTGTATTTTTAAAATGTAAAATAAGATGAGGGCGGCACGATGACACAAGGGAGGCACGGTAGCACAATGTTTAGCACTGCTGCATCACAGCTCCAGTGTCCCAGGTTCAATTTTGGCCTCGGGTGACTCCCTTGTGAAGTTTACATGTTCTCCCCGTGTCTGCGTGGGTTTCCTCCGGGTGCTCCGGTTTCCTCCCACAGTTCAAAGATGTGCAGATTAGGTGGATTGGTCTTGTTGCCTAAATTGCCCCTTACTGTCCAAAAAGGTTAGGTGGGGTTACTGTGTTACGGGGATCGGGTAAAGGCGTGGGCTTAAGTAGGCTACTCTTGCCAAGAGGGAATTGCTATAAAAATTCTGGGAATCTAACACGCCATCAACGTGTTCACACTGACGAGAGACCGTATAGGTGCTCTCACTGTGGGAATGTGTTCGCACAATCATCCAGCTCATTGTACATCAGCGAACCCACACTGGGGAGAGGCTGTTCACCTGCTCCGAGTGTGGGAAGGGATTCACCACTTCATCACACCTACTGAGACACCAACGAGGCCACAAATAACCAGTGATTGGATTTTGCTGTTACTCACATTCAGGACTGAACCATGTTCATTTGGGTCTCTTTCTGCTGATAACAAACTCCAGCCCATTTACAGGGGCTAATATTCTGGCTAAATGTCAAATAAGATTTGTGTGAAATACGCAGTGTGTTGAAACTTTTTAATATCTCTGACACAAGTTAGTTCCTTTTGAAGTACTCTCGCTCTCCCCTGTCTCTTCCATCCTCGCCTCCAACTAGACGTGTGAGGAGCTTGTGGAGCTTCTTTGTGACTGAGATTGAGTAAATCCTATCAGCTGCCTCTGCTGCTTCCCTCCCTTCCACGAGCCCACTGGACCAAACTGTCTCTAAATTTCATCCTTGCCTGAGCCCTGAACCCTCATCTTTGTCTAGTTTCTCTCCCATCTCCCCTCATGCTCCTCATCTTGTCCATGAGTCCCAGCTCCTGCTCCATCGACCCAATTCCCACTAAGCTACTGATCAGCCAACTACCCTGTGTCCATGGATATTGTCAACATTTCTCTCTCGTCAGGTACTGTCCCTCTGTCCTTCAAATCTGCCGTCATCACCCCCTCCTCAATAAAAAAAATCTTGACCCTGCCATCCTTACAAATTACTGCCCCATCTTCAACCTCCCTCTCCTCTCCAAACTCTTTGAACTTGTTGTCACCTCCCAAATCCTTGCTCATCTTTCCCAAAACTCCCATGTTTGAATCCTTTCAATCAGGTCTCTGCCCTGTCACAGTGAAATACAAGAGACAAACAGTGGTTAGCACTGTGCAGCAACATTGCTGACGTCAGGGAAATACCACCAGACAGAACCATCGGATGAGACTGAGAGAGGATATCCTACAGAATCATAGAATTTACAGTGCAGAAGGAGGCCATTGAAAAGAGCACCCTACTTAAGCCCATCCCCGTAACCCAGTAACTCCAACTAAACATTTTTGGTAGCACAGTGGTTAGCACCGTTGCTTCACAGCTCCAGGGTCCCAGGTTCGATTCCCAGCTTGGATCACTGTTTGTGTCGGGTCTGCACATTCTCCCTGTGTCGGTGTGGGTTTCCTCCGGGCGCTCCGGTTTCCTCCCACAAGTCCCGAAAGACGTGCTGTTAGGTAATTTGGACATTCTGAATTCTCCCTCTGTGTATCCGAACAGGCACCGGTATGTGGCGAATCGGGGCTTTTCACAGTAACTTCATTGCAGTGTTAATGTAAGCCTACTTGTGACAATAAAGATTATATTATAAAGGGGCAATTTAGCGTGGTCATTCCACATAACCTGCACACCCGTGGACGGTGGGAGAAAACTAGAGCACCTGATGGGAACCCACACAGACACGGGGAGAATGTGCAAACTCCACACAGTCACTCAATGCTGGAATAGCTGAAACATCAACACACTGCTCCTGGCAGTTGATGGTACAGTGGTTCAATAAATATAATTAGTGGATTGAAAAGGTATGTCATATAGAGTAAAAACAGAAAATGTGAGATTAATTCAACAGAATCCCTGCAGTGCAAAAGGAGGCCAATCAGCCCATCAAGTTTGCATGCACGAACCATACAAAAGAGCGCCCCACCAAGGCGCACTTACTCTGACATTTCCCCGTAACCCCACTTCACCTTTGGTAACTAAGGGGAAATTTAGCATCGGCAATCCACCAAATCTGCACATCTTTGGATGGTGGGAGAAAACTGGAGCACCTGGAGGGAACCCACACAGACACGTGGAGAATGTGCAAACTCAAATAGCTGCAGTGATATCAGAGTGTGGGTGGAGCTGGGCTGTCTGTCTTCACTACAGCTATTTGATAAACACACAGTTCTTAAAGGTACTCTCACATGACAATTCTGAATTCTCCCTCTGTGTACCTGAACATGCTCCGGAATGTGCTGACTGGGTGCTTTTCACTGCAACTTCATTGCAGTGTTAATGTCAGACTACTTGTGACAATAAAGAGTAGGATTATTTTTTTAAATGTTCCGGCAAATTTCCATCCCGTCCGTAATGATTCCCGCAGCCGGAAATATGACCCCAACAAATGGGATGAAGCCAAATCTTTAAAAGTCAAAGTCTTTACTTCAAATTGTTGCCGTGCTGTCAGGGCAAAGGGTTAACTTCTCTGCTTGTTTACAAAAGGGAAGAGGAAACATTCACAAAGCTTCCCACAGCTTGTGAGCTCCGAAACATAACTTCAATGCTGAAGTTTATCTTCAGAGATCGAAACGTTTTGGTGCCTTTTCCAATTGTACCAGTAAATTGTGATTCACACTGAAAGGTTTACTTTCACTCAGTAATTAGAACATTTCACTTTCTCAGCACTGACACTTTAGATCAAATCCCAATTGTTCTCTTTCCTTGTAGCTGGTGTGTGGAGAAGATCATGTTCACTGTAGATCTGTCAGCACAGAAACCGCACTGTGCTTCTAGATACACTCAGTCTGCAAGTAGATGAATCTTTTAAACATCACCCAAGTGAAGGTCTTCCCCTGACTCTAGGGAGTGAGATGTCCCTGTAGTTGATGCTGTCTCCTCTGTCACTGCTGTTTTTATTGCATCAGATATGTTTTGTGGACCAGTCTCACAGCCCAAAAGGGGAGGGCAGGAAGGTGTGACAGTTGATGGGACTTTCTGTGTGAGCAGTTCAGCTGGAATTCCATCCTTGCCGGGCACCTTTCTGTTTGCTCAGCAATCAATGGCCTTTTCCAGCTCAAATGATGAGGGTTCCTTGTCCAACTCAATCATGACAGGAAGCTGCAGGAGAGTCAAACAGAGACTGGCAGATGCCCTTTTCACAGGGGTACAGCTCACTGTTGTGTTCAACCCAGCTCCTCCTCACTCTCTCACCATGACTGACACTGAGCATGCTCCGAGCACACGCCCACACTGCACCTGCGCACTGGCCTCGTACACTCACTGATCGGGAACTTTCTGCAGCGCGGGGGATTCTGGGTAACGCAGCCGCCATAGAGCCATTAGTAAACAGGAAGATTCTATTTCCCAGTCAGCCAAACAGAAGATCCACAGTTAGGCAAGATGCTGGGCATGAAGCACAATGAAAAGTTTGGATACTTTATTTAATACAGAAGCACATTATTCTTGGTCTAAGATAACACTTAGACATGGGCAGAAAGCAGGTTGATCTACAGTATTTACAACACCTGGGACACGGTAAATCATCTCATCAAATCAGTGATAGGTTTGTTTACTGTTCATAATTGTCACTGGGTCACACTCACGATTCATGCAAAATGCAACTCCCCAGGTTTTTTGACCCACTCCTTCCAGACCTGTTTTCACTCCAAGGTACTTGACATCTGCCTCAGTCTTTATCCAGCCATGTATGTTCAGCTCACACTGCCCAACAACCAGCCTCTCCTGCACTGGGCTACAGGGTCTCCATCACCAAAAATCTGTCCTGATCCACGCACATCGACACTACCATCAAGAAAGCACAACTGTGCCTATACTTCAGGAAACTGAGGAAATTTGACATGTCCACACTGACTCTTACCAACTTTTACAGATGCACCATAGAAAGCATGCTGTCTGGCTGCATCACAGCCTGGTATGGCAACTGCTCGGCCCAAGACCACAAGAAACTTCAGAGAGTACAGCCCAGTCCATCACACGAACCTGCCTCCCATCCATTGACTCTGTCCACATCTCCCGCTGACTGGGGAAAGCGGGCAGCATAATCAAAGACCCCTCCCACCCGGCTTACTCACTCTTCCAACTTCTTCCATCGGGCAGGAGATACAAGTCTGAGTACACGCGCGAACAGATTGAAAACAGCTTCTTCCTCGCTATTACCAGACTCCTAAAGGACCCTCTTTTGGACTGACCTGATTAATACTACACTCCTGTATGCTGCACTCAATGCCTTTGTCTATATATTTACATTGTGTACCTTGTGTTGCCCTATTATGTATTTTCTTTGTTTACTTTCTTTTCATGTACAAAATGATCTGTTTGAGCTGCTCGCAGAATAATACTTTTCACTGTACCTCGGTGCACGTGACAATAGACCAATCCAATCCATATCGAGGGAGCAATCTGCCTCTCTTGCATTGGTGCACTGCATTTCCCTCATAACACAGAGGCATAGAAGGTGACAGCACAAAACAAAGGCACTCAACAACCTTTGTTTTGTGCTGTCACCTTCTATGCCTCTGTGTTATGAGGGAAATGCAGTGCACCAATGCAAGAGAGGCAGATTGCTCCCTCGATATGGATTGGATTGGTCTATTGTCACGTGCACCGAGGTACAGTGAAAAGTATTATTCTGCGAGCAGCTCAAACAGATCATTTTGTACATGAAAAGAAAGTAAATAAAGAAAATACATAATAGGGCAACACAAGGTACACAATGTAAATATATAGACAAAGGCATTGAGTGCAACATACAGGAGTGTAGTATTAATCAGGTCAGTCCAAAAGAGGGTCCTTTAGGAGTCTGGTAATAGCGAGGAAGAAGCTGTTTTCACCCAACTTTCTGCAACAGACACAATCCCCTGTCATTGGCCCTGAACTCTGCAGATATTTTTCTCCTCAAAAGATACGAATAGATGAGCAAGGAGCTGGAGTTGGCTATTCAGCCCAGTCTGCTCCACCATTTAATAAGGTCATGGCTGATCTGATAGTAACAGATAGTTGTCCAATTATTTTCAAGGCATCAACTGAATCTGCCTCCACCACATTTTCGAGCAGTGCCTTCATGATCCCACACGCAGCACAGAATGTTTTTCTTCACATCATATGACATAGGAACAGAATTAGGCCACTCGGCCCATTGAATGGCGGAGCAGATTCAATCATGGCTGATATTTCTCTCATCTCCATTCTCCTGCCTTCTCCCCATAACCCCTGATTCCCTTATTCATCAAGAACCTATCTACCTCTATCTTAAAGACACTCAGTGATTTGGCCTCCACGGCATTCTGTGGCAAAGAGTTCCACAGATTCACCACCCTCCGACTGAAGAAATTCCGACTCATCTCTTGTTTTAATTCCTCCTCATCACCTGAGGAAGGAACTGTGCCCCTAAAGCTAGTGAGTCGAAACAAACCTGTTGGACTTTAACCTGGTGTTGTAAGACTTCTTACTCTGTTTTAAAGGATCGCCCTTTAGTCTGAGATTGTGTCCTCTGCTTCTAGTTTTTCCTACAACTGGAAACATTTTCTCCATGTCCTCTCTACCCAGGCCTCGCAGTATCCCTGTAAGTTTTAATAAGATCCCCCCATATCCGTCTAAACTCCCAACGAGTACAGATCCAGAGTCCTCAACCGTTCCTCGTACGACAGCACGGTAGCATGGTGGTTAGCACAATTGCTTCACAGCTCCAGGGTCCCAGGTTCGATTCCGGCTTGGGTCACTGTCTGTGCGGAGTTTGCACGTTCTCCCCGTGTGTGCGTGGGTTTCCTCCGGGTTCTCCGGTTTCCTCCCACAGTCCAAAGATGTGCGGGTTAGGTGGATTGGCCATGCTAAATTGCCCATAGTGTCCAAAATTGCCCGTAGGGTGGGGTTACTGGGTTATGGGGATTAGGTGGGGTTACTGGGTTATGGGGTTATGGGGATAGGGTGGAGGTTTGGACCTTCGGTAGGGTGCTCTTTCCAAGAGCCGGTGCAGACTCGATGGGCCGAATGGCCTCCTTCTGCACTGTAAATTCTATGTCTATGTCTATGACAAGCTATTCATTCCAGGGATCATTCTTGTAAACCTCCTCGGGACCTTTTCCAAGACCAGCACATCCTTCCTTAGATAGGAGACCCAAAATTGCTCATTATACTCCAAATGGGGTCTGATCAGAGCATTGTATAGCCTCAGAATTACATCCCTGGTCTTGTATTCTAGCCTTCTCGACATGAATATATTGCATTTGCCTTCCTAACTGCTGACTGAACCTGCACATTAACCTGAAGAGAATCTTGAACAAGGACTCCCAATTCCCTTTGTGCTTGTGATTTCCTCAGCATTTCCCCATTTAGGAAACAGTCTATGTCTGCTTCCAAAGTCCATAACCTCACACTTTTCCATATTGTATTCCATCTGCCACTTCTTTGCTCACTCTCCTAGCCTTGCTCAGCATTGCTTCTTTTTATAATCACTTTATGAATGCTCTCTGTTTATAATCTTGCCCTAAATATGACCTGGTAGACCAAATGTCTATTGCAGATCCTTTGTGTAATGTGGTCAAGTGCCTTTCCATTTGAGAACTGTTCAATAAAGTTATTAGAATTATTTGTAGCCAAAGCAGCACGTGGAGCAATGGGACTGCAGCACTGAGGACCCGGGTTTGAATCCCGGCCCTGGGTCACTGTCCGTGTTGAGTTTGCACATTCTCCACGTGTCTGCGTGGGTTTCACACCCACAACCCAGAGATGTGCAGGTTAGGTGGATTGGCCACGCTAAATTGCCCCTTAATTGGAAAAAATAATATTAATTGGGTATTCTGAATTAATTTTTTTAGAAAGGATTATTTGTAGCTTCCCCACCAATCAGTTTTCCCATTTTCCTTAATTGACCTCATTTTTATCAGGAGTTAACTGAAGTGTGTTCCTAACCTCTCATTATCTAAATTTCCATTTACCACTTTTCTATCCACCTGACCCAGTCCGTGGCTTTCTCCCTCATTGTCTAATACACATGAGCAACTTTTGTATAATCCTGGTGCATACATTTAAGTCTAAATCATTGATATATACCGGAAACTGTGGAGCCCCACTGGAAACAGACATCCAGGCATCATTCAGTCCTGGATGTGGCTAACAGCAGCAACAACAGCTGAATCCAAACCCTGCTGTTGCCTGTGAACTTGCTGATGTCTGTGCAGGTTGTTTGACTGAGTGAATCTCCTCCCACACCCTAGCACAGTGGTTAGCACCGTTGCTTCACAGCTCCAGGGTCCCAGGGTTGATTCCCGGCTTGGGTCACTGTCTGTGAGGAGTCTGCGCAGCCTCCCTGTGTGTGCGTGGGTTTCCTCCGGGTGCTCCGGTTTCCTCCCACAGTCCAAAGATGTGCAGGTTAGATGGATTGGCCATGCTAAATTGCCCTTCGTGTCCAAAAAGGTGAGGTGGGGTTATAGGTTGGGTTGAAGCTATGGGCTTAAGTAATGTGCTCTTTGCAAGGGCTGGTGCACTCGATGGGCCAAATGCCCTCCTTCTGCACTGTAAATTCTATGATTCTGTTTCAGTGTGAACTCGCTGGTGTTTCAGCAGATTCTGTTTACTTTTAAAGCTCTTCTCACAGTCAGCACATTTAAAAGGTCTCTGATCAGTATGAACAAGTTGGTGTCTCAGAAGTAGTGATGACCGAGTGAATCCCTTCCCACACACGGAGCAGGTGAATGGCCTTTCCCCAGAATGAGTGCGTTGATGTATCAGTAAATAAGTTTTACTTTTAAAGCTCTTCTCACAGTCAGCACATTTAAAAGGTCTCTGATCAGTATGAACAAGTTGGTGTGTCAGGAGGTGGGGGTGACTGAGTGAATCCCTTCCCACAGACGGAGCAGATGAATGGCCTCTCCCCAGTGTGAGTGTGTTGATGCATCAGTAAATTCCTTTTACTTTGAAAGCTCTTCTCACAGTCAGCACATTTAAAAGGTCTCTGATCAGTATGAACAAGTTGGTGTGTCAGGAGGTGGGGTGACTGAGTGAATCCCTTCCCACAGACGGAGCAGATGAATGGCCTCTCCCCAGTGTGAGTGTGTTGATGCATCAATAAATTCCTTTTACTTTGAAAGCTCTTCTCACAGTCAGCACATTTAAAACGTCTCTGATCAGTATGAACAAGTTGGTGACTCAGGAGGAGTGATGACCGAGTGAATCCCTTCCCACACACGGAGCAGGTGAACGGCCTTTCCCCAGTGTGAATACGTCGATGAGTTTCCAATTGAGACGGGTAGTAGCATCCCATCCCACAGTCCCCACATTTCCATGCTTTCTTCATGGTTATCGACAAGTTATCAGGTGTAGGTGGGATGCAGATTTGAGGTCACTATCAGATCAGCCGTGATGTTATTAAATGGTGGAACAGGCTCACGGGGCTGAATGTCCTATTGCTGCTTCTTGATTCCTTTGGTGCGAATGTCCTTATGTCTCTCCAACTTGGATCATCAGTTGAAGCCTGAGTACGGTGTCTCCCTGATGTAAATGCTGCAATTCAATTTCACGCCATGTGATTGGTTGAAGCTCAGTTCCTCTGTAACTCAGCTAACTGTGGAAAATTACTTCGATGTCTGTGTCTAGGTGCTTTTCCAATCACAGTGATTTTTGATTTTTTTTCCGAAAGACAAAACAGAGTTCTCCTTCCACGTTGAAAGGCCGGTCCTGATGAATCAAGTGATTCTGTCAGATCTCAATATGATGTTTGCATCTGCAAGTATTCTGTAAAAGGAGATTACATTGAAATACTGTGAATATATAAGACACAAACAGACCATTCTTTCACAGATTTTGCTGCTGTCAATACTCGGCACACATCTCCGACTGTCACACCTATCAAATCTCAGCCTTTCAGCTGATTTTCGATTCCATTTTCTCTCATGTGCTTGTCCCGTTTCCTTTTGAAAACATCACAGCACTTTCCTCAACTCCTTTCCATGGTAATGAGTTGCACATTCTGAATCTGTAATAAATAATTTTGTCCGTATTGTCCCCTTGGATTTATTTGTAACTTTCTTGTATTTATGACTTGTTGTTTATTGATTGTCACTCTCTCACATTGCCCCTCTCCAAACTACTGGTAATTTAAAAGATTTATAGCAGGTCACTGCTTAATTCGTTGTTGTCGATAGAAAAAAGGACCCACTCCAATTAATCTCTCCTGAGAGCTGTAATCTCTCATGTTACAAAAGTCATCACGGTCAATGCAAGATAGAATTCGCAAAGACAAACCTTTTTGTTGGGTTCAGTTTGTGTGCAAATTCTCCAGTTCTAACCCCCTGTAAAAGGAGTTTACAAAAGCCATCACTGTCAGTCCAGGATAGAAATTCTGAACAGGCAATTCTAATTTCTCTGGAACATGTTTTCCTCTCGTTCCGCCAAAGCTGTCAATCCCAGCACACCACACACTCTCCCTCCTCCCTGGGCTGAAATCCAAACCCATCTCACCATCTGCACCATTTCTTTCCTCCACTCCCAGTTTTCTTCCTCCCTCTCCTCTGCCTGTGTTCAGTTCTCCAGCTCCTGTCTGCAGACTGACAATAAAATCAATGGGTCTTATTGGGGGTTTGGGGTCTCCAGCGGGTATTTGTGAACCCTCCCCGCCCACCTGCTAAGGTTCCCTTCCTTGCCAGAGATCAGAGTCCTCATTGATTAGAGTGCAAAGTGGAAGCTATTATTTCTTGTCCCTCTCCCCCATCCTCCTGATGCGAACCACCCTCCAGTGTCTGAAGCAGGATGGTGCCCGTTAACCTGGGCCTGTTCCCGGGAGGGAGGGAGAAGCTCCGCAGCTGCAAACCAGGGAGCTGACAATGATGGTGAAGGGTTTGCTCCAGCTCACAATGCCCGGGGACTGATTGACAGCGGGTTCGGACCACTAAGAGGGGGCGGGGCTGGAAGACCGAACAAGAGCGGCTAGTCCTCCAGCCAATCAGAGTGAATGGGAGGCGGAGAAAAACCGAGACTCTCCCTCCCTCCGCATGCGCCCGGCCACCCGGGCCTGTCTCGGGGAAAAGCCCGAGCAGCTTTCGCCGGTTCAACTGCTGTATCCTAGCTTCGCATTCGGGGCTTGGGGCCTGCACGGGGTTTTTATGAATCGTCCCGACCCATCCGCCGGCTCCATCCCTCCCTCATAACTCACCCGAGCGAATTTGACCGGCTGAGGATTTCCACCCGACCGTCTGAATCCTGAGTTGTCATCGGTACTGCGCATGCTCTAGACCACGTGGGAGACCGGGCTCAGCCCCGCCCCCCATTCACTCCGATTGGTTCGTGGACCCGCTGCAACCACTCGGTCCTCCAGGCCCAATCCTCTCCTGCTACTGGTCCACAGCTGCCGTCAATCACTTCATGGGCATTGTGAGCTGGAGCATGCGCAGTGCCGATGCTGGGCTCGGCCGGGAGGGTCAAAGAGGTGAGTTTTAAAGAGCATCTTAAGGTATTCATCTGAGGAAGGAGCAGCGCTCTGAAAGCTAGTGTTTGAAACAAACCTGTTGGACTTTAACCTGGTGTTGTCAGACTTCTTACTGTGCCCACCCCAGTCCAACGCTGGCATCTCCACATCATCTTAAAGGAGGTAAGTGAGGTGGGGGCGGGGAGGTTTGTGAGGGAATATAGTGCTTGCGGCCGAGGTAACAAATCCATGGTGGAGTAATTGGAATCGGAAGTGCACAAGAGTCCAGGATCAGAGCAGATATCTCAGGGGGTTGTGGGGCTGGAGGAGATGACAGACACAGGGAGAGATGAGGCCATGGAGGGGATTTGAAAACGAGGGTGAGAATTGATTGGGAGCGAATGCAAGTCTCGGAGCACAGGGATCATAGGGGAAAGGAACTTGCTGTGAATTAAGACATGGGTAGCAGACTTTTGGATGGCTTTAAGTTTACAGAGGTAGAGTGTAGTAGAGCAGTCAGGTGTGTAATGGAGTTGTCGAATTGGGAGGTGATGATGGCAAATTGCCTTAGTATCTTAAAAAGGTTGGGGGTTACAGGTATAGGTGGAGCTGTGGGCTTAGCTGGGGTGCTCTTTCCAAGGGCCGTTGCAGACTCGATGGGCCGAATGGCCTCCTTCTGCACTGTAAATTCTATGAGGTCAGAAGCTCATATTGGATCAAGTGTGAAACCAAGTTTACAAAGAGACTGGCTAAGTCTCAGACTGTTGCCAGGGAGATGGATAGAGTTGGTATTCAGGAATGGAGATTGGAGCAGGGACCGACCAGTGGATTCAGTCTTCTCCATATTTGATTGAAGTTATTTAGTCAGCAGGAAGAGAACCAGAATGAGCTCTAAGTCTGATATCCGGTATAACTTAGTTCGAGAGGGAGAGGAAGAACAAAGGAAACCCTGGAAGATTTGGAGAAACAATCTTCACGTCAAATCTCCACATGGTCTGTTCTGGACACAAGGTTCACCTCTGTTATTCTAATTGGTCAGTCAGGGTGATTCAGATTAATGTCTGTCACAAGTCATGAATGAAGTGACTTATAAAGCATATTCTTGCCTCTAATTATATAACTTTGGTAAAAGGATACAGAAATAATGATCAAATACTTTATTTGGATTTCAGCCCCAGGGAGGAGGGGGGAGTGTGTGAGACAGGGATTTACAGTTTTGGGGACAGAAGAGAGAAAAAAAATGTAACGCAGAAACTGGAATTGTCTGTTCTGAATTTCTATCTTGCACTGATAGTGTGGCCTTTGTAAACTCCTTTTCCAGGGCATTAGGAGAAGATTTTCAGACAGGAAACACAAACAAAACATCACATTAAGATCTGACAGTGTCACTCAATTGATCAGGGCCTGAATATCCTCAGACAATAAATGTGGAGTGAAAAATGTTTGTTCTGTTTGTGGGAAAATATTTCAAACATTAGTGTGACTGGAAAAGCACCGAGACACACACGCACCTGAGTGAGTGTGTTCCAGTGAACTGACTGTGGAAAGAGCTTTAACCAGTTACACAGCCTGAAAAAACACCACAACATTCACTTAGGGGAGAAACCATACACGTGTTCTGTGTGAGGACCAAGCTTCACTTGATTGTCTAAAGAGGAAACGACAAAGACACTGACTCCATGGAGATACCGTCGAAACCGTGGAGTATGATTTTCGCTTCGGGGCTTTCCAAAATGCGAGATGTCCCGGGTTCATATCCCGGACGAGCTCTGCAAAGCGCTTGACTGGGGAGGTGATGCTGTAGTGGTATTGTTACTGGATGAGTAATCCTGAGACCCAGCACAATTCTCTGAGAATGCAGGTTCAAATCCCACCACAGCAGATGCTTCCATCGTGGCTGGTATTTGAACTCGAATCCAATAAATCAGGGGCAGCACAGTAGCACAGTGGTTAGCACAGTTGTTTCACAGCTCCACTGTCCCAGGTTCGATTCCCGCTTGGGTCACTGTCTGTGCGGAGTCTGCATGTTCTCCTCGTGTCTGCGTGGGTTTACTCCGGGTGCTCCGGTTTTCCCCCAGTCCAAAGATATGCAGGTTTGACGGAGTGGCCATGCTAAATTGCTCTTAGTGTCCAAAAGGATTAAGTGGGGTTACTGGGTTACAGGGATAGGGTGGAGGTGTGGGCTTGAGAAGGATGCTCTTTCCTTGGGCCAGTGCCCAAGGAAAGAGTGCCCAAACTCAATGTGCCGAATGGCCTGTTCTGCACTGTAAATTATATGATTGTGGAAGTTTGATGTTGAACAGTTTAGTGAGAATTGGGTCAAAGGAGCAAAGGGTAAGTCTCACAGACAAGATGCGCGCTGAGAGAGCATGATGGGAGACAGCAGGAAAAGAGGAGAAACAATGGTTTCTGACCCGTGTGAATTCGCTGGTGTTCAGTGAGCATGGATAAGGACTTGAATTTCTCTTCACAGGTTGTGCAGCTGAATGGCGTCTTCTCAGTGTGAACTCGCTGGTGTAACCGAAGGGCAGATGACTGAGTGAATCTCCTCTCACACACAGAACAGCCTTTCCCATGTGTGAACGCGTCGATGGATTTCCAGCCTGGATGAAGAATTGAATCCTTTACCACAGTCCTCACATTTCCACGGATTCTCCATGATTCTAGTTTCCCTGCGTCTTTCCAGTTTGGACAATCAGTTGAAGACGAGTACGCTTTTTCCCCACTGCAAATCGTGTGATGATTTTTACAGGCTGTTTAACTGGTTAAAGCTCTTTGTACATTGAGTGTACTGGAACCTCTCACTCCAGTGTGAGTCTTTATGCTTTTCCAGTCGCACTGATGTTTTAAATGGTGTCGCACAGACAGCACGGTAGCATTGGGCAGCACGGTAGCATTGTGGATAGCACAATTGCTTCACAGCTCCAGGGTCCCACGTTCAATTCCGGCTTGGGTCACTGTCTGTGCGGAGTCTGCACATTCTGCTCGTGTGTGCGTGGGTTTCCTCCCACAGTCCAAAGATGTGCAGGTTAGGTGGATTGGCCATGATAAATTGCCCTGAGTGTCCAAAATTGCCCTTAGTGTTGGGTGGGGTTACTGGGTTATGGGGATAGGGTGGAGGTGTTGACCTTGGGTAGGGTGCTCTTTCCAAGAGCCGGTGCAGACTCAATGGGCCGAATGGCCTCCTTCTGCACTGTAAATTGAAGAATAAAGGGATTAAGGGTTATGGTGTTCGGACCGGAAAGTGGAGCTGAGTCCACAAAAGATCAGCCATGATCTCATTGAATGGTGGAGCAGGCTCGAGGGGCCTGATGGCCTACTCCTGTTCCTAGTTCTTATGTTCTTATGTAAAATCTATGAAAACATAATCATTTCTCCTTCTAAATTCAATGATTGATGATATTCAGGCCGTGGTGACTCAGTAACTCTGCCAGATCATGCTGAGATGTTCAGTTTGAGCTTCCTGTTTGTAAATCCACCCATTCTAATGCACTGGAAAAAGAGTTTACAAAACTTTAAATAGAGGAGTGAAATTCTGAACATACAATTCTATTTTCCATGAAGCATATTTTCTTCAATTGTACCTGTAAAGCAGTAAATCCTAATCCCATGCACTCTCACCTCCCGGGGTGGATGCAAAACCCGGGGTGACGAACAGTCCCATATTTTACTGGAATGTATTTGAGTCCATTGTCTCAGACTGCGTGCTGCCTAGATGTTGTCTGTCACATAGATTGGACCTTTCTCAATGCACAGAACCATGTTCCTTCCTGTTTCTGTGTCCCAGAAACAGACACTTACCCGAGGCGGCCTGCTCCCAGCTCTGGCAGAACGCCAGTCTTTCAGTGCAGACTGTGCCTGAATTTTCACCAGGAGAGTTGGTCAGCTCGGCAAACCCTGCACATCACCTTCACAATTCTTTTCCTTACAGTTTACCCCCTCCCTCCCCTCAGGCTGGGTTCAGTTCTCAAGCCCCCCTGTGCAAAGTGAGAATAAAGTCAATTAATTAATAATTTTTCCTCCTGATCACTGGGACCCTGAAGCCCCGCCCACTCTGTTCCTTCACCAAGTTGGCCGCATCTGAAGCCAACAATCCCCGGGAGCTGGAAACCCGGGACCGGCAGGTTCTTATTGGGGGTTTGAGGTCTCCAGCGACTGTTTGTGAATCCTCCCTGCCCACCTGCCAGGGTTTCCTTCCTTGCCAGAGATCAGAGTCCTCATTTATTTGAGTGCAAAGTGGAAGCTCTTATTTATTTTCCCCCTCCCCCATCCTCTGATGTGAACATCCTCCAGTGTCTGAAGCAGGATGGTGCCCGTTAACCTGGGCCTGTTCCCGGGAGGGAGAAGCCCCGCAGCTGCAAACCAGGGAGCTGACAATGATTGTAAAGGGTTTGCGGATCCACAAAGTGTTTCCAAATCCTCCCACCCACTGCCTGATGCTGACTCCGCTTCTCCGGGACAAAGAACACGTCGCCCAGGCCAACACCTGGATTGCGCATGCTCCTAACTCCGTCTCTACGCCTACGCACTGGTGTCCATCTACAGCAGTTGGATTGCGCATGCTCCTAACTCCGTCTCTACGCCTACGCACTGGTGTCCATCTACAGCAGTTGGATTGCGCATGCTCCTAACTCTGTCTCTACGCCTATGCACTGGTGTCCATCTACAGCAGTTGGATTGCGCATGCTCTGTATCACAATGCCCAACTGATTAACGGAAGTTCTGGACCAATAGGAAGACGGGGCGGCACTGACCTTCCAATCAATCGGTGTGAATGGGGGGGGGGGGGGGGGCGGGGCTGAGCCCGGTTCTCCCTTATTGGCTGAACCTCTGCATTTTGAAAGCTGATTTGTCTCAAACCCCAGGAAAAAACTGGACCTTTCTGTTTGTAGCTTTAAACAGATGAAACCCTGTGGGTGTGGAGCAAACATTTCCACATTTGTTACTGAAGTGTGGAAATATGAAACTATATTCACACAATTCAAGGGCTGACTTCAAAAAAGAACAGGGCAGGGAGGGAGTACCGATCCAGTGACTTTGGAGGGGCTAGGACCGGAGCCACGTGGAACACAATCAATTCGAATTAAAACGGTGCGGGATTCACCGAGTGCATGATTGACTCACGGGAGGCTGACATGCTGTGGCCGCATATTGGATTGGATTGGATTTGTTTATCGTCACGTGTACCAAGGTACAGTGAAAAGTATTTTTCTGCGAGCACCTCAACAGATCACTAAATACATGGGAAGAAAAGAAAATACATAATAGGGCAACACAGCATACAATGTAACTACATAAGCACTGGCATCGGATGAAGCATACAGGGTGTAGTGTTAATGAGGTCAGTCCATAAGAGGGACATTTAGGAGTCTGGTGACAGTGGGGAAGAAGCTGTTTTTGAGTCTGTTCGTATATGTTCTCAGACTTCTGTATCTCCTGCCTGATGGAAGAAGTTGGAAGAGTGAGTAGGCCGGCTGGGAGGGATCTTTGAGTATGCTGCCCGCTTTCCCCAGGCATCGGGAGGTGTAGATGGAGTCAATGGATGGGAGGCAGGTTTGTGTGATGGACTGGGTGGTGTTCACGACTCGCTGAAGTTTCTTGCGGTCCTGGACCGAGCAGTTGCCATACCAGGCTGTGATGCAGCCCGATAGGATGCTTTCTATGGTGCATCTGTAAAAGCTGGTAAGGGTTAATGTGGACATGCCAAATTTCCTTAGTTTCCTGAGGAAGTATAGGTGCTGTTGTGCTTTCTTGGTGGTAGCGTCAACGTGGGTGGACCAGGACAGATTTTTGGAGATGTGCACCCCTAGGAATTTGAAACTGCTAACCATCTCCAACTCGGCCCCGTTGATGCTGATAGGGGTGTGTACAGTACTTTGCTTCCTGAAGTCAATGACCAGCTCTTTAGTTTTGCTAGCATTGAGGGAGAGATTGTTGTCGCTACACCACTCAACTAGGTTCTATATCTCCAGCCTGTATTCTGACTCGTCGTTATTCGAGATCCAGCCCACTATGGTCGTATCGTCAGCAAACTTGTAGATGGAGTTGGGACCAAGTTTTGCCACGCAGTCGTGTGTGTACAGGGAGTAGAGTATACACATTACACTCCCCACACACACTCATCCCAGCCAACAAGATGGCATTGGTTGCACTGGAGTGCGTCCATCCCACTGATGGGTCAGCTAAGTCCCAAGGGCACCTAGGGGAGTGCCCTGGGGGACACCCATACGATCTGTGGTGCTAATTTCACAGTGGGCAGTCCCCGGCGAGCGCAGCTGCATGGCTACTTTGCAGGCTGCAGCAATTGTGCTCTGTGCCCATCCACCCTCACCCCATTGTGCACCGCCTGGCCATCCCCTACTACTCCCCCAATCCTGGCAGAAGTCTCCTGGCCAGCAACACAACTGTCAGCAAACTATGGCACTGTTGGACACTTTCCATACCCCCTCTTGCTCAGCAGCCCGAAGCCTGTTTCACGATTTTTAAAAGCACAAATGAACCTCACCGTCGAGAATTCAGGCCTTTGGAGGCGAATCATGGAGGCCCCTGAGAATACCGGGTTGGCCCTGCTAATGATATGCAAATGATGTCAAGGCGACAGAGAATTGTAATTTTTTTAAATATAAATTTCGAGTACCCAATTCATTTTTTCCAATTAAGGGGCAATTTAGCATAGCCAATTCACCAATCCTGCACATCTTTGGGTTGTGGGGCGAAACCCACGCAGACACGGGAGAATGTGCAAACTCCATATGGACAGAGACCCAGAGCAGGGATCGAACCTGGGACCTTGGAGCCGTGAGACAGCAGTGCTAACCAGTGCACCACCATGCTACCCTGAGAATTGCGATTTCCCTTGAAATAGGTGCTCGCCACAATTTCAGAGGCGGAACCGATTCTCCGCCCAATCGGGTTTCGCGATTCCGCCGTCGGCCAACGGAGAATCCCACCCTGTTCAAAATGATACAAAAATAACTGGTTGTCTTTACGAAGGAGATGGACGCTACCCAGGCCATGTAGGCAGACTAGAAAGCCCTGTCCATAAATAGGTTTAAAATTGATAAGGAGGAACTGTTGAAGTGAAAATGTATATTTCAGGGGTGCTGAAATGATTCGCCAGTCTTTCCAGGAGGTGCCAGACTGGAGAATTACATATCTTACACCTTTATTCAAAAAGGGTTGTAAGGAAAGCTCCAGCATATAGACCAGTTAGTTTAACACCAGTTGTTCGGTATGCTTCATGAATCAATTATTCCAGATAGAATTAATCGCCACATGAAAAATGAGTGCTTATGTGGACGACCAGCATGGATTTCTAAAGAGAAAATTATGTTTAATTAATTTGCTGGAGTTTTTTGTGGAGGTAACCGAAAGGATTGATGAGGGAATTCTGTTGATATCATGTACATGGACTTTCAGTAGGCATTTAATATAATGCAACACAACAGGCTTGTGAGAAAAATTATAGTGCGTAGAATGAAAGGGCCAGTAGCAATATAGATACAAAAGTGGTTGAATACTAGGAAGCAGAGAGTAACAGTCAATGGATATTTTTCAGGCTGGAGGAATGTTTGTAGTGGTGTTCCACAGTGGCCTGTATTTGGACTCTTTCTTTTCCTGGTGTATATTAATGATCTAGATTGATGGTCTGCAGCGGACAATTAAAATATTTGCAGATGACACAAAACTTGGAAGGATTACGAACTGTGAAGAGTACAGTGTAGAGCTTCAAATTGGACAAAGACAGGCTGGCGGACTGAGCAGATGGTCGACAGATTGAATTCAATGTGGAGAAGTGTGAGGTGATACATTTTGGAAGGAAGAACATAGAGAGACAATATAAAATAATGGATAAAATTCTTAAGGGGATGCAGAAGCAGTGGGACCTGGGTGTATTTGTGCAGAAGTCATTAAATGTGACATGATAGATGAAGAGAGCAGTTAAAGCATATAATATTCTGAGATTGATTTATAAGGCCATTGTCGTGGAAATTATAATAAAGACAAATTCCTTGAGGTTCGATTTAAGGAAATTTATTTACACAAATATATTTGCAGAGCGAGAGTGTTCTGGCTGCAAAGCCAGGGCACTGCACTCTGAGATTCGACCCAAGAAAGCATATTTTTATAGTCTGAAATAACAGCTTGAAGTAAACAGCCATGTTTATATTAAATAGACCTTGGAAAGTATGTAAGATGAAATGCGTAGTACGTATGTTCTCAGGGTAGCATGGTGGTGGCTTAAAAACAACTCGAGTACACATTTTGTTATCTTTCGGAGGACACTGTGTTGTCATAATAAGGCCGAGACCAGAATATTAAGCAGTATTTCGTTTATGTTACCTGACTTACTTATTTTCGTTCAAAAGCAGTGTTGAACGATAGTCAAGCATTTCTCAGCATGCTTCGAAGTTGGCAACTCATTAATTTACCTTCCACAGCCATGGACTACAGGAACAAGCTGGTTGTGTTGAACGTGCACAAGACACTTGTTGGACCTTAGCTGGAATATTGTATACAGTTCTGGGCGCCTGACTTCTTCCAACTAACGAGAGGCGACCCAGGGATAGGTAATAACAGTTTCATCATAATTCAAGCATTGAGAGAACTATCATAGAGAAAGCTCTGGACTAGCACCTTCCCCTGATACTCTTTGGCTTTCCCAATTAAATGTTAATATCACCTGGCTGGAGTGGGTGGGGCAGGGGGTGGGGATCAAGAACCGAATTTCAGCCTGGCCACAGTCCACAAGCACGGTGACCATCTACATCTCGTCCCTGTTGGAAAAAAATCAAGCACAGTATTTATTCACAATCTAGTTATCGGACATTTTTCTTTTCATTTTGTACCTGACACATTTATCCCCATGGTAACACAGATACTGTGCTTCTTTCACTCATTTGTGAATAGCCAATAAATGACTTGTTCCTCCCAATTTATCCAGATCATCATGTGGAACTTCCCAATTAGTCTTCCTTTCGCTCAGCCAGATTAGTTTGGACACAGGTTCAGGTGTTGACGAACATCCTGGGGTTTCCTCAGCCACCAGTAGTTATTATGAATATATGGAGGACATGAAAGAGCAACACTCCCCCAATCTGATCCCTAAACAAAATTAATTCTTTTGCAAGACATCAAGATGTAATGCATGTCAAATTAGAGCCACATTGTGATAGAAAACCTCATCATGTAGGATGGGTGAGACCTTACTAAGAGGGCAGCATGGTAGCATTGTGGATAGCACAATTGCTTCACAGCTCCAGGGTCCCAGGTTCGATTCCGGCTTGGGTCACTGTCTGTGCGGATTCTGCACGTCCTCCCCGTGTGTGAGTGCGTTTCCTCTGGGTCCTCCGGTTTCCTCCCACAGTCCAAAGATGTGCAGGTTAGGTGGATTGGCCGTGATAAATTGCTCTTAGTGTCCAAATTTGCCCTTAGTGTTGGGTGGGGTTATGGGGATAGGGTGGAGGTGTTGACCTTGGGTAGGGTGCTCTTTCCAAGAGCTGGTGCAGACTCGATGGGCCGGGTGGCCTCCTTCTGCACTGTAAATTCTATGATAATTACTTGCTGTGAGGGACGAGGAAATGTCTTTGCGATGGTGTCCCACCTCTGCACCATCACATCAGGGTCAGGGTCCTGAAAAGTTTTAAAATCAGGTCTAACTGGAGTCTGTCATACCGATGCCAATGATTGTGTTTTATCTTTTGGGTCAGTCTGTCTGGTTATTACCATTACCCCCTTCACTAACTCCAGCTGCTGATGTACCTTCACCTTACAAATAACAATTTGTCCTGGACTCTGATCAGCAACATCCCAAATCATTCAGAGTTTGGAGTGCAGGATGAGTGATTTCCTTTCTGCTGTGCAAAAGCTGTGTGCGGTTTTTTTTTTGCCAGAGAAGTATGCTTTCAGTGAGGGAGTTATACCTAATGGAGATTTCAGAATAGTTGGTAATTTTATCAGGAACGATTTCAAGGGCTGTGATTATGATGATGTCAAAGAACAAAGAAATGTACAGCACAGGAACAGGCCCTTCGGCCCTCCAAGCCCGTGCCGACCATGCTGCCCGACTAAACTACAATCTTCTACACTTCCTGGGTCCATATCCTTCTATTCCCATCCTATTCATATATTTGTCAAGATGCCCCTTAAATGTCACTATCGTCCCTGTTTCCACCACCTCCTCCGGCAGCAAGTTTCAGGCACCCACTACCCTCTGTGTAAAAAAACTTGCCTCGTACATCTCCTCTAAACCTTGCCGCTCGCACCTTAAACCTATGCCCCCTAGTAATTGACCCCTCTACCCTGGGAAAAAGCCTCTAACTATCCACTCTGTCTATACCCCTCATAATTTTGTAGACCTCTATCAGGTCACCCCTCAACCTCTGTCGTTCCAATGAAAACAAACTGAGTTTATTCAACCTCTCATAGCTAATGCCCTCCATACCAGGCAACATTCTGGTAAATCTCTTCTGCACCCTCTCTAAAGCCTCCACATCCTTCTGGTAGTGTGGCGACCAGAATTGAACACTATACTCCAAGTGTGGCCTAACTAAGTTTCTGTAAAGCTGCAACATGACTTGCCAATTCTTATACTCAAGCTTTCACAGCCGCACATTGTCACAGGCCACACAAGGGCTTTCAGAAGATGAATGTTCATTGTAACCCAGATGCTGCGACTGCTCCACACTCTTTATGTGAGATCATAACATCATGGCCCTTAGTTCTGGCCTGAATTTATTTGGTAGACTCTGCTTCTACCACTACAGGCAGATCGCAAATAAATACATTTGTCTCTGTTCCATTGAGTCTACAGCACAGGGCCAGGCTGGTCAGAGCAATTGGTCTGTATCAGTATTTATGCAACACAATGTCAACAATACATAATACATTTCCCCTTTTTACTCTTTTGAGCAACAGACTATGGGTCAAAGTAACAAATCAAACAATTGAATTAAGTGAGTTGGAGAAGCCCTTTAAAGGGACAACAAAAATCTAAACCCCCCGAAGGATAGTTACAAACTTCAAATCATGCTGTGGTTCTGGGGGAAATGAAGAGCTGCAACCCCCGCGGTGCCCACCGATCATGGAAATTCTCAGCCGTGCCGGCAGACACCACGTGCTCTCTCCAGGGACACCCGGCTGTGAACATAGCCGTGGAAGAGCGGCGACACCCCCCCAGCCTAAACCTGTTAATGGCCAGTTTGGCCAGGCTCAGAGTTCCACCTTCTCACCACTCAGGCTGAAGAGGTTTCTCATCAAATCCCGATTAGATTGGCTCATTAGGCCTCAGCATTTCTTGCTGGGTGTAACCTGCCCATTCAGACATCATTCTGGCATACTCTCCTGCTTCTCCGGGCCTTCTCGATCCATCTTATAATATGGAGACATTAGCTCAACAATCCTATGAAGTAAACTTTAGTCTAGTCTCGTGTCACCGAGCTGAAATCCAGTCTTTCTCTGACACATTATTCTTAATGTCATCACGGACAGGTTAAGAATGAAAAAGTCAACTGTTAAGCAGTAATGATGTGGCGATGCCGGCGTTGGACTGGGGTGAGCACAGTAAGAAATCTTACGACACCAGGTTAAACTCCAACAGGTTTGAACAGTTCGGTCTATGGGGACAAAAATCACTTGTTCACCCTAACCTGTTGAGACCCCAATGAGTTCACATCTCACTGTCGTCACTGTTGTCAATCACACCCAGGACAGAACTGTGGTGGAGGGCCCGTACTATTTAGGTGCTGTATTAATTGACTTCATATATTTGTTACGTTGGCCCAATATTACCAGTCACAATCGGTTCGCAAAGCATGATTTATATCCCAATATAGATTTCAATGGCGGGTTAATCACCCAACATGCACTGCAGGTGAGAATGTGCGCGATCCACATTACACAACTTCGCACATGCGCAGAGTCCGGCTGTGACTGGAGCGGACTCAACACTGTGAAAGAACACCCCACTCAGGTCCACCCCACCCAACGTGCACATCCTTGGAGATGAAGGAGCAATTTAGCATGGCCGATCCACCTAACCTGCACGTCTTTGAACTGTGTGAGGAAACCGGACCACCCGGAGGAAACCCAAACAGACACGGGGAGAACGTGCAGTCTCCGCACTGTCACCCATCTGAAATGGGTGACCCCTTATTTTGCAACAGTGACCCCCTTGTTCCAGATTCTCCCACAAGAGGCAACATCCTCTCCACATCCACCCTGTCAAAACCCCTCAGGATCTTATATCGTCCAATCCAGGTTTTACCCAAAACTTTAAATCTGTGTCTCGACTGCTTGTACGATCAGTGAATGGAAACAGAGTTTCTTTGTCCACCTGATCGAAACCTGGCATAATCCTGTGTCCCTGAATCAAATCTCCCCTCAACCTCCTTTGCTTCCTGAAGAGTGGTGACCAGAGCTTTATAAAGATTTGTAGAATAGAATTAGAACCATAGAATTCCTACAGTGCAGAAGGAGGCCATTCGGCCCATCGAGTCTGCACAGACCCTCCAAAACGGCACCCCACTCAGGACCACTCCTCCACCCTATCCCCGTAACCCGATCTAACGTTTGGACACTCAGGGGAAATCTTTTAGAATGGCCAATCCACCTAACCTGGACGTCTTTGGACTGTGGGAGAAAACCGGAACACCCGGAACCCGGAAGGAACCCACTTAGACACGTGGAGGAAGTGCAAACTCCACACAGTCACCCAAGGCCGGAATCGAACCCCCTCCCTTAGATCTCCAGTCAGCCTCTCTTCGAATGAAAAGAGCCCGTTTCTCTAATCTCTCCTGGTAACTAAAGCCTCTCTTCCCTGGGATCATCTCAGTGAATCTCTTCTACACCTCTCCATGGCCTTGACATTCTTCCTGGTGTAAGATCCCCAAAACCTGATCTAATATTCCAACTGCAGCCTCACCAATGATTTGTACAGATTTACATGACCTCTGTCCGTTTTGTACTCCACACCCAGAATTATAAAACTTTGGATCCATTGTGAATTTTAAACACTTTATCAACTTGTCCTGCCACACTTGAAAGTTTGTGTATCTGAAACTCCTTTTAGGGTTTTGGAGACATTAACATAACATGGCTGAAATACATTGACATCCAAAGTCTGATATAATGTGTGTTATGGGACAGAGAAGTTTAATCTGAATTAGAAACTCAAGCAGGCTCTTCACTGCAGACAGGTCACCGTGGAAACGCTGATCAGACATTCCATTCCACAGAATCGACTCATTGGAAACTCGAATCGGATCGGGTGGGGCGGGGGGGGCGGCCAGCGGGCGTGGGGGGGGGGGGGGGCCCGAGGACAGAGTTGTCTGTTATTAACCTCACCATAAACCGAAACGAGAGTGAATAATGGAACAGATTAAATTCTAATGTGTGATGTTTATAGCTACAGTAATGGAATTATCAGAAATAATAGAATTAACAGGCAGGGTAGTTTAGGGAGAATGAGGAAATAACTAAAGAAACGTAACTGCTGGGAACCAGAGAATGTGTCCTTGTAAATCACAGATTAGAGAAATTCCTGCTGTCTTTTCCTCACTTGCTGCATGAACTGTGTTCCGTACTGGGCCCCAAACCTCAGGAAAGATACATTGCACTTGGTAACAGTCCAGTACAGATTGACCATGATGAAGTGAGGCTGGTGAACTGAGTGAGTCCCTTCCCACACACGGAGAACATTAACGGTCACTCCTCAGTGTGAACAGGTCGATGAATCTCCAGGTCTGATTAAATCCTTTCCACAATCCCCAGATTTCCAAGATCTCTCCCCAGTGTGACTACATATCGTTCGAAAGGTCAGATAATCGGCTAAAACATCATCTACATTCAGACCACGTGAACTGTTTCTCCACACATTGAACAGGGCTCTTTGCTTCCATGGTTAAAGGCTGATGATGTTCATGGCCATGGAGGGATTTGACAACATGAATGCAAATTTTATAATGGAGGCATTGCTCAGTCAGAGCCAGTGTAGGTCAGTGAGCACAGGGGTGATGGTGAACAGGACTTGGTGTGAGAAAACACACAGTCAGCAGAGTTTTGGATGATCTCCCATTTCCATGTGGGGTGAATGGGAGGCTGGACAGGAATGTATTGGAATCAAGTCTAAAGGTAACAGGGGCATGGATGAGGTTTCAGCAGCAGCTGGTGTGGGAGTGGACAGGTGACATTATGGAGACTGAAATATCTGGTATTAGTGATGGTGTGGATATGGGGTCAGAAACTCATCTTGGGGTCAAATCTGACACGGAGGTTGTGCAGAGTGTGGTTCAGCCTCAGACAGTTCCCAGGGAGAGGGATGAACTCGGGAGTTCGGGAACGGAATTTCTAATGGTGACTGAAGACAATGGCTTTGGTATTCCCAATTTTTAATTGGAGGAAATTTCTGCTCATCCAGTACCGGATGTGGGATAAGCAGTTTGATCATTCAGTAACAGTGGAGGAATGGCGAGGGGTGAGGTAGAGCTGAGTGTTGTCAGTGTACATGTGAAAACTAACACTTTTGGATGATGTCACCTCGTGGCAGCATTTGAATGGTCTCTTGTCAGTGTGAACTCTTTGATGGGACACCTGATCCCGAGAACTTTTAAAGCACTTCCTGCATTTAAAAGGTCTCTCATCATTGTGAATCTGCTGGTGTGTCAGCAGTTGGGATGAATGAGTGAATCCCTTCCCACACTCTGGGCAGGTGAAAGGCTTCTCCCCAGTGTGAATGTGTCGATGGGTTGCCAGGTCAGATGGGTAATTGAACGCTTTGCCACAGTCCCCACATTTCCATGGTTTCTCCCTGCTGTGACTGCGCTTGTGTTTTGACAGGCCAGATAATCGGCTGAAGCTTCGTCCACACACAGAACACGTGTACGGTTTCTCCCCACTGTGAACTGTGCTTTTTTCTTCCATGTTCAAAATCTGATGATATTTAGGTTACGATCAGTTACACGACTGTCAGATTTTGATGTGGTGCTTGGTTGGAGTTTCCCAATTGCACATCCTTCCCTGCTGATACCCTGTGAAATTGATTTAAAACAGAAAAAAGGGAGTGAGAGAGATCCCACAGAAACACAAAGGCAGCTTGTGAAGCTGAGCTGAATGAATCTGGTAACTTGTGGGGCCGACACTGGGACAAAGTGACCACGAAAACTGTTGAACCTTTTGTGAAAAGTGAACTAGTTTGTTAATGTCCTTCAGGGAAGGAAACCTGCCCCCCGGCCTGAGCCCACACAAGGCTCGGGCCTCTGCAAGAACACAAGAAATAGGAGCAGAAGTAGACCATTCGGCCCATCGAACCTGCTCTGCCATTGAACACGATTGTGGCTGATCTCAGTCTTCAATTCCACTTTCCCATTAGCTCTCTGCGTCCTTTGACTTCCTGAGAGACCAAAAATCTCACCATCTCAGCCTTATATATATATTCACTGATGGTCACAGTAATTTCATTGCAGTGTTAACGTAAGCCTACTTGTGACAATAATGATTATTAACATCCACAACCCTCTGGGCTAGAGAATTTAATATGAGAAACAGAGTGAGAGAGAAAGAGAGTGAGTAGTGGGGAGAGAGAAAATCAAAAAGATTGATGGAAAGGGAGAGAGTGAGAAAGGAGTGAGGGTAACAGCAAGCAATGGACCAACAACTGAATCACAATTTGACAGATTCATCCTGAACCCTGAACCTCCACCACCTGGATGGAGCAGGACAGCAGATGTATGTGAACATCACCACCTGCAAGTTCCTTTCCAAGACACACACTGTTGAACTGATCTGACATCCAGGACTGGATGAGCAGAACTTTTCTCCATTTAAATATTGACAAGACTGAACCCATTCCCTTTCATCCCCGCTACAAACTCCAGTCCCTTGCCACCAATTCCATCCCTGTCCAATGTCTGAGGCTGAAGCAGACTGTTCACAACCATAGTGAAATATTTCACCCCTAGATGAGCTCTTGACCACATATCCACACTCACCAAGATTGCAGATTTCCACCTCAGGAACACAGCTCGACTCCACCTTTGTCTCTGTTCATCTGCTGCAGAAACCATCATCCATTTTTCTGTTACCACTTAACCAAATTATTCCAACGCACTCGCAGCCGGACTACAACATTAAACAACCCCCTCCACCCCATCCCAAACTCTGCTACCCATGTGCTTACTCACACCAGCCCCTGTGCCCACAGGTCTGCAAATGCTTCCTTTTAAAAGGCACACAGAAGTTTAAATTTCTCATTCTTTTCCTCCATGATAATGATCATCCTGATCACTGTAATCTCCTCCACACACACCCCTTTGAGATCGCTGCACTCATTTAATTCCAGCCACTTGAGAATTCTTGATTTTAATCTCTCCACCATTACTGAGTTGCCAAGGCCTCAATTTCAGGAATTTCCTCCTTAAAACTCTCCGACTCAATTTCTTCCATTAAGATTCTCCTTCAAATCTAATATCTCCTCATGCGGCTCAGTGTCAATTGTTATTTTGCAACGTTTCTCTGAGTCTTAAAAGTTATATTCTGTTCAAGTCACAATATAAATTCGAGTTATTGTCACTGCCCTCGGCATATATTCTGCCCCATAAATAAGAATTTGTAACTCAGAGTGAAAGTCTGTCATGAAGACAAATTACAAAAATGTTGCCCCCAACAATGATGGCGACTGAGCCTGCGCTCTGCTGCTCGTGCCCCAATAAAGATGGTGGGTGCGGGTGCGCACTACTGCCAGTGAGCCAAATAACGAGGGCGGGTGCATAGTTTGGTCTGTAACAAAGCTGCAGCCTCCGCTCAGATACTCAGGTATCGGTGGTTTATTTTGTCAGATGTTCAGTTTATATAACATGTTTACGAAGCGTGCCTAACAACCCGCATGATCCAGCTCTCCCTCCGTCCCGCCATTCCCACCTTCACGGATTGTGGATCCGAGAAAGAAACTTTTCTGCGTCGCCATTAATCACAGTGCGCATGCTTCACTCGGCCCAGTCCCGCCCCTGATTCACTCCGATTGGCTGGAGGACCAGTCACTTCCGCCCCCCCCTCCCGGACCCGTCCACTCTTCTCCTATTGGTCGCGCGATGCTGTCAACCATTGTCCGGGCATTATGAGGTGTCAGGTGAGAGGTCAGTGTTGGGGGCGGGGTTTACAAATCCCGAGTGCGGCCCCAGAGCTGAACAATGAACATTCTCCACTCTCACTGTCCGCCACTTCCGGCTTCTCTCCACAAACAATCTCACAGAGACCAGGGGGGAGACACTGACCCAGTGACAATGTCACTGCATTAGTCACCCAGAGAGACAGGAAAATGTTCTGGGGACATTACATTAATAAAATCTGGAATTTAAAGTTAGTCTCAGTGATGGTGACTTAGGGTCACTGAGAAAATCTCCAATGTCACTGGATTAGGTCAAAAAGGCAGAACGTAGGAAACTAGTTAGTTTAAAGCCTGTTGTTGGGAAACTGTTAGAATCTGTTATTGAGGAAGCAGTATCTGGACATTTGGAAAGTCAAACTGCAATCCATCAGAGTCAGCGTGGTTTTGTGAAGGGTATATCGTGTTTGACTCATTTCTTGCAGTTCTTGGAAGATGTAACAAGCCAAGTGGATAATGGGGTCCTGTCGATGTATTTTGACTCCCAGAATACATTTGATAAAGTGTCACACAAAAGGTAATAATCAAGGTAAAATCCCACGGGGTTGAGAGATATTAGCTTGGATAGAGGATTGGCTAACCAACAGACAACAGAGTGGGGTTAGATTTATTGACACATGTACTGAAGAAAAATGTTTTTACCCAGAGGGTGGTGAGGGTCTGTAATGCACTGCCTAGGAGGGTGGTAGAGACGGTTGTCTCACATCCTCTAAAAAAGTACCTGGATGAAGACTGGCACGTCATAACATTAAAGGCTATGAGCCAAGTGCTGGCAAATGGGATTAGGTAGGTGGGTCAGGTTTATCATGTGTCGGTGCAAACTCGATGGACCGAAGGGCCTCTCCTGCACTGTGAAATAAATGAAATGAAAATTGCTTATTGTCACAAGTAGGCTTCAAATGAAGTTACTGTGAAAAGCCCCTAGTCGCCACATTCTGGCGCTTGTTCGGGGAGGCTGGTAACGGAATTGAACCATGCTGCTGGCCTGCCCAGTGTGCTAAACCAGCCCTTCTGTGTTGCTGATGATACAAAGTTCGGTGGCATCACAGACAGCATAGATGATTGCATTATATTGCAAGAAGATATTGACAGACAAGGTCAATGGGCAAGATTGTGGTAATGTAAACAAGTGTGAGGTTATCTGTTTGGAACCAAAAAAGGATAGAACTGAGTACTTTCTAAATGGAAGGAGGTTAAGTATAGTGGAGGTCCAAAGAGATTTGGGGTTCATAGAATCTATGGCACGGAGACCGGCCCTTCGGCCCAAACCGGTCCATGCCAACCAAAGAGTTCATCTAGGTCAATCCCATTTGCCTGCATTTGGCCCATATCCCTCTGAACCTTTCCGAACCATGTATCTGTCCAAATGCCTTTACAATCTTGTCAATGTCCCTGCCTCAACTACTTCCTCCGGCAGCTCATTCCGTACTATCCTCTGTGTAAAACCATTGCTCCTTAGGTTCCCATTAATTCTTTCCCCTCTGAACTTAAACCAAAGCCTCTAGTTCTCGATTCCCCAACCCTGAGAAAAAGACTGAGTGTATTCACCCTGTCCACGCCTCTCATGATCTTATACATCTCGATAAGATCACCCCTCAGTCTCCTACGCTCCAAAGATAAAGGTCCTGGCCTGTCCAATCTCTCCCTTTCACTCAGTCTCTTGAGTCCTGGCAACATCCTTGTAAATCTCTTCTTCACTCTCTCCAGTTTAATAACATCTTTCCCATAGCAAAGCAGCCAAAACTGAACACAATACTCCAGGTGCGACCTCACCAACGTCCTGTACAACTGCAACATAACTTCCCAACTTTTATACTCAGTGCCCTGACTGATGAAGGCCAGCATTCCAAAAGCCTTCAGAGAATTTGCAGTGCAGGAGGAGGCTATTCGGCCCATCGAGTCTGCACCGGCCCTTACTCAAGCCCACTTATCTACCCTATCCCCGTAACCCAGTAACTCCCACTTAACCTTTTTTTTGGACACTAAGGGCAATTTAGCAAGGCCAGTCCACCGAACCCGCACATCTTTAGACTGTTGGAGGAAACTAGAGAACACACGCAGACACGGGGAGAACGTGCATACTCTGCACAGACAGTGACCCAGCTGGGAATCGAACGGGGGACGCTGGAGCTGTGAAGCACCTGTGATAACCACTGTGCTACCGTGCTGCCCTATCTACCTGTGACTCCACCTTTAGAGAACCGTGCACCTGAACTCCAAGATCCTTCTGTTCCATGATACACCCTCAGGCCTTACCATTCACTGTGAAAGTCCGACCTTGATTTCTGAAATGTAATTCCTCACACTTATCTGAATTGAATTCCATTTGCCATTTCTCGGCCCACTTTCCCATCTGCTCAAGAGCCTGCTGCAATTTTTGATAACCTTCCTCACTGCCGACAATACCACCTATTTTAGTGTCATCTGCAAACTTACTGATCTAGGGCGTCATTCTCCGACCCCCCGCCGGGTCGGAGAATGGCCGTTGGCCGCCGTGAATCCCGCCCCCGCCCCCGCCGAAGTCTCCGCTCCCGGAGATTGGGCGGGGGCGGGAATCCAGCCGCGCCGGTTGGCGGGACCCCCCGCTGGATTCTCCGGCCCGGATGGGCCGAAGTCCCGCCCAGGAATTGCCTGTCCCGCCGACGTAAATCAAAGCTGGTATTTACCGGCGGGACCAGGCAGCGTGGGCGGGCTCCGGGGTCCTGGGGGGGGGCGCGGGGCGATCTGACCCCGGGGGGTGCCCCCACGGTGGCCTGGCCCGCGATCGGGGCCCACCGATCCGCGGGCGGGCCTGTGCCGTGGGGGCACTCTTTCCCTTCCGCCTCCGCTACGGCCTCCACCATGGCGGAGGCGGAAGAGACTCTCCCCACTGCGCATGCGCGGGAAACTTTCAGCGGCCGCTGACGCTCCCGCGCATGCGCGGGGAAACTGACAGCGGCCGCTGACGCTCCCGCGCATGCGCCGCATTTCCGCGCCAGCTGGCGGGGCAACAAACGCCATTTCCGCCAGCTGGCGGGGCGGAAATCCCTCCGGCGTCGGCCTAGCCCCTCAATGTTGGGGCTAGGCCGCCAAAGATGCGGAGACTTCCGCACCTTTTTGCCGGCGCGATGCCCGTCTGATTTGCGCCAGCTTTGGCGCCAGTCGGCGGGCATCCCGCCGTTGGGGGAGAATTTCGCCCCATGTCTTGTACATTCTCATCCAAATCGTTGATTTATAGATATAAACAGCAATCTCCTAGTTACTGATCTCCGAGTTACTCCCTATTTAGTTAATTACTCCAGTTTCTCAAATTTAGAACAGATTCCCAACAAGCTAATCAGCTTTACTCTGAGGTAAATTATTTATATTTACTGTTCAAAGCTCCTCCTCCCCAGATTCGGGCCAAATCCGCTCCCTGCCGAATAGGCCGTGAATCCCTGAGGTAAGTTATTTATATTTACTGTTCCGAAGCTGCTCCTGCCTGAGTTCGCACCAACTCCACTCCCTGCGTTGGTGAGATTCATACCTGGGTGTCTGGAAAATCGTTAGGACAGTAACTGTCCTGTAAGGTAATGAGTCATTTTGCTTCCCAATTGGCCGAGGAAGGCAGTGTGTCACAAGGATGGATGTGTTGACCGATTAATGGCTGGAGGATGGGGGCAGGTCATGTGATCAAACCTCCAGGAATACGTTTAATCAAAGTTGGCGAGGAGAGAATGTTGTGAATTTCTATCCTAAACTGACAGTGAGGTTTCTGTAAATTTACAGGATACTGGAAGTAGAGGTTTAACAGACGGGAAATGCAAACCAAACGTCACATCGCGATCTGACTTGATTCATTCGAAACTGAATTTCAGCAGCATCTGGGTGTGGAAGGTAAAAGGTTTGTCTGTTCTGTCTGTGAGGGAAGATTGCAGGTCTCAGTGTGACTGGAAAAGCCCCGAGATTCACAAACCTTGGTTTGACCAAACCTGGAGATCTGTGTTCAGTTCTGGGCAACAAACCTGAGGAAGGATAGAATCGCTTCGGAAGGAGTGTAGCACAGATTTACCTGAGTGATATCTGAACCCGGGGTTAAATTACAAAACTAGATTACACAAAAGAGTCAGCGACATGATGGCACAAAGAAGGGCATTTGGCCCATTGAGTCCATGCTAGCTCTCTGGAGCAATCCAGTCAGTGCCATTCTCCTGCTCTATCCCTGTATCCTCGCAGGTTTATTTCCCTCAGATGTCTATCCAATTTCCTTTTGAAATCAAATCATTCATTGTGTCTATTTTCAAACTCCCTCATAGGCAGCAAGTTTCAGGTCATTGCCACTCGCTGTGTAAAAACATAAATCTCATATCACCTCATATCTCCCGTACCTTTGACATACAATCTAAGTACAGGCCACTCGGCCCCTCGAGCCTGCTCAGCATTGAATAAGATTGCAGCTGATCTCATTCTAACGTTAACTCCACATTCCTGTCTACCCCTGATGACCTTTCACCCCCTTGCTCATCAAGAATCTATCCAGCTCTGCCTCAAAAATATTCAAGGACTCTGCTTCCACTGCCTTTTAAGGACGCGAGTTCCAAATTCTTACAGCCCTCAAGAGAATACAAAATCCTCATCTCCATCTGAAATGGGCGACCCCTTATTTTGCAACAGTGGTGCCCTCGTTCTCGATTCCCCCACAAGAGAAACATCCTCTCCACATCCACCCTGTCAAAACCCCTCAGGATCTTATATAGTTCAATCCAGGTTTTACCCAAAACTTTAAATCTTTGTCCCTAGTTCTTGGACGATCAGTGAATGGAAACAGAGTTTATTTGTCCACCTGATGGAAACCTGGCATAATCTTGAGTTCCTGAATCAAATCTCCCCTCAACCTCCTTTGCTGGAACTATTCTGGTAAATCTCCTCTGCACCTTCTCCAAGAACCTTCAGATTCTTCCTGAAAAGTGGTGACCAGAGCTTTATAAAGATTCATCGAATAGAATTAGAATCATAGAATTCCTATAGTGCAGGAGGCCACTCGGTCCATCGAGTCTGCACTGATTCTCTGAAAGGGCACCCTGCCTCGGCCCACACTCCTACCCTGTCCCTGTAACCCCATAGCCCCACCTAACCTGCACATCCCTGGACACTAAGGGGCAATTTATCAAGGCCAATCCACCTAACTTTCCCTTCATTGGACTGTTAGAGGAAACCTGAGCACCGGGTGGAAACCCACGCAGACACTGGGAGGAAGTGCAGACCCCACACAGACAGTCACCAAGGCCGGAATTGAACTCGGGTCCCTGGCGCTGAGAGGCAGCAGGGCTAATCACCATGCCACCAGAAGCATAGTTTTGGTGTCAATATTACTGTTTATAAAGCTCAAGGTCGAATTTGCGTTGCCAACTATTCTCTTTAGTATGACTTGTAGATATACTAAATCCCTCTTCACCTCTTTCTCTCTCCTCCCAAAGAGGCCAGTTGGGTTTTGATGACAATCCAGCAGTTTTCATGGTCACTTTTTCCCAGTGTCGGCCCCACAAATGACCAGATTCATTCAGCTCAATTTCACAACCTGACTGTGTTTTTCTGGGTTCTCTCTCACTCCCTATTTTCTGTTTTGAATCAGTTTCACAGGGTGTTCGAAGGGGAGGCTTCAAAGTCCGGAAACTCAAACCAAGCATCACATCAGGATCTGACAGAATCCTCAATTTATCATATCCTGAATATCAGCAGATTTTGAACATGGAAGGAAAAAGCATCGTTCACAGTGGGGAGAAACCGTACACGTGTTGTGTGTGTGGACGAGGATTCAGTCAATCATCAGGCCTCACAAGCCACAAATGCAGTCACACTGAGCAGAAACCGTGGAAATGTGCAGACTGTGGGAAAGGATTCACTTCCCCATCCCAGCTGGAAACTCATCGACGCAGTCACACTGGGGAGAGACCATTCACCTGCTCCAAATGTGGGAAGAGATTCACTCAGTCATCCGCTCTGTCCAGACATCAGTGAATTCACACTGGGGAGAGACCATTCACCTGCCCCAAGTGTGGGAAGGGATTCACTCGGTCATCCGCTCTATCCAGACACCAGCGGGTTCACACAGGGGAGAGACCATTCACCTGCTCCAAGTGTGGGATGGGATTCACTGAGTCATCCGCTCTGTCCAGACACCAGCAAATTCACACTGGGGAGAGACCATTCACCTGCTCAGAGTGTGGGAAGGGATTCAGTGATTCATCCAACCTGCAGAATCACCAGCGAGTTCACACTGGGGAGAGGCCGTTCACCTGCTCAGAGTGTGGGAAGGGATTTGCTATTTCAGCCCACTTGCTGAGACACCAACGAGTTCACACTGATGAGAGACCGTTTAAATGTCCAGACTGCGGGAAGTGCTATAAAAGTTCTGGGGATCTGATGTACCATCAACGTGTTCACACTGACGAGAGACCGTTCACGTGCTCTCACTGCGGGACTGGGTTCAGACACTCATCTCAGCTCACTGTACATCAGCGAATTCACACTGGGGAGAGGCCATTCACCTGCGCCGAGTGTGGGAAGGGATTCATTCGGTCATCCGCTCTGTCCACACACCAGCGAGTTCACACAGGGGAGAGACCATTCACCTGCTCCGAGTGTGGGAAGGGATTCACTACTTCACCCAACCTGCTGAAACACCAACGAGGCCACAAGTAACCACAGTGATTGGATTTTGCTGTTCCTCACATTCAGGACTGAACCATGTTCATTTGGGTCTCTTTCTGCTGATAACAAACTCCAGCCCATTTACAGGGGCTAATATTCTGGCTTAAAGTCAAATAAATTGACTGAAGACCATAAGACAGAGGAGCGGAAGTAAGGCCATTTGGCCCATCGAGTCCACTCCACCATTCAATCATGGCTGATTTCAACTCCATTTACCCGCTCTCTCTCCATCGCCCTTAATTCCTTGAGAAATCAAGAAGTTATCAACTTCTGTCTTAAAGACACTCAACGTCCCGGCCTCCACCGCCCTCTGTGGCAATGAATTCCCCAGACCCACCACTCTCTGGCTGAAGAAATTTCTCCTCATCTCTGTTCTAAAGTGACTCCCTTTTATTCTAAGGCTGTGCCCCCGGGTCCTAGTCTCCCCTGCTAATGGAAACAACTTCCCTACGTCCACCCTATTTAAGCCATTCATTATCTTGTAAGTTTCTATTAGATTCCCCTCAACCTCCTAAACTCCAATGCATATAATCCCAGGATCCTCAGACGTTCATCGTATGTTAGGCCTACCATTCCTGGGATCATCCGTGTGAATCTCTGCTGTACCCGCTCCAGTGCCATTATGTCCTTCTGAGGTGTGGGGCCCAAAATTGCTCACAGTATTCTAAATGGGGCCTAACTAATGCTTTATAAAGCTTCAGAAGTACATCCCTGCTTTTATATTTCAAGCCTCTTGAGATAAATGACAACATTGCATTTGCTTTCTTAATTACGGACTCAACCTGCAAGTTTACCTTTAGAGAATCCTGGACTAGGACTCCCAAGTCCCTTTGCACTTCAGCATGATGAATTTTGTCACCGTTTAGAAAATAGTCCATGCCTCTATTTTTTCCAAAGTGCAAGACCTCACACTTGCCCACGTTGAATTTCATCAGCCATTTCTCCATCCCAGCTGGAAACTCATCGACGCAGTCACACTGGGCAGAGACCATTCACCTGCTCCAAGTGTGGGAAGGGATTCACTCGGTCATCCACTCTGTCCAGACACCAGCGAGTTCACACAGGGGAGAGACCATTCACCTGCCCCAAGTGTGGGATGAGATTCACTGAGTCATCCGCTCTGTCCAGACACCAGCAGATTCACACTGGGGAGAGACCATTCACCTGCTCAGAGTGTGAGAAGGGATTCAGTGATTCATCCAACCTGCAGAAACACCAGCGAATTCACACAGGGAGAGACGGTGGCGTTCGCGAGCGGAGCGGCCGCGATGAGGAGAAGCTCCTGCTGGTCCACGATATCGCGGTCTTTTTCGGGGGGCTACCCGCTGTTCAAAAAAAAATTACACTTCTCCTGGGTCGGCTGTGGCAATGACATCGGCCGCGGTGAGAGAGCAGGACGAGAAGGTGAAGGAAGTGGAGGAGGGCGTGTCGCAGCACATCGACCAGCTCACCTCGATGGGGGACGAGCTGCGGAGGGTGGTGGAGGTCAACAGAGGACTCTGAGCAAAGCTCGAGGACTTGGAGAACCGCTCGAGGCGGCACAATCTGAGAATTGTGGGCTTGCCCAAAGGGACAGAGGGTGCAAGGCCAGCAGAGTACTTCACTAAGAAGCTGGCGGAGTTGATGGGGGAGGGTGAGAACCCCTCCCGGTACGAGCTGGACCGAGCTCATCGGTCATTTAGGCTGAAGCCCAAAGTGAATGAGCCGCCAAGAGCAGTAATTATCTGCTTCCATAAGTACTGCATGAAGGAGAAGGTGGTAAGCTGGGCGAAGGAGAAGCGCCAGGTGCAGTGGGATGCTGCTGGAGTTCGGATCTACCAGGACTTGACGGTGGAGTTGGCAAAAAGACGAGGTTCGTTCTGGGGAGTGAAGGCGGCACTGTACAAAAAGGGGGTTCGATTTGGTATGGTATACCTGGCGAAGCTGAGGGTGACGTATGATGCCAAAGACGTTTATTTCGAGACAGCGGAGGCGGCTGAGTCGTTCGCGAGGGCAGGAGGCTTGGGACAGACGTGAGGAGCGGAGCTGGAAGAGAGACTGGGCTGTGATTGGGGAGCTGGAAAATGTATCAATGCTATAACTTTCTTTTTACTGACGTGTATTGTAATTTACTTCTCTTCACATTGTTGCAGAGTTCAGGTTATTGGTTGGGTTGATTGGCATTCTGTGTTGCGACGGTTATATCTTAGTTTAGTGAATTGTACGGGTTGGATTGTTGTTTTTGTTTTTTCTTTTTCTGGGACTGGGTGGGAGGGGCCGGTATTTCTTGGTGGGAGAGCCACCTGCGCTCGCTAACTAAAGTCGGCTAGTGAACGGAGGAGGGTGAGGTGAGAGGAGGGCTGTGGATATTGGAGCCTGGTTGGCAGGTTTCGATGGGCCTACGAAGCAAGCGAGGGGGGGGGGGGGGAAGGGATTGATGCTGGGAGATGTTTTATCGAAAGGAAATGTAGGTGGGAGGGGGGAAGGGGTTCGATGTTAATGGATAGGGGCGGGTCAGGCTCATGGGGTAGGGATGATGATGGTGGATAAGAAGGGTGGGGGAGGGGGGGTGGGGGGTGAGAGACCTCCAGTTGGGATAGTCACGTGGAAATAGAGGGGATTAAGAGATCCACTCAAGAGGTCAAGGGTGCTTGCGCATCTTAAAAGTTTGAAAGCCGATGTAGCAATGCTGCAGGAGACTCACTTGAGTGTGAAGGATCAGTTGAGACTTAAAAAGGGCTGGATTAGTCCGGTGTTTCACTCTGGATTTGACGGAAGGGCTTGAGGGATAGCGTAATGGTCAGCAAAAGAGTACGCTCCCAGATGGAGAAGGTGGTGGCAGATCAGGGGGGTAGATATGTGATTCTGACAGGGGCGCTGGAGGGGAGGTTAGTGGCGCTGTTAAGTGTATGTTAGCAGGTCAGCTCCAGAGGGAAGCAGCGACAAGGAAAATTGTTCAGCTGTGGGATAGGGCAAGGAAGTTGGTGGTGGTTCCGGATCTGATTAACAAGGTTTTTGAGGCATTTTATGAGAGGTTTTACAGGTCAGAGCTGCCTGGGGGAGACCGTGAAATGCAGGAATATCTAGATGGGTTGGAGTACCCGAGGTTAGGGGAGGGGGACAGGGCTACATTAGAAGGAGCGATAGTGGAGCAGGAGATAAAGGATGCGATTGGGAGGATGCAGTCGGGGAAGGTGGCAGGGCCGGATGGGTTTCCAGTGGAATATTATAAAAACTTCAAGGATAAGCTGGCACCCCTGATAGTGGGGATGTTTGAAGAGGCAATAGGGAAGGGGGTGTTGCCACAAACGTTTGGGCAGGCGTCGATTTCCCTGTTGCTAAAACAAGCTAAGGATCCAATAGAATGTGGGTCATATAGGCCCATATCGCTTCTGAATGTAGACGGAGAAGTATTGGTGAAGGTACTGGCGGGTAGGCTGGAGGAGTGCCTCCCGAAGCTGATATGTGAAGATCAGACGGGGCTCGTGATAGGGAAGCAGCTCTTTTCAAACGTTAGAAGGGTATTGAACATCGTTATGGTACCGGCAGAGGGGAAGGAAACAGAGGTGGTTGTGGCATTGGACGCTGAGAAGGCGTTGGACCGGGTAGAATGGGGGCACTTGATGGCAGTTCTGGAGCGGTTTGGGATTGGACCAAGATTTGTGAACTGAGTAAAGCTACTGTATAAGGAGCCGAGGGCGAGTGTCCGCACAACCAACATCAGCTCGAGATACTTTTCTCTCCACTGTGGGACGAGGCAGGGATGTCCTATGTCCCCCCTGCTGTTTGCACTCGCGATAGAGCCGTTGGCCATCGCATTAATAGGTTCAGGAGTAGGGAAAGGAATAGTGCAGGGGGGGAATAGAGCATAGGGTGTCCTTATATGCTGATGACTTGCTGTTATACGTGTCGGAACCGAGTGTGTCGACAGTGAGAATAGTGGAGCTGCTTCGGGTGTTTGGGTCTTTCTCTGGGTACAAGCTGAACCTGGACAAGAGTGAGTATTTTGTGGTGTCTCGGCCGGGGGTGGGGGCAGGGGTGGCGGGGCTGCCATTCCGTAGGGCAGGGACTCGCTTCAGGTACCTGGGGGTGCAGGTTGCCTGGGAGTGGGGGGGGCCTCCGCAGGTACAACATTTCTATTTGGTGGGGAGAGTGAAAGCTGATCTGGCAAGGTGGGATGGTCTCCCTCTGTCGCTGGCGGGTCGGGTACAGGCGGTTAAAATGAACTTATTGCAGCGATTTCTGTTTATTTTTCAATGCCTGCCGATTTTCTGCCAAAGGCTTTTTTCAGAGAGATTGAGGGAAGGATTACGTCGTTCATATGGGGAGGGAAGGTGGCCAGAGTAAGAAAGGTGCTGCTACAGAGGGGAAGGCAGGCAGGGGGTTTGGGTCTTCCGAACCTGATGTATTACTACTGGGCGGCGAATGTGGAGAAGGTGCGGAGCTGGGTCAGAGGGGTTGATTCCCAGTGGGTCAGAATGGAGGAGAGTTTGTGCAGGGGGTCGGGATTGAAAGCACTAGCAACAGCGCTGCTCCCGATAGCCCCGGGAAAATACTCCGTGAGTCCGGTAATAATAGCTTCATTGAGAATTTGGAGGCAGTTTCGCCAACACTTCGGGTTGGGGGCATGGTCAAGGGAAATGCCGATTTGGAGGACCACAGATTTGAGCCAGAGAAGTGGGATAGAAATATTTGGAAATGGGAGGCGAAGAAGGGGATTAAGACACTAAAAGATTTGTTTCTTAGTGGTCGGTTTGCAGGATTGAAGGAGCTGGAAGCGAAGTATGGGCTGGAGCAGGGGGAATGTTTAGAAACATGCAGGTTCGAGATTTTGCCAGAAAGGAGATACAGAGCTTCCCGGGGGAACCGGCCTCCACATTGCTGGAGGAGGTGCTGACGACAGGGGGACTGGAGAAGGGAGTAGTGTTGGTGGTTTACGGCGCTATTTTGGAGGAGGGGAAGGCACCACTGGATGGGATCAAAGCAAAGTGGGAGGAAGAGTTGGGAGAGGATATGGAGGAGGGATTCTGGTGTGAGGTGCTCCGGAGATTGAATGCCTCCACCTTGTGTGCGAGGTTGGGGCTGATACAGCTGAAGGTGGTATACAGAGCACACCTCACGAGGGTGAGGATGAGCCGAGTCTTTGACGGAGTGGAGGATGTGTGTGAGCGTTGCGGGGGGGGGGGGGGGGGGGCTAATCGCATTCATATGTTTTGGTCCTGTTCAAAGCTAGGGGAGTACGGTAAGGAGGTTTTTAAGGTAATTTCTAAAGTGGTGCACGTGAAACTGGACCCGGGCCCCCGGGAGGCCATATTCGGGGTGTCTGACCACCCAGGGTTGGAAACGGGTGTGGAGGCAGATGTTGTAGCCTTCGCCTCGTTGATCGCCCGAAGGCGGATATAATGGAATGGAGAGCAACCTCTCCACCCTGTGCCCTGGCGTTGTTGGAATTCAATGCACAGAACCATGTTCCTTCCTGTTTCTGTGTTCCAGAAACACAGACACTTACCCCAGGCGGACTGGTCCCAGCTCTGGCAGAACACCAGCCTTTCAGTGCAGGCTGTACCTTAATTTTCGCCATTAGAGTTTGTCAGCTCGGCAAACCCTGCACACCACCTTCACAATTCCTTTCCTTACAGCTCACCCCCTCCCTCCCCTCTCGCTGGGTTCAGTTCCCAAACACCTTTGTGCAAAGTGAGAATAAAATCAATTAACCAATAATTTTGGAATTCTTGACTCTTGAGAAGATTATGTTTGAACTGAGGGGAGGGACGAGGGCTTCTACAATTCATGGGCATTATTCATTATGCACTTTCAAGAATTGGATAACATCGAACATTAGTTTTTGGGGGGAGGGGGGGCTGTGTGTGTTAATGGCGACTTTGGGTGATTCCTGATTCCTTTTTGTCATTTGTTTATGTGAACATGCGGGCTAATGTTTGGGGTTTGGCGAGAGGATGGGATCGTTGTTATTGACATGGGGATTGACATATTTGTTACTGATTATTGTTTATTGTTGGTGGGTGTAAATTTGGGAGAAAATGTGAAAAAGGAGAATAAAAAATATTTTTTTAAAAAGTCAAATAAATTAGATTTGTGTGAAATACGCAGTGTGTTCAAACTTTTTAATATCTCTGACACAAGTTAGTTCCTTTTGAAGTACTCTCGCTCTCCCCTGTCTCTTCCACCCTCACCTCCAACAAGACGTGTGAGGAGCTTGTGGAGCTTCTTTGTGACTGAGATTGAGTAAATCCAATCAGCTGCCTCTGCTGCTTCCCTCCCTTCCACGAGCCCACCGGATCAGACTGTCTCTAAATTTCATCCTTGCCCGAGCCCTGAACCCACATCTTTCTCTAGTTTCTCTCCCATCTCCCCTCATGCCCTCTCAGAGCTCATCTTGTCCATGAGATCCAGCTCCTGCTCCATCGACCCAATTCCCACTGAGCTACTGATCAGCCAACTACCCTGTGTCCACGGATATTGTCAACATTTCTCTCTCTTCAGGTACTGTCCCTCTGTCCTTCAAATCTGCCATCATCACCCCCTCCTCAATAAAACATACCCTTGACCCTGCCATCCTTACAAATTACTGCCCCATCTTCAACCTCCCTCTCCTCTCCAAACTCTTTGAACATGTTGCCACCTCCCAAATCCTTGCCCATCTTTCCCAGAACTCCCATGTTTGAATCCCTTCAATCAGGTCTCCGAAATGTCACAGTGAAATACCAGAGACAAACAGAATCTTACCCGGAGAGAAAGACAGACAATCCAGGAGCTTGGATCCAACATGGATATGTTCATAACCAGAAGACAAGGGTAGCAGCACAGTCATTATCGAGAGACAACAATACCTGCTGGAGACAGACAGACAACTAAACAACACACATCACACCAAGCTACCTAGATCCATATACACGAGACAGGAAGGAGAATTGGAGACAGACTGGAAGAACTCAAAAACTGCAGACACATTATCCAAAAACAACAAGGCACAACTGATAGAACCAAGGAAGTTCTACCTGCTCCCTAAAATACCCAAACACATAGACTGTACCAGGAAATACCGCCAGACAGACCCATCAGATCAGACTGTGAGAGCGAAAGTCCGATAGAATCATAGAACTTACAGGCCCATTAAGCCTACACCGCCCTTGGAAAGAGCACCCTACTTAAGTCCGTGCCTCCACGCTATCCCTGTAACCCAGGGACCCCACCTAACCTTTTTTTGGGCACTGAGGGGCCATTTAGCATAGCCAATCCACCAAACCTGTACATCTTTGGATGGTGGGGGAAAACTGGAACACAACGGAGGGAACCCACGCAGACACAGGGAGAATGTGCAAACTACACATTGAATTGAACGCAGGTGCCAAATACAAAATACTGCCAAGAGTCGCTCCAGTCCTTCAAACCTTCTCAATGGTCAACACCTCTCAGGTAGAAAATGAGGTTGTGGAAACCGCGCACCCGTGGCCAATGGGAAGAACTCAAAATGATGCAGAGTCGCGGAAGAACTCAAAATGATGCAGAGTCTCAGCCAATGAGGGAGATCTGGGATCAGCCCCGCCCCTCGTTCACTCCGATTGGTTGGAGGACCAGATGCTCCTGCTCGGTCCTCCAGCCCGGCGCTGCCGTCAATCACTCCCCGGCATTGTGCTCCGGAGCATGCGCAGTGTGACTGCTGGACATGGATTTCAGTGCTTGTTTGTCCTGGAGAAGCGGAATCAGCGTCAGGCGGTGGGTGGGAGAATTTGGAAACACGTTGTGGATCCGCAAACCCTTCACAATCATTGTCAGCTCCCTGGTTTGCAGCTGCGGAGCTTCTCCCTCCCGGGAATAGGCCCAGGTTAACGGGCACCATCCTGCTTCAGCCACTGGAGGATGGTTCACATCAGAGGATGGGAGAGGGGGTAATAAATAAGAGCTGACACTTTGCACTCAAATCAATGAGGATTCTGATCTCTGGCAAGGAAGGAAACCCTGGCAGGTGGGCAGGGAGGATTCACAAACACCCGCTGGAGACCCCAAGCCCCCAATCAGAACCTGCAGATCCCGGGTTTCCAGCTCTGGGGGATTGTTGGCTTCAGGTGCGGCCATCTTGGTGAAGGAACAGAGTGGGCGGGGCTTCAGGGTCCCAGTGATCAGGAGGAAAAAATTATTGGTTAATTGATTTTATTCTCACTTTGCACAGAGGGGTTTGAGAACTGATCCCAGCCAGAGGGGAGGGAGGGGTGAGCTGCAAGGAAAGGAATTGTGAAGGTGGTGTGCAGGGTTTGCTGAGCTGACAAACTCTAATGGCGAAAATTAAGGTACAGCCTGCACTGAAAGGCTGGTGTTCTGCCAGAGCTGGGACCAGGCCGCCTGGGGTAAGTGTCTGTGTTTCTGGAACACAGAAACAGGAAGGAACATGGTTCTGTGCATTGAGAAAGGTCCAATCTACGTGACAGACAACATCTAGGCAGCATGCAGCCTGGGACAGTGGACTCAAATACATTCCAGTAAAATATGGGACTGTTAGTCACCCTGGGATTTGCATCGAGCACAGGGAGGTGAGAGAGTGCATGGGATGAGGATTTACTGCTTTGCAGGTACAAATTAGGAAAATATCCTTCATGGAAAATAGAACTGTATGTTCAGAATTTCTCTTCTCTAAAGTTTTGTAAACTCCTTTTCCAAGGCATTAGACTTGGATTTACAAACAGGAACTCCAACTGCATGGTCTGACAGTCACTGAGTCGCCACAGCCTGAATATCATCAGTCATTGAACTTGGAAGGAGAAATGTTTGTGTTCTGTCTGTGCGACACCATTTAAAACATCTGTGTGACTGGACAAGCATCAAGACTCACACTGGAGTGAGAGGTTCCAGTACACTCAATGTAGAAAGAGCTTTAACCAATTAAACAGCCAATTATAATCATCACACGATTCACAGTGGGGAAAAAGCGTATTCGTGCTCTGTGTGTGGACAAAGCTTCAACTGATTGTCCAAACTGGAAAGACGCAAGGAAACTAGAATCATGGAGAAACCGTGGAAATGTGAAGACTGTGGTAAAGTATTCAATTCTTCATCCAGGCTGGAAATCCACCGACGCGTTCACACTGGGGAAAGGCCGTTCATCTGTTGTGTGTGTGAGAGGAGATTCACTCAGTTATCTGCCCTTCGGTTACACCAGCGAGTTCACACTGAGAAGACACCATTCAGCTGCACAACCTGTGAAGAGAAATTCAAGTCCTTATCCATGCTCACTGAACACCAGCGAATTCACACAGGTCAGAAACCATTCATTTGCTTTGTGTGTGGGTAGGGATTGACTCAGATATTCACCCTCCAGACACACCACCAAATGCACACATATGGGGATCCATTCAGGTGCACCACCTGTGGAGCGGGTTTCAGTCAGTCAGCTGACCTCAGTGAGCACCAACGTACTCACACTGGGGAGAAGCCGTTCACCTGCTCCGTGTGTGGGAAGGGATTCCCTTGGTCATCCCAACTGCTGACACATCAGTGGGATCACACCGGGGGGAGACGGTTCACCTCCTTGTGTGGAGCAGGATTCTCTCAGTCACAACACCTGCTGAGACACCAGCGAGTTCACAAGTGAGTGCAGGGACTGGAACCTGCTGTTTTGCTGCTGCTAATCACATCCAGGATTGATAGTCTGACAATATCTGGTTTGATTCTGCTGATGTTAACAATCCCTATAACTGGCTGCAGTTTAATATTCTGGCGAATCGCAGCACCTGCGATCTTCCTCCTTAATTCAAGAACTGTCAACAGGAACACCTTTACAGTAAAATTATGAACTTTAAAAAAAAAAAATTGAGTACCCAATTCATTTTTTCCAATTCAGGGGTAATTTAGCCTACCTTGCACATCTTTGGGTTGTGGGGGCAAAACCCACGCAAACACGGGGAGATTGTGCAAACTCCACACGAACAGTGACCCAGAGCCGGGATCGAACCTGGGACCTCGCCGCCGTGAGACTGCAGTGCTAACCACTGCGCCACCATTCTGCCCGTAAAATTCTGAACTAGTACTCCAATCCTAAATTGATCTTTGATGCAAATCAGTGTCTGGAAGGTTCCACTGATCAACATCTGCAATTAGAAAGTGCAGATTAATCCTTCCTGACAATTCTTACTGACTTCTTCAGTGTTATGTCCATTAGGAAATTTAATTTGAAGGAAGCAAAACAAAACAGCAGCAACATTTGGTAAAGGTGGAACCCACAACGCAGACTGGTTTGAGACCCACTCAACAGAGATGACATCTGTCATTGAAGCAAAAAGTAAAGCTGACCTGATGTACAACTGAAACCTAACAGCTAGAACAGTGTTTTTAAAAAAATTTTCCGGGGACCCATTCTTACCAACCGGCCAACCTTAGGGACCCACGCCGTCCGACATTCGCAACCCTCGCTGGCTAACCTTTGCGGCCCACGCCGTCCGACCTTCGCGGCCCACGCTGGTTAACCTTTGCGACCCACGCTGGTTAACCTTTGCGACCCACGCTGACTGACCTTCGCGACCCACGCTGGTTAACCTTTGCGACCCACGCCGGCCGACCTTCGCGACCCATCATTTTCTCTTACCTTGTTTGCTGCTGACAAAATGGAGGAATCGCAAACGCGCCCAAAGCATGTGATGTCGACGTTCGGGGGGCACAACCTGCTCTCTGCCTCCCTTCAGGCAGGAAGATTACATAGAATGTTTTAAAAATCTTCTGCAACTCCGATTGCACAAATTTGTGCGCAACAGCCGCAGCAGCCAGCTTTTAACAATGCCGGCTGCGAGCGGCCTTCAAAAAGGCTGTGACCATGTTAAAAAAATGCGGGAGCACTGCGTATGCGGCACGCTATTGGTGCACATGCGCAAACCTCTGTGCATGCGTACCAATGCGCAGTGCGGCCGCATTTTTTAAAATATGGTCGCAGCCTTTTAAAATGTCGACTTTTAAAATGCCTGAGCTAGAACACAGCATCACGTGAAAGTAGCCAAGATAGTTCTGTAAAAGACAGGAGGTGGAATCCATTTCATAGACAACGTGTGACACACAAATCATCACATTTTACAAAAACACCAGTGACAGAGGAGATTGCAGCAACTACAGGGACATCTCACTCCTGAACAATGCTGAGAAGACCTTCACTAAGGTCATGTTTAAAAGATTCATCTACTTTCAGACTGAGTGTATCCAGAAGCACAGTGCGGTTTCTGTGCTGACTATCTATGAAATCTATGATGTACAATGAACATGATCTTCTCCACACACCAGCTACAAGAGAAGTGGACAATTGGCATCTAAAATGCTGCCAGTTCCTGTGCTGTGAAAAGTGAAATGCTGAGTTACTGAGTGAAAGTAAACCTTTCAGTGTGAATCACAACTTAATGGTCCAATTGGAAAAGGCACCAAAATGTTTGATTCCCTCAAGATAAACTTCAGCCTTGAAGTTATAAGTTATATTTCGGAGCTCACAAGCTGTGGGAAGCTCCACTCTCTGTAACTCTTTTTGGTCTAAGAAGGTTGAAGCATTTGTTTACCCACGAAAGCTAACCTTTTTAATTTGAATTTTCCTGAGATATAATACAGCGATTGGGAAAGTCACCTGAAGAAAGAAGAAAAAACACCTTGGCAAAACTGAGAAAAAATATCAAAATAATTGGAAAAACAAAGATCAAAATGGTGTCTTGTTCATCTTTAATCTGGAAATAAAGTTATGTGAGGTTGACACAATTGTGTCCATTTGTGAATGTTAGCTTCACCCTTTTACAATCAAGCATCGCGGTGAACATTTAAACTAAAGATTTTGTTTTTTAAATATTTGACTTCATCCCAGCACACTGGGCTAAATCGCTGGCTTTCAAAGCAGACCAAGGCAGGCCAGCAGCACGGTTCAATTCCCGTACCAGCCTCCCCGAACAGGCGCCAGAATGTGGCGACTAGGGGCTTTTCACAGTAACTTCATTTGAAGCCTACTTGTGACAATAAGCAATTTTCATTTCATTTGTTATCGCTCAAGACAAAGCGCCTGAAAATGGGAGATATGAGAGTTACCCCCAAACCAATCTGTTTCTCTGTCTCTGATCTAAAAATACTGAATGATGGGTGTGTTTAATTGGACAGTAACATTTCCGCACTCTCCTGAAACAGATAGAATGGGAAGCCCCATTTTCTTTTTTCTTAATAAATTTAGAGTACCCAATTATTTTTTTCCAATTAGTCTCATCAGTCTGCAGACTCCTGTTAAATACAGAGCAGTACAGGAGCACACTGACAGTGTAACACAGTCTCATCAGTCTGCAGGCTCCTGTTAAATACAGAGCAGTACAGGAGCACACTGACAGTGTAACACAGTCTCATCAGTCTGCAGACTCCTGTTAAATACAGAGCAGTGCAGGAGCACACTGACAGTGTAACACAGTCGCATCAGTCTGCAGACTCCTGTTAAATACAGAGCAGTACCGGAGCACACTGACAGTGTAACAGAGTCTCATCAGTCTGCAGACTCCTGTTAAATACAGAGCAGTACAGGAGCACACTGACAGTGTAACAGAGTCTCAGCAGCCTGCAGACTCCTGTTGAATACAGAGCAGTACAGGAGCACACTGACAGAGTAACACAGTCTCATCAGTCTGCAGGCTCCTGTTAAATACATAGCAGTACAGGAGCACACTGACAGTGTAACAGTCTCATCAGTCTGCAGACTCCTGTTAAATACAGAGCAGTACAGGAGCACACTGACAGTGTAACACAGTCTCATCAGTCTGCAGACTCCTGTTAAATACAGAGCAGTACAGGAGCACACTGACAGTGTAACACAGTCTCATCAGTCTGCAGACTCCTGTTAAATACAGAGCAGTACAGGAGCACACTGACAGTGTAACACAGTCTCGTCAGTCTGCAGGCTCCTGTTAAATACAGAGCAGTACATGAGCACACTGACAGTGTAACAGTCTCATCAGTCTGCAGACTCCTGTTAAATACAGAGCAGTACAGGAGCACACTGACAGTGTAACACAGTCTCATCAGTCTGCAGACTCCTGTTGAATACAGAGCAGTACAGGACCACGCTGACAGTGTAACACAGTCTCATCAGTCTGTAGACTCCTGTTAAATACAGAGCAGTACAGGAGCACACTGACAGTGTAACACAGTCTCATCAGTCTGTAGACTCCTGTTAAATACAGAGCAGTACAGGAGCACACTGACAGTGTAACAGAGTCTCATCAGTCTGCAGACTCCTGTTAAATACAGAGCAGTACAGGAGCACACTGACAGTGTAACAGAGTCTCATCAGGCTGCAGACTCCTGTTAAATACAGAGCAGTACAGGAGCACACTGACAGTGTAACACAGTCTGCAGACTCCTGTTGAATACAGAGCAGTACAGGAGCACACTGACAGTGTAACACAGTCTCATCAGGCTGCAGGCTCCTGTTAAATACAGAGCAGTACAGGAGCACACTGACAGTGTAACACAGTCTCATCAGTCTGCAGGCTCCTGTTAAATACAGAGCAGTACAGGAGCACACTGACAGTGTAACACAGTCTCATCAGTCTGCAGGCTCCTGTTAAATACAGAGCAGTACAGGAGCACACTGACAGTGTAATACAGTCTCATCAGTCTGCAGACTCCTGTTAAATACAGAGCAGTACAGGAGCACACTGACAGTGTAACAGAGGGTGAAGTTCAAAGGCCGAGTGTAACTAACCAACTCAGTTTCGAATTTATTGATCCCAGGAGTGTTTCCAATATCTTCCCAGGACCCCAGTGGTAGGATAATAATAATAATCACTTATTGTAACAAGTAGGTTTCAATGAAGTTAATGTGAAAAGCCCCTGGTCGCCCCTGGTGCGGGAAGGCCGGTGTGGGAATTGAACACGTGCTGCTGGCATTGTTCTTATTTACAAGCCAGCTGTTTAGCCCACTGTGCTGAACCCAGCCCCCTAAACCAGGAGACACACTCTGGAAGATATGAGGAGCTGGGAATTGTCCATGAGAGTAACTGAAGCTATGAGAACTGAAATAATATAGAGATAGAAAAGAGAATAGAACCCAAAAATGAAGCAGTCAGCGACAGGACATTGATTAATCTCCTCTTACATTGGAGAACATGGAACATAACATTGTGTATTTGCACAAAGACTGACTTAGCTGACATTCATCTCGAATTTTAATCACCCTGATGACGGGGCTGAAGTTTACCAACAGCAGAAACAAACAGTGAAAGTGATGAACAGCACAATCCCGCCCCTGCAATCACATATAAACTCACTGCTCTCACAATAGATGCTGTGACTGAGTGAACCCTTTTCACACACAGAGCAGGTGACCAGCCTCTCCCCAACGTGAGTGCGTTGTTGTGTCTGCACCTCACATGCACTTCTCACATTCATAACAAGAGGTCATTTATCAATGTGAAAACGTTGATGTGCAGCGAGGGTGCTTAACCGAGCCAATCCCTTCCCACACACAGAGCAGGTGAATGGCCTCTCCCCAGTGTGAACCCGCTGGTGCCTCAGCAGGGTGGATGACTGAATTAATCTCCTCTCACACACAGAGCAGGCGAATGGCCTTTTTCCAGTGTGAGTCTACTGGTGCCTCAGCAGGGTGGATGACTGAGTGAATCCTTTCCCACACATGGAGCAGGTGAACGGCCTCTCTCCAGTGTGAGTGTGTTGGTGTTGCATCAGGTTCTTCCTGCTTTTAAAGCTCTTCCCACAGTCAGAACACTCTAAAGGTCTCTTATTGGAGTGAGCACGCTGGTGTGACTGCAGGTGTTGTGACTGAATGAAATCTTTTCCACACACGGAGCAGGTGAACGGCCTCTCCCCTGTGTGACTGTGTCGATGAGTTTCGAGATGGGATGGGTAATTGAATCCCTTCCCACAGTCCCCACATTTCCACGGTTTCTCCATGGTGCAGGTGTCCTTTTGCCTCTCCAGGTTCGATGATCAGTTGAAGCCTTGTCCACACACAGACCACGTGTATGGTTTCTCCTCACTGTGAATGGTGTGATTTTTGTTCAGGCTGTGTAACTGGTTAAAGCTCTTTCCACAGTCACTTCACTGGATCACTCTCACCCGTGTGTGTGTGTGTGTATGTGTCTCGGTGCTTTTCCAGTCACACTGATATTTGAAATCTTTTCCCAGACAGAAGACAAACATTTCTCCTTCCACATCCAAAGGCCAATGAGATTCAGGTCCTGATAATCGAATGACTTTGTTGAATCTTGATGTGATGCTTAGGAATTTCCCGTTTGTAAATCATCCCCTTCGAATATCCTGTAAATGGTGATTGTCAAAGACGTAAATCCCCATCCCACACACTGTCCCTTCTCCCGGGGCTGAAATCCAAACCTATTTCTTTCCTCCACTCCGTTTTCTCCCTCCCTCTCCTCTGCCTGGGTTCAGTTCTCCTGTCTGCAGACTGACAATAAAATCAATGGGTCTTATGGTGGTGGGGGGGGGGGTTTGGGGTCTCCTCTTACCCGCCTGAAGCCAGAGCAAGAACCCGCACTGCACGTGTTCCAGCTCACAATGCCCGCGTTGCGATTGACGGCATCTCTGGTCCTATAAGAAGCAGCAGTGGGGCTGGAGGACCGAGCAGGAGCAGCTGGTCCTCCAACCAATCAGAGTGAATGAGGGGCGGGGCTGAGCCCGGATCTCTCTCATTGGCGGAAATTGCACCATTTTGAAAACTGATTTGTCTCAAACTCCAGGAGAAAAGTGAACCTTTCTGTCTGTGTTGGGAGACATCACTCACTCCCTCCAGCCTGCTCCACCATTGAATAAGAACCTGGCTGATCTGACTGTAACGCCCACTACACATGCAGTGAGCGGGACTGCCCTGGAGCTCAATTATATTCAAATTCTGATCATGTTCAGGTTCTGATGAACAGAGTGACTCTGTTAGAACTTGATGTGATCTTTGATTTGAGTTTTCTGTGTAAATCCAGCCTCCCAACCCCCTGTAAAAGGAGTTTGCAGAATCCATCCCTGTCAGTCCAGGAGAGAAATTCACAACATTCTCTCCTCCTGCTGACAGGGAGCACCGCGCATGCGCCCTTAACACGGGCCTCTCACTCCAGACGCGGTTCCTCCGCGTCCGCCGCACAGATACAAACCCGGCACCGGCAGCTTCTTATTCCGGTGTCAGAGCCGCATCGGGGATCAAGGCCCCTCCCCGTCCACCTCTCAGCTCCGCCTCTCCCTCCATTCCGCCATTTCCCTCACCGCCTGTGGATCTGACAAACAAGCGTCTGTCCCTGGACACCGCCCGCACTGCGCATGCTCAACGTCACAATGCCCGGGGAGTGATTGACGGCAGGGCCAGGCCAATAGGAAGAAGGGGCGGGGCCAGAGGACCGAGCAGCAGCGGCTGGTCCTCCCACCAATCGGAGTGAAAGAAGGGGGGCAGGGGGCTCAGCACTGACTGAAGCATGCGCCGTACGAGCCCCAGAGCTGGAAAAGACGGTCCAGTTGAGGTCATGATGTGGAGATGCCGGCGTTGGACTGGGTGGGCACAGTAAGAAGCCTTACACCAGGTTAAAGTCCAACATGTTTGTATTGAGGTCACAAAGAGTGAGAAGTGAATCCGGGGGGGGAGGAGATTGTGAACAAAGCGGGAGGTTGGGAGCCAGGGATGAGATGGTGGTGGAGTGGGAATGTGCCTGGGCGGGTATTACTGAGTCCCCTAGGGTAATGGTCTGAGGAGATATTGGAATATTTCAGGTTACCAAACAACTACATTCAATTCATAAAACAGTGAAAACTAGTATCAGTAATGGTGACCATGCAGCTATCACTGGTTGTGTCGAAACTGATCTGGTTCACTAATGGCCTTTAAGAAATCTGCCAACCCTACCTGGTCTGGCCTACATGTGACTCCAGAGCCACAGCAGTAAATCTGCCCTCTGAAATAGACCAGCAAGCCATTCAGTTCAAGAGCAATTCGGGATCGGCAACAAATAAGGGGGCAGCACGGCAGCATTGTGGATAGCACAATTACTGCACAGCTCCAGGGTCCCAGTTTTGATTCCGGCTTGGGTCACTGTCTGTGTGGAGTCTGCACATCCTCCCTGTGTCTGCGTGGGTTTCCTCCGGGTGCTCCGGTTTCCTCCCACAGTCCAAAGATGTGCAGGTTAGGTGGATTGGCCATGCTAAAATTGTCCTTAGTGCCAGAAATTGCCCTTAGTGTTGGGTGGGTTTACTGCGTTATGGGGATAGGGTGGACCTTGGGTAGGGTGCTCTTTCCAAGAGCTGGTGCAGACTCGATGGGCCGAATAGCCTCCATCTGCACTGTAAATTCTATGAAAGATAGTGGATTCACCAGGGATTGCCACAGGAATTGTCATTTATGGGAGAGAATTCCAAATGTGTCCCAGATTTTGTGTCAACAAGTGTTTCCTCATTTCACACTGAGTTCTGTGACCTGGCTACAGTTTTTAGGCAATGTCCCAAGTCCTTACTCCCCAGTCAGCAGAAATCACTCCTCTCTGTCTTTGATTAAATCATGCTGTAATTTACTAAACACCAGGTCGTGTAGGTGCCGGCGTTGCACTGGGGTGGGCACAGTGAGAAGTCTTACAACACCAGGTTAAAGTCCAACAGATTTGTTTCGAATCACGAGCATTCAGAGCAGAGCTCCTTCCTCAGCTGTGGTCCAAAAGCTAGTGATTCGAAACAAACCTGTTGGACTTTAATCTGGTGTTGTAAGACTGCTTACTGTGCCCACCCCAGTGCAACGCCGGCATCTCCACATTTCATAGAATTTACAGTGCAGAAAGAGGCCATTCGGCCCATTGAGTCTGCACCGGCTCTTGGAAAGAGCACCCTACCCAAGGTCCACACCTCCACCCTATCCCCATAATCCAGTAACCCCACCCAACATCATGGCCTGAAGATGAGACAAACAAGCGTCAGTCCCTGGGCATGAGCCGCACTGCGCATGCTCCACATCACAATGCCCGGCGAGTGATTGACGGTAGCTTTGCACCAATAGGAAGAGGAGGCGGGACTGCAGGACCGAACGACAGCAGCTGGTCCTCCACCCAATTGGAGTGAATGAGGGGCGTGGCTGCTCTCAGATCTCCCTCATTGGCTGAGACTGCATCATTTTGAGTTCTTCCCATTAGCCACGTGCGCACGGGTTCCACGACCTCATTTCCTGTCTGAGAGGGGATGACCAACGGGAAGATTGGGAGGACGGGATGGATTCTGGTCCTTCAGCCAATCAGACTGTGGGCTTTGTGTGAATGAAACTGGAGCTTCACACAGAGTGAAACTTGTTCCTGTGTCAAACCACTTCAATGGACAAAAACGTCTTATTTCGACTTCAATGGACTTCTTTAGAATCCATTGATCCTTCTACAGAACTGTTACAAGGAACAACAAACATTAACTCTGTTTCTCTCATCACAGATGTGGCACAGTGGTTAGCACTGCTGCCTCACAGCGCCAGTGACCAGGGTTCAATTCCGGCCTTGGATGACTGTGTGGAGTTTGCACATTCTTCCCGTGTCTGTGTGGTTCCCTCTGGGTGCTCCAGATTTCTCCCACGAGAATGTGTAGGCTTGGTGGATTGGCCAAGCTAAATTGCTCCTTCGTGTCCAAAGATGAAGTGGGGTTATGGGGAGAGGGTGGGGGAAGTGCACCTGGGTGGGACGCTCTTTTGTAGGGTTGGTGCATACACGATGGATCGAATGGCCTCCTTCTGCACTTTAAGGATTCGATGATACTACCAGACCTGTTGAGTTAATCTCGCATTTTCTGTTTTACTATATATTACACACCTTTTTAATCCATTGATTATATTTATTGAACCACTGTACCATCAACCAGCAGCAGCAGTGTGTTGATGTTTCAGCAATTTCAGCCTTGAGTGACTGGGTAAAGTTTGCACATTTTCCCCGTGTCTGTGTGCGTTCCCTCCGGGTGCTCCAGTTTCTCCCACCGTCCAAAGAGTTAAGGTCAATTGGCTCCTTAGTGTCCAAATAAAGGTTAGGTGAGTTACTGGGATGGGCTTAAGTAGGGTACTCTTTCTGAGGGCCGGTGCAGGCTAAATGGGCCAAATGGCCTCTTTCTGCACTGTAAATTCTGTGATTCTATTGGATTTTCTCTCCCACAGTCTTGACCCGGTGGGTCTGTCTGGTGGTATTTCCCTGGTACTGTCCATGTGTTTGGATGTTTGGGTATTTTAGGGAGCAGGTAGAACTTCCTTGGTTCTACCTGTTTTCTTTGGTTAATATGTCTGGAGTCTTTGAGTTCTTCCAGTCCGTCTCCAATTCTCCTTCCTGTCCTGGATATATGGGTCTAGGTAGCTTGGTGTTGTGATTCGTGTTGTTTAGTTGTCTGTCTGTCTCCAGCAGGTATTGTTGTCTCTCGATAATGACTGAGCTGCTCCCCTAGTCTTATGAACATATCCGTGTTGGATCCAAGCTCCTGGATTGACTGTCTTCCTCTCTGGGTAAGATTCTGTTTGTCTCTTGTATTTCACTGTGACAGGGCAGAGACCTGATTGAAGGAATCAAACATGGAAGTTCTGGGAAAGATGGGCAAGGATTTGGGAGGGACAACATGTTCAAAGAGTTTGGGAGGAGAAGGAGGTTGAAGATGGGGCAGTAATTTGTAAGGATGGCAGGGTCAAGGGTTTGTTTTATTGAGGGGGTGATGATGGCAGATTTGAGGGACAGTACCTGAAGAGAGAGAAATGTTGACAATATCCATGGATACAGGGTAGTTGGCTGATCAGTAGCTCAGTGGGAATAGGATTGATGGCGCAGGAGCTGGGTCTCATGGACAAGATACAGCACAGAACAGGCCCTTCGGCCCACGATGTTGTGCCGAACCTTTGTCCTAGCAAACAAAGTCTGCACTGTAGGGGATCACTTTTATACTGTGAATCTAGCCTCGGAAAACTGGTCTAATCCAATTAACTAATTAACAAGCTCCAGCTGCAAGTGCCTACAAGTAGAAGCCTGTTTAAAGCTGATTGAAAATCCACCTTCTTGACTTCCGGTTGCGGCAGGGATGAGCTGGCCGCACGTTTCGGCGGCTCCAGCTCCGACGGAACATCGGGCTCTTTTAAGAGCCCCAACGGGGACTTGGACGGCCGTTAAACCCGGTGCGAGGCGCGAGGGAAGGGAGTCCCCCCCGAAAGACGGAGGGAAAAACCGGCGGCGGCGGCTGCAGCCCGAAGAATCTGCAGCCAGAAGGTCAGAGGGAGTGGAACAAAATGGCGGCGGAGAAACCACAGGTGACATGGGGGCCTGAGCAGGACGAGGTGGTGAGACGGTGCGTGGACCTGCTGAAGAAGGAGGTAATGACCCCGTTGTTACAGGCAATTGAGGGGCTTAAGGAGACTTTAAAGACCCAGGAGACTGAACTTCGCATGGTGGAGCAGAAGGTATCAGGTATTGAGGACGAGGTCCTGGGCCTGGCGGTCAAGACTCAGACGCACGAGGCACTTCATAAAAAGTGTGCTGATAGGATTGAGGCCCTTGAAAATGGAGCGCGAAGGAAGAACCTTAGGATACTAGGTCTCCCGGATGGTGTGGAAGGAGTGGACTGTGGAGCATACGCAAGTAAGGTGCTGAGCTCACTGATGGGCCCCATGGAGGTCGAGTGGGCAAATCGGATCCCGGCGAGAAGACCAAAAGCGGGAGAACCACCGAGGGCGATAATCGTGCGATTCTACCGCCTTAAGGACAGAGAAGAGGTCCTGAGATGGGCTAAAAAGGTGCGGAGTAGCAGATGGGAGAATGCGGTGGTAAGGATCTACCAGGATTGGAGTGCGGAGGTGGCGTGAAGGAGGGCGAGCTTCAACCGAGCCAAAGAGGTTTTGCACAAACGGAAGGTGAAGTTTGGGATGCTGCAGCCGGCAAGACTATGGGTCACGCATCAGGAGAGACACTATTATTTCGAGACGGCGGAGGAAGCATGGTCCTTCATTAATGAAGAGAAACTGGACCGGAACTGAGGCACTGATGCTGCAGGGAACTGTTATTGTTGTTATTATTGTTTTTGTTAATGGGATGGTGAAAGTTAATCGAGAAGTAAACAGGGAAGGGAGGGACACTGGGGAAATGCGGGCGCCGGTGAGGAGGGAGACGCGGGACCTAGTCAGAGAATGGGGAAGGAGAGGGTGAGGGGAAAGGGAGCTGCGCCATAAGAGGCGGGTCAGGTAAAGGGATGTTCCCGCGCCAGAAAGAATAAGGCTGGAAAACAGGCGCAAGGCGGATGGGAGTTCCCTCACACCGGGGGGGCCGAGGAGCGAGCAGGAGTAGCCGGGGTCAGTTGAAGTCAGCTGACTTACGGAAGTGATATGGGGGAGCAATCAAGCTAGATAGGGATCTAGCGGGGGGGGGGGGGGGGGTGAGGGGGGAAGGGGACAACTGGGTTGCTGCTGCGGAAATCCAAAAGGAAATGGCTAAAGAGAGGGTGGCCGGAGGTGGAATGCGACGCTGGGGGAGCGAGCGGGAGCGCAGAGGCGGGATATGGGACTGGCCTAGAGAAGGTAATGGCTAGTCGACACGGGAGGGGGGCAGGTAGCCCCCCAGTGAGGCTGATCACGTGGAACGTGAGAGGCCTGAATGGACCGATAAAAAGGGCCCGAGCGCTCGCGCATTTGAAAGGACTAAGGGCAGACGTTGTTATGCTCCAAGAGACGCACCTAAAGGTGGCGGACCAAGTTAGGCTAAGGAAAGGATGGGTGGGACAGGTGTTCCACTCAGGACTGGACGCAAAGAACAGAGGGGTGGCCATTTTGGTGGGGAAACGGGTAGCATTTGAAGCAAAGAACATAGTAGCAGATAGTGGAGGTAGATATGTAATGGTGAGTGGTAGGCTGGAGGGAATTGAGGTCGTGTTGGTTAATGTGTATGCCCCAAATTGGGACGATGCGGGGTTCATGAGACGGATGCTGGGGCGTATTCCGGACCTGGAGGCAGGAAATTTGATTTTAGGAGGGGACTTCAATAAGGTGCTGGACTCGGGGCTAGATAGATCCAGCTCAAGGACTGGAAGAAGGCCGGCAGTGGCCAAGGTACTTAAGGGGTTTATGGACCAAATGGGGGGAGTGGATCCATGGCGATTTCTTAGACCCAGAGCTAGGGAGTATTCCTTCTTCTCCCACGTCCATAAAGTGTACTCCCGGATAGATTTTTTTGTTTTAGGAAGGTCGTTGATCTCTTGGGTGGAAGAAGCTGAATACTCAGCCATAGCGGTTTCGGATCATGCCCCACATTGGGTGGACCTGGAAGTAGGAGAGGACAGGGAGCAGAGAACACTCTGGCGATTAGATGTGGGACTGATGGCGGATGAGGGAGTGTGTGCAAGAGTGAGGGGGTGTATCGAGAGATACCTGGAGGTCATTGACGACGGCGAGGTCCCTGTGGGAGTGGTCTGGGAAGCACTAAAAGCGGTGGTCAGAGGAGAGCTGATTTCTATTGGGGCCCACAAAAGGAAAACAGAGGCCAAGGAAAGGGATAGATTACTGGGGGAGATTTTAAGGGTGGACAGGGAATTTGCAGAGACCCCGGAGGAGGAGCTGTACAGGGAGAGGAGACGACTCCAGACCGAGTTTGACCTTCTGACCACCAGAAAGGCGGAGGTACTGTGGAGGAAGGCACAGGGGAGGAGGTATGAATATGGGGAAAAGGCTAGTCGCCTGTTGGCGCACCAACTGCGAAAGAGGGCAGCAGCGAGGGAGATAGGAGGAATTAGGGATGAAAGGGGAGACACTGTGCGAAGGGCAGGAAAGATAAATGAGGTGTTTAAGACCTTTTATGAAGAACTGTATAGGTCTCAGCCCCCAGAGGGAGAGGAGGGGATGCGGCAGTTCCTGGACCAGTTGAGGTTCCCGAAAGTGGAGGAGCAGGCGGTGGCAGGCCTGGGGGCGCCGATTGAGGTCGACGAGGTTATTAAGGGACTGGGAAGCATGCAAGCAGGGAAGGCCCCGGGGCCGGACGGGTTCCTGGTGGAATTCTACAGAAAATATGTGGACTTGTTGGCCCCGTTGTTGGCGAGGACGTTCAATGAGGCCAGGGAAGGGGGGACACTACCCCCGACAATGTCGGAGGCGACGATATCGCTAATTTTGAAGAGGGACAAAGATCCGATGCAGTGTGGGTCTTATAGACCTATTCCACTATTGAACGTGGACGCCAAACTGCTAGCAAAAGTGCTGGCATCGAGGATAGAGGACTGTGTCCCAGGGGTGGTGCACGAAGACCAGACAGGGTTCGTAAAAGGGAGACAACTGAATGTTAACGTGCAACGGCTATTAGGGGTGATAATGATGCCCTCAGTGGAGGGGGAGGCAGAGATAGTGGCGGCAATGGACGCAGAGAAGGCATTTGATAGGGTGGAGTGGGAGTATTTATGGGAAGTGTTAAGGAGGTTTGGGTTTGGGAACGGATTTATTCGCTGGGTTAGACTACTTTATGGGGCACCGACGGCAAGCGTAGTTACAGGTTGACATAGATCGGAGTATTTCCGATTATATAGGGGAACAAGACAGGGATGCCCGCTGTCTCCATTGTTGTTTGCGCTGGCAATTGAACCTCTGGCCATGGCGCTGAGAGACTCCAGGAAATGGAGAGGGGTGACTAGAGGGGGAGAAGAACACCGAGTCTCGTTATACGCGGATGACCTATTGCTATACGTGTCGGACCCAGCGGGGGGGATGATAGAGGTTATGTGAATCTTGAGGAGGTTCGGGGAATTTTCGGGGTATAGGTTAAACATGGGGAAGAGTGAATTATATGTGATACATCCAGGGGACCAGAGTAGAGAGATGGAAGGCTTACCGCTAAGGAAAGTGGAAAGAAACTTCCGATACTTGGGGATGCAGATCGCGAGGAGCTGGGGAACCTTGCACAGACTTAATCTGACACGGCTGGTAGAACAAATGGAGGAGGACTTTAAGAGGTGGGACATGCAGCCTTTATCGCTGGCGGGCAGGGTGCAAGCAATTAAGATGATGGTCCTCCCGAGGTTCTTATTTGTATTTCAATGTCTCCCTATTTTAATCACCAGGACCTTTTTTAATAAAATAGATAGGAGCATTACGAGCTTTGTGTGGGCAGGGAAAGTTCCGAGAGTAAGGAGGGGGTTCCTTCAGCGCAGCAGGGACAGAGGAGGACTGGCACTACCGAACATGGGAGATTATTATTGGGCCGCCAATGTGGCAATGATACGTAGATGGATGATGGAGGGTGAGGGAGCGGCGTGGAAAAGGCTGGAGAGAAGGTCCTGTAAAGGGACGAGTCTAGAGGCGCTGGTGACGGCGCCGCTACCGTTCTCACCGAAAAAGTACACCACGAACCCGGTGGTGGCGGCAACACTGAACATATGGGGACAGTGGAGGCGACAGAGAGGGGTGCGGGGAGCCCTGGTGGGGTCCCCTATCAGGAACAACCATAGGTTCGCCCCAGGAAGAATGGATGGAGGATTTCAAAGCTGGGAATTCACCAGTTGGGAATTAGGAAGGTGGGAGATTTATTCATAGATGGGACTTTTGCGAGCTTGGGAGCACTGGAGGAAAAGTATAAGTTACCCCGGGGGAATTTCTTGAGATATATGCAGGTGAGGGCGTTTACTAGACAACAGGTGAGGGAATTTCCGCGGCTCCCGACACAGGGGATACAGGACAGGGTGCTTTCAGGGGTGTGGGTCGGAGAGGGCAAAGTGTCAGAGATTTATAGTGAGATGAGGGAAGAGGGGGAGGAGTCGGTGGGCGAACTAAAAAGAAAGTGGGAAGAAGAATTAGGGGAGGAGATAGAGGAGGGTATGTGGGCTGATGCCCTAAGCAGGGTAAATTCCTCTTCCTCATGTGCCAGGCTTAGCCTGATTCAATTTAAGGTGCTACATAGAGCACACATAACGGGGGCAAGATTGAGCAGGTTCTTTGGAGTGGAGGACAAATGTGGGAGGTGTGGCGGGAGCCCGGCAAACCACGCACATATGTTTTGGGCATGCCCGGCACTGGAAGGGTATTGGAAGGGAGTGACGGGAGTGATTTCGCGGGTGGTGAAGGCCCGGATCAAACCAGGCTGGGGGTTAGCTCTATTTGGAGTTGCGGAAGAGCCGGGAGTGCAGGAGGCGAAAGAGGCCGACGTTGTGGCCTTTGCGTCCATCGTAGCCCGGCGCAGGATCCTACTCATGTGGAAGGAGGTGAAACCCCCCGGACTGGAGGCCTGGGTAAACGATATGGCGGGGTTTATTAAACTGGAGCAGATAAAGTTTGCCCTGAGAGGATCGGCTCAAGGGTTCACCAGGCAGTGGCAGCCATTTCTCGACTACCTAGGGGAACGTTAGAGGGAAGGCGGATGACCAGCAGCAGCAACCCAGGGGGGAGGAGGCTCAGTTGAGTATAGGTCAATAGAGTACGAGGTTTTGTTACTTGTATATTATTATTATTATTGTTAAAAAGTTTAAAAATTTCTGTTTTGTTACTGTTATCGTTTCGCTTGTTTTGTAAGCGGGAAAAATGTTGCTCAGGGAAAAAAAAATTCAATAAAATATATTTAAAAAAAAAAAGAAAATTCACCTTCTTCTAAACCAAACAGCAACTTTTAATTAACTAAATAAAAGAAAGTCTAAACTTTAGATAAAAATGAAGCCTTTTTCTCCCTCGGTCACCAAACTCTTACTATAGCACTCAAAATGCACCAAATTCAGCACTCAGTGCAAACAAAGTCTGCACTGTCGGTGGATCACTTTTATACTGTGCATCTAGCCTCTGAAAACTGGCCTAATCCAATTAACTAATTAACAAGCTCCAGCTGCAAGTGCCTACAAGTAGAAGCCTGTTTAAAGCTGATTGAAAATTCACCTTCTTCTAAACCAAACAGCAACTTTTAAGTTAATTAACTAAATAAAAGAAAGACTAAACTTTAGATAAAAATGAAGCCTTATACTCACTCGGTCACCAAACTCTTACTATAGCACTCAAAATGCACCAAATTCAGCACTCAGTGCAAACCCTATGTTCTATGTTTAAGATGAGCCCTGAGAGGGCATGAGGGGAGATGGGAGAGAAACTAGAGAAAGATGTGGGTTCAGGGCTCGGGAAAGGATGACATTTAGAGACAGTTTGGTCCGGTGGGCTCGTGGAAGGGAGGGAAGCAGCAGAGGCGGCTGATCGGATTTACTCAATCTCAATCACAAAGAAGCTCCTCACACTTCTTGTTGGAGGTGAGGATGGAAGAGACGGGAGAGCGAGATTACTTCAAAAGGAACTAACTTGTGTCAGAGTAATTAAAAAGTTTCAGCACACTGCATATTTCACACAAATCTAATTTATTTGACTTTTAGCCAGAATATTACCCCTGTATATGGGCTGGAGTTTATCAGCAGAAAGAGACCCAAATGAACATGGTTCAGTCCTGAATGTGAGGAACAGCAAAATCCAATCACTGTCGTTATTTGTGGCCTCGTTGGTGTTTCAGCAGGAGGGATGAAGTGGTGAATCCCTTCCTACACTTGGAACAGGTGAACGGTCTCTCCCCAGTGTGAACTCGCTGGTGCTTCTGCAAGGCGGATGACTGAGTGAATCCCTTCCCACACCAGGAGCAGGCGAATGGCCTCTCCCCAGTGTGAATTCGCTGATGTGCAGTGAGGTGAGACGATTGTCTGAACCCAGTCCCACAATGAGAGCACTTAAACGGTCTCTTGTCAGTGTGAACACGTTGATGGCGCATCAGTTCCCCAGAACGTTTATAACAATTCCCGCAGTCTGGACAATGAAATGGTCTCTCATCAGTGTGAATTCGCTGGTGATTCAGAAGTTCGGATGACTGAGTGAATCCCTTCCCACACTCTGAGCAGATGAATGGCCTCTCCCCAGTGTGAGTTCGCTGATGTACAGTGAGATGAGATGATCGTCTGAACCCAGTCCCGCAGTGAGAGCACCTAAACGGTCTCTCATCAGTGTGAACACGTTGATGTTGTAACAGTTCCCCAAAACGTTTATAGCACTTCTCGCAGTCTGGACATTGAAACGGTCTCTCCCCAGTGTGAATTCGCTGATGCTTCTGCAGGTCGGATGACTGAGTGAATCTCTTCCCACACTTGGTGCAGACGAATGGCCTCTCCAATGTGTGAGTTCGCTGATGTACAGTGAGGTTAGATGATCGTCTGAACCCAGTCCCACACTGAGAGCACCTGAATGGTCTCTCGTCAGTGTGAACACGTTGATGGCACATTAGATCCCCAGTTCTTTTAAAGCACCTCCCGCAGTCTGGACATTGAAACGGTTTCTCATCAGTGTGAACTAGCTGGTGACTCAGCAAGTGGGCTGAAATAGTAAAGCCTTTCCCACATGTGGAGCAGGTGAATGGTCTCTCCCTGGAGTGAAGTCGCTGGTGTGTGGACAGAGCGGATGGCTGAGTGAATCCCTTCCCACACTCTGAGCAGATGAACGGTCTCTCCCCAGTGTGACTGCGTCGATGAGTTTCCAGCTTGGATGGATAAGTGAATCCTTTCCCACAGTCCGCACATTTCCACGGTTTCTCCTCGGTGTGACTGCATTTGTGTCTCGTGAGGCCTGATGATTGACTGAATCCTCGTCCACACACACAACACGAGTACGGTTTCTCCCCACTGTGAACGATGCTTTTTCCTTCCATGTTCAAAATCTCATGATATTCAGCAATGATAAATTGAGGACTCTGTCAGACCCTGATGTGATGCTTGGTTTGTGTTTACGGATCTTGAAGTCTCACCTTCGAACACCCTGTGAAACTGATTAAAAACAGAAAATAGGGAGTGAGAGAGAACCCACAAAAACACAAAGGCAGGTTGTGAAATTGAGCTGAATGAATCTGGTCATTTGTGGTGCCGGCTCTGGGAAAAGGGACCATGAAAACTGCTGGATTGTTGTAAAAACCCAACTGGCCTCTTTGGGAGGAGAGAGGAAGAGGTGAAGAGGGATTTTGTATATCTACAAGACATATTAAGAGAGCAGTTGGCAAAGCAAATTCGACCTTGAGCTTCATATCTGACACAGAAACTATGCTTCTGGTGGCAGTGATTGGCACTGCTGCCTCACAGTGCCAAGGACTCGGGTTCAATTCTGGCCTTGATGACTGTCTGTGTGGAGTTTGCACTTTCTCCCAGTGTCTGCGTGCGTTTCCACCCGGTGCTCAGGATTCCTCCAACAGACCAAAAAATAATGATAATAATAATCACTTATTGTCACAAGTAGGCTTCAATGAAGTTACTGTGAAAAGCCCCAAGTCGCCACATTCCGGCGCCTGTTCGAGGAGGCCGGTACGGGACTTGAACCCGCGCTGCTGGTCTTGTTCTGCATTACAAGCCAGCTGTCTTAGCCCAATGTGCTATACCAGCCACAAAGCCCCTAATCGCCACATTCCGGCGCCTGTTTGGGGAGGCTGATAGGGGAGCAAGTTAGATGGATTGGCCTTGATAAATTGCTCCTTAGTGTCCAGGGATGTGCAGGTTTGGTGGGGCTATGGGGTTACAGGGACAGGGTAGGGGTGTGGGCCTAGGCAGGGTGCCCTTTCAGTGAATCAGTGCACACTTGATGGGCCGAATGGCCTCTTTCTGCACTGCAGGAATTCTATGGTTCTAATTCTATTCTATGAATCTTTATAAAGCTCTGGTCACCACTCTTCAGGAAGGATGTGAAGGTTCTTGGAGAAGGTGCAGAGGGGATTTACCAGAATGGTTCCAGCAAAGGAGGTTGAGGGGAGATTTGATTCAGGGACACAAGATTATGCCAGATTTCCATCGGGTGGACAAAGAAACTCTGTTTCCATTCACTGATCGGACAAGCAGTCGGGACACAGATTCAAAGTTTTGGGTAAAACCTGGATTGAACGATATAAAATGCTGAGGGGTCTTGACAGGGTGGATGTGGAGAGGATGTTTCCTCTTGTGGGAGAATCTGGAACAAGGTGGTCACTGTTGGAAAGTGAGGGGTCACCCATTTCTGATGGGGATGAGGATTTTTTTTCGCTCGAGGGTTGTAAAAGAGGGGGTGGCACAGTGGTTAGCGCTGCTGCATTACAGCACCAGGGACCCAGGTTCACGCCTGACCCTGGATGACTGTGCAGTTTGCACGTTCTCCCTGTGTCTGTGTGGGTTTCTTCCGGTTGCTCCGGTTTCCTCCCACAGTCCAAAGATTTGCAGGTTAGGTGCTAAATTGCCTCTTCATCTCCAAGGATGTACACGTTGGGTGGGATGTGAGGATGGGGCAGGGTGGGACGGGGGGGGGGGGGGGGGGTTTCGGGGGGTTGGTGCTGACTTGGGCTCCTTCTGCACTGTGGGGATTCTATGACTTAGATCTCGCGTCCTTAAATCGCAGTGGAAGTCGAGTCCTTGAATATTTTTAAGGCAGAGATGGATAGATTCTCGATAAGCAAGGGGGTGAAAGGTTATCGGGGTCGGCAGGAATATGGAGTTGCGGTTAAAATTATTGTATGATGGAGCAGGCTCGAGGGGCCGACTCCTAGTTTGTGTGTAAGGAGCAGGCTCGAGGGGCCGACTCCTAGTTTGTGTGTAAGGAGCAGGCTCGAGGGGCCGAGTGGCCTGCTCCTAGTTTGTGTGGAAGCATGCAGGTACAGCATGCGGTAAAGAAGGCAAGTCGTTTTTTGGCCTTCATAGCAAGAGGATTCGAGTCGAGGAGCAGGGATGTCTTGCTGCAATTATACAGGGCCTTGGTGAGGCCACACCTGGAATACTGTGTGCAGTATCAGTCCCCTTATCTGAGGAAAGATGATCTCGCTAAAGAGAAAGAGCAGCAAAGTTTTGCCAGGCTGATTCTTGGGATGGTGGGACTGACGTATGAGAGATTGAATCAGTCAGGATTGTATTCGCTGGAGTTCAGAAGAATGAGGAGGGATCTCATAGAAACCTATAGACTGTGGGCTGCACGATGGCGCAGTGGTTAGCACTGTTGCCTCACGTCACCAAGGACCTAGGTTCGATCCCGGTCCCGGGTCACTATCCGTGTAGAGTTTGCGCATTCTCCCTGTGTCTGTGTGGGTCCCACCCCCACAACACAAAGATGTGCAGGGTAGGTAGATTGGCCATGCTAAAATTACCCCTTAATTGGGAAAAAAAAAGAATTGGGCACTCTAAATTTATATTTTAAAAAAACCTATAACATTCTAACAGGGCGAGACTGATTAGATTCAGGAAGGATGTTCCCGATGGTGGGTGTGTCCAGAACCCGGGGTCACAGTCTGAGGATACGGGATAGCACGGGCAGCACAAGTGGCTAGCACTGTGGCTTCACAGCACCAGGGTCCCAGGTTCGATTCCCTGCTGAGTTACTGTCTGTGCGGAGTCTGCACGTTCTCCCCGTGTCTGCGTGGGTTTCCCCCGGATGCTCCGCCTTCCTTCCACAGTCCAAAGATGTGCTGGTTAGGTGGATTGGCCATGATAAATTGCCTTAGTGACCAAAAAGGTTAGGAGGGGTTATGGGGATAGGGTGGAAGTGAGGACTTAAGTGGGTCGGTGCAGACTCGATGGGCCGAATGGCCTCCTTCTGCACTCTATGTTCTATGACAGACCATTTAGGACCGAGGTGAGGAGAAATGTCTTCACCCAGAGTGGTGAGCCTGTGGAATTCATCACCACAGGAAGAATTGAGACCAAAACATTTCATGTTTTCAAGAAGCAGTTAGATACAGCACTGAGGGTGAAGGGGATCAAAGGATATGGGGGGAAAAGCGGGATTAGACTATTGAGCCCAATCTGCTCTGATCGTAATGGATGGTGGAGCAGGTTTGAAGGGCCAAATGGTCCCCTCCTGCTCCTATTTTCTACGTTGCTCCGTATCTATGCATGTAAATGGTCCAGGAGGTATGAGGAAGAATGTTTTTACACAGCCAGTGGCAATTACCTGAACCTTGCTGCTTATGACGGAGTTTAGAAATAGACACCAATGAATGATTTTTTAAAAAATTGGATAGAAACCTGAGAGAGAAAAAGCTGTTAGGATACAGGGATAGAGGAGAATGAGACTGACTGGATTGTTCCAGATAATAACAGTAATCTTTATTAGTCTCACAAGTATGAATGTTTGAGGTGAGGGACGCCGTCAGTGTCCCTGCTGATTTCACCTGTGGGAAGCGCACCCATCTCCAGCTCCTCAGAAACCGCGTTAAGGAACTGGAGCTGGAGCTGGATGAACTTCGGATCATTCGGGAGGCAGAGGTGGTCATAGAAAGTAGCTTCAGGAATGTAGTTACTCCGAAGAATCAAGACGGTGACGGTGAGAGGGGCTGGGAGGAAGCAGTCAGTGCAGGGATCCTCTGTGGTCGTTCCCCTCAGTAACAAGTATACCGTTTTGGATACTGTTGAGGGGGACGACCTACCAGGGGTAAGCCACGGTGAACGGATCTCCAGCACTGAGTCCGTCCCTGTAGCTCAGAAGGGAAGGAGGGAGAGCAGGAGAGCAATAGTTATTGGGGACTCGATAGAGGGACAGATAGACGGTTCTGTGGCAGCGAAAGAGACTCACGGATGGTATGTTGCCTCCCGGGTGCCAGGGTCCATGACGCCTCGGACCGTGTTTTCAGAATCCTTAAAGGGGAGGGGGAGCAGTCACAAGTCGTGGTACAGATCAGTACCAACGACATAGGTAAGAGAAGGGACGGGGATTTAAACCAGGAACTAAGGGGGCTAGGGAGGAAGCTGAGAGCCAGGACAAACCATGTTGTCATCTCTGGTTTGTTGCCGGTGCCACGTGCTCGTGAGGTGAGGAACAGGGAGAGAGTGCAGATAAACACGTGGCTGCAGGGATGGTGTAGGAGGAAGGGTTTCAGGTACGTGGATAATTGGAACACATTCTGGGGAAGGTGGAACCTGTACAGACAGGACGGTTTGCACCTGAACCAGAGGGGCACCAATATCCTGGGAGGGAAATTTGCTACGGCTCTTTGGGGGGGTTTAAACTAATTTGTCAGGGGGCTGGGAAAACGAGCTGTAGTCCAGAAGCCAGTGTTGAGAGTAGTGAGGTACTGAGGAGGGTATCAAGGTCGCAGGAGTGTACCGGCAGACAGAAAGATAGGTAGAAGTGTGTCTACTTCAATGCAAGGAGCATCCGGAATAAGGTAGGTGAACTTGGAGCATAGGTTGGTACTTGGGACTACGATGTTGTGGCCATTTCGGAGACATGGTTAGAACACGGACAGGAATGGTTGTTGGAAGTTCCGGGGTATAGATGTTTCAGTAAGAGTAGGGAAGGTGATAAAAGTGGAGGAGTAGCATTGTTAATCAAGAATAGTTTAACGGCTGCAGAAAGGCAGTTTGAAGGGGATCTGCCTACTGAGGTAATATGGGTTGAAGTTAGAAATAGGAAAGGAGCGGTCACATTGTTGGGAGTTTTCTATAGGCCCCCAAATAGTAATAGAGATGTGGAGGAAGAAATTGCAAAACAGATTATGGATAGGTGTGAAGGTCTCAGGGTAGTTGTCATGGATGACTTTAACTTTAAAAATATTGATTGGAACCTCTATAAGTCGAACAGTTCGGATGGGGCAGTTTTTGTACAGTGTAGATAGGCCGACAAGAGGGGGGGCCACATTGGATTTGATACTGGGTAATGAACAGGGCCAAGTGTTAGATTTGTTTGTGGGAGAGCACTTTGGAGATAGTGACCACAATTTGGTGTCTTTCATTATTGCAATGGAGAGGGATAGGGCCAGACGATAGGGCAAGGTTTATAATTGGGGGAGGGGTAATTATGATGCGATTTGGCAAGAATTAGGGAGCATAAGATGGGAACAGAAACTGTCAGGGAAAGGCACAAATGAAAAGTGGAGCTTGTTCAAGGAACAAATACTGCGTGTCCTTGATAGGCATGTCCCTGTCAGGCAGGGTGAAAATGGCTGTGTGAGGGAACCATGGTTCACAAAAGAGGCTGAATGTCTTGTCAAGAGGAAAAAGGAAGAGTATGTAAGGATGAGAAAACTAGGTTTAGTAGGGTCGCTTGAGAGTTATAAGGTAGCAAGGAATGAGCTGAAAAAAGGGCTTAGGAGAGCTAGGAGGGGGCATGAGAAGTCCTTGGCGGGTTGGATCAAGGAAAACCCCAAGGCATTTTACTCTTATGTGAGAAATAGAAGAATGACTAGGGTGACGGTAGGGCCTGTCAAGGACAGTAGTGGGAACTTGTGCATGGAGTCAGAAGAGATAGGAGGAGCGTTGAATGAATACTTTTCTTCAGTGTTCACAAAGGAGAGGGACCATGTTTTTGGGGATGAGAGTGTGATACAGGCGGGTAGGCTGGAGGAGGTAGATGTTCTGAGGAAGAATGTATTTGCAATTTTGAAAAACCTGAGGGTCGACAAGTCCCCTGGTCCAGATGGGATATATCCAAGGATTCTTTGGGAGGCAAGGGATAAGATTGCAGAGCCTTTGGCTTTGATCTTTGGGTCCTCACTGTCCACGGGGATAGTCATGATGTGGAGATGCACGGGGATAGTGCCAGAGAGTGTCGAATGTTGTTCCTCTGTTCAAGAAAGGGAATAGGAATGACCCTGGTAATTATAGGCCAGTTAGTCTTACTTCTGTGGTCAGTAAGATAATGGAAAAGGTCCTGAAGGATAGGATTTTTAACCATTTGGAAAGATGCAGCTTAATCCGGGGTAGTCAACACGGATTCATGAAGGGTAGGTCTTGGCTCACAAATTTGATTGAATTCTTTGAGGAGGTAACGAAGTGTGTAGATGAAGGTAGAGCAGTTGATGTTGTATACATGGATTTTAGTAAGGCGTTGATAAGGTTCCCCATGGTCGGCTCATGAAGAAAGTAAGGAGGTGTCGGATAGAGGGAAATTTGGCCAATTGGATAAGTAACTGGCTATCACATAGAAGACAGAGGGTGGTGGTGGATGGAAAATTTTCAGACTGGAGACCAGTTACCAGCGGTGTACCACAGGGATCAGAGCTGGGTCCTTTGCTATTTGTGATTTTTATCAATGACTTGGAGGAGGGGGCTGAAGGGTGGGTCAGTCAATTTGCTGATGACACCAAGATTGGTGGAGTAGTGGATGAGGTGGAGGGCTGTTGTCGGCTGCAAAGAGACATTAATAGGATCCAGAGCTGGGCCGAAAAATGGCAGATGGAGTTTTACCCTGATAAGTGCGAGGTGATTCATTTTGGTAGAAAAAATTTGAATGCGGATTACTGGGTCAATGGCAGTGTTCTGAGTAATAGAGAGATCTTGGGGTTCATGTCCACAGATATCTGAAGGTTGCCACTCAAATGGATAGAGCAGTGAAGAAGGCTTATAGTGTGTTAACGTTTATTAAAGGGGGCTTGAGTTTAAGAGCTGCGGGGTTATGCTGCAACTATACATGATTGTGTGAGACCACATTTGGAGTATTGTGTGCAGTTCTGGTCACCTCATTATAGGAAGGATGTGGAAGCATTGGAAAGGGTGCAAAGGAGATTTACCAGGATGCTGCCTGGTTTGCAGAATAGGTCTTATGAGGAAAGGTTGAGGGAGCTAAGGCTTTTCTCTTTGGAGTGGAGGAGGATGGGTGACTTAATGGAGGTTTATAAGATGATCAGGGGGACAGATAGATTGGACGTTCAGAGACTATTTCCTCGGGTGGAGGTAGCTGTTACAACGGGTATAACTGTAAGATTAAGGGTTGGAGATATAGGGGGGATTTCCGAGGTAGGTTCTTTACTCGGAGTGGTTCGGGGGTGGAATGGACTGCCTGCTGTGACAGTGGAGTCGGACACTTTAGGAACTTTCAAGCAGTTATTGGATAGGCACATGGAGCACACCAGAATGACAGGGAGTGGGATAGCTTGATCTTGGTTTTGGACAATGCTTGGCACAACATCGAGGGCCGAAGGGCCTGTTCTGTGCTGTACTGTTCTATGTTCTAAGTAGGCTTACATTAACACTGCAATGAAGTTCCTGTGAAAAGCCCCTTGTCGCCACATTCCGGCACCTTTTGGGTAGACCAGAGGGAGAATTCAGAATGTCCAATTCACCTAGCAAGCACATCTTCCGGGACTTGTGGGAGGAAACCGGAGCACCCGGAGGAAACCCACGCAGACACGGGGAGAACGTGCAGACTCCACCCATTCAGTGACCCAAGCCGGGAAAGAAACCGGGTTCCCTGGCGCTGTGAAGCAATGGTGCTACCATGTCGATTAGAGAGCTGGCATGGACCGAATGCTTTTCTCTGTCCCACAATTACAGATTTTTTTGTGCAATCTAGTTTTGTAATTTAACCCCGGGGGGTTCAGATAAATCTGTGCTGCACTCCCTCCGAGGCCATTCTATCCTTCCTCAGGTTTGTTGTCCAGAACTGAACACAGTTCTCCAGGTTTGGTCGAACCAGGGTTTGTGAATCTCGGGGCTTTTCTAATCACACTGAGATCTGAAATCTTCACTCACAGACAGAACAGACAAACCTTTTACCTTCCACACCCAGATGCTGCTGATATTCAGGTTCTGATGAACCGAGTGACTCTGTCAGATTGCAATGTGACGTTTGGTTTGCATTCCCGTGTGTTAAACCTCTACTTCCAGTATCCTGTAAATTTACAGAAACCTCACTGTCAGTTTAGGATTGAAATTCACAACATTCTCTCCTCGCCAACTTTGATTATATGTATTCCTGGAGGTTTGATCACATGACCTGCCCCCATCCTCCAGCCATTAATCGGTCAACACATCCATCCTTGTGACACACTGCCTTCCTCGGCCAATTGGGAAGCAAAAGGACTCATTACCTCACAGGACAGTGTTTGACTGTCAGCCAATCAACCTTTATCCCATTTTCAATAATTTATATCCGCTGAAGAGAAATGTTCAAAAAAATATTTTTTACTATCCTAATCATTTTCCAAAGATCCAAAAATATTTTCCACTGTCCTAATGATTTCCTAAGTATGAATCTCACCGAGACTGAAGGTAAAATTTGAATTCATTGCAAGTCTACTGATGACCATGAAACCATTGTCAATTGTTGTAAAGACACATCTGTCCACTCATGTCCTTCAGTGAAGGAAATAATCTATCCTGACCTGGTCTGGCTGACACGATTCCAAACCACAGCAATGTGGTTGTCTCTTTAAATGCCCTCCGAGATGGCCGAGCAAGCCACTCAGTTCAAGGGAAATTAGGGATGGGCAATAAATGTTGACCCAGCCAGTGACTTCCACAAATGATCAAAATAAAATTTGGGGGCAGCACAGTGGGCTATCCCTGATGGCTCACGGCGCTGAGGACCCTCGGTTCGATCCCTGCTCTGGGTCACTGTCCGTGTGGAGTTTGCACACTATCCCCGTGTTTATGTGGGTTTTGCCCCCATAACCCAAAGATGTGGAGGGTCGGTGGATTGGCCAGACAAAATTGCCCCTTAATTGGATAAAATTAATTGGATACACTAAATTTATGAAAAAAAAATCCTGGAGACTCCAGTCAGTGAATCCGGGAGAGTTGGCATCCGGTTCGCAGCACATGCGCCCTGTCCTGTTCACTGTAAAGATGGCGGCCGGTAACCCAGGCCTGTTACCGCTCAGCCCTCAGTCGATAGAGAAACTACCAAAGCCACAACATTCACCAGCTCTGAGGACACACCTTAGCTCCCTTTCCAATCTGAAAGCAGCCTGAGCTGGATTTACATTCCCCTTAATTGATCATTGCTGGGTGATAATCCTGTACTTCCTCACCTCACACCACTGTGACAGCACCTTCACTACACAGACTGCAGCAACTGACCAAACATCACCTTCCCAGTTATTCCCGAAGGCACCGCCTTCCCAACCTGGCCCCTTGCCTGAGGTGTGGTGATCCTCAGGTCACATCACCGCCGGTCAGCTCTCTCCCGGGACCAGGCCCTGGTTCACAGCCGCCATCTTGGGGAAACAGAGCGCATGCGCTGGCGTCTTGTTAACGCAACAGCTAGTGGGCGGGGCCTGAACGTTTCTGTTCCCAGCCGGGTCCTAGTGCCGGTGAGATAATGGCTGCGATACAGGTTTTTAATAAGTTTCACCCACTCCCAGGCTCCAGCTGATCTTTGTAGCCTGGATCACGGATACATTCAGTGTGAGAGGCTGCAGCATCTATATAGCTACCTGAAGGGGGTTATACAGCGTTTGATTACATTTCGTGGTCCTTTCCAGTTCATTATCAGGATGTTTGTGTGATATTTTCTGACCCTCAGTGTGATATTTCTTTATTTAAAATACATTTCAGCAGCAAGCTTACTGGTGATTTTTTAAAGGAAAGGAGGTTATTTATTATCACACAATTTCCTGGATGTTTGAACATCTCAGTCTCTCGTCTATTTCACACTCACTGACACATACACAGAAATTAGGTACAGATCAAGTTGAAGCTGGAATGATGAAAATGGAATGTAGACTGCAATCTGTATATCGCTGCAGGTCTGCTGTCTTCTTGTTGAGCTGGTCCTTTAGTTGGAGTCAAGGGTTTTTAGAAACAAATAATTCTCATGAGGCTCTGAAGCTTCTTGTAGACGAATAGCCAGGAGGTTGGTTCTCAGGTGGACTTGGAAGCTGGAATAAGTTCAGTACTGTGGCTGCACTGGGAGACATTCAGCTCTGCGGGTTCAGCTGCTTCAAATGCTTCTCACACACACATTTGCTTTGTTCGGGGTTTATTATACTGCATCCCTGACAATTAACTGCAGAGTTAAAACTCTGAGACCCAGAACACCCCGATACAACAGCAGTTTATGATGCTCACTCACGCTTATCTCTATCCCAATTCGAGCTCATTCTCCTGTGTTCAATACGGCACTTGGAGACAAACAGTCCAGAGATTTCATATTCCTCAAATGCTGGTTCATCCTGACACAACAAGACATTTAAACTTCACAGGTGGCTCAAAGTTTCCTTATTCAGGTCTGTGTTTAACTAATTATTGGTCACAGAATCGAATATTGCCCACAGTTTAATGCTCACAATAACCTGTTAGGTTGCAGCCATCTTGGCAGAGTTTGTGGATCTTACAATCTATAGTATCTAGTATCCTTGTGCTGAGCGTAAGATCTTGAATCTAATCTTGGGCCTGGTTAAAACAGTGAATTGGAGCTGGGTGAGGACCTTGGAGGTGGGTGGGTGGTTACTCTGGCTGCCGACTGTGTTGCGTGGTTTTGTCTATTCCCAGTGGCTCTGCAGAGGGAGCATGCGGTATCCACCGGAATGCTTGACACCTCCCACAACCAGTGGAATGCTTGACACCTTCCACAACCACACCTCAGCGGACAGCTGTTTCAGAGACATTGGGAACAATATTCTGGTTCAGTTTGGAAGGTTCCCTACACTTTTGTTGGGATTTCTAGCTGATTTTGGTCTTTTTATTTGACTGGACCACATGCTTGGGGAAAGCAAGAGAGGAAAGAAGGTTCGATAGAAACTAGAATGATCTGTTGTGAATTTCTATCCTATTCGTACAGTGATCATTTTTGGAAACCTCCTTTTCAGATCATTAAAATGGGAGGTTTGGCAGCTGGGCAACTCGAACCAAACATCATATTGAGATCTGACAGTGTCATTCAATTCATTACGACCTAAAAAGCACAAACTTTCAATGTGTTGTCTGTTCTGTCTGTGGGCAAAGATTTCAAATATCAGTGCGATACCCGAGTGAGAAAGTTCCAGTGAACTGACTGTGGAAAGAGATTTAACCAGTTTCACAGCCTGAAAGAACATCACACCATTCACAGCAAGGAAAGACTGTACACGTGTTCTGTGTGTGGACGAGGATTCAACTGATCATTGGGTTGGATTGGATTGGGTTTGTTTATTGTCACGTGTACCGAGATACAATGAAAAGTATTTTTCTGCGAGCAGCTCAACAGATCATTGAGTACTTGAAAAGAAAAGGGAATAAAAGAAAATACATAATAGGGCAACACAAGGTACACAATGCAACTGCGTAAGCACCGGCATCGGATGAAGCAATTGAGTGGCTGGAGCTTAGATTGGACGCCCAAGATTGGGCGATCCAGAAGGTAGAGAAGGCACTGGCTGAGCAGGAGGAACATCAAACTGCGGTGGAGTTGGAGGTGTAGTGTCAATGAGGTCAGTCCATAAGAGGGTTGTTTAGGAGTCTGGTAACAGCGGGAAGAAGAGGACTTCTGGGGGCGGCTATGAAGAAGTAAGTCACACATTTGCTGGCTCCCACTCGAGTCAGCATTTTGGGCCTTTTCCCCCAATTTTCTACCGGACTTGAATTGTAAAACTGATGACAGAGGCAATTGTGTACTGAATTCCCACATTGGTGCATGGAGAGAAGGACTAGATGTGCTCATCAAGGCAGAAACAGAAAGACAGAGAAGGCTTGGGCTGAAGCTGCAGCAGGAGACAGCATAGCGGATGACCAGACCTCTGGTTTGTCGACCCAGCAGCCTCTGGAGCAGCTGATGCAAGTTATTCAGGAAGGCTTTGCTAAGCAGAAACTGGACACCTTGGACCCAATAAAAGAGTCAATTGAGCGGCTGGAGCTTAGATTGGACGCCCAAGATTGGGCGATCCAGAAGGTAGAGAAGGCACTGGCTGAGCAGGAGGAACATCAAACTGCGGTGGAGTTGGAGGTGGGGATGCTGAGAGACCAGCAGAAGAAGCCCCTGGAGAAGGTGTAGGACCAAGAGAATAGGTCTCGCCGGCAGAAATCGAGAATTGTTGGGCACCCGGAGGGGTCTGAAGGAGCGGACGCTGGGGCATACATCACGGACATGTTTGAGAAGCTGCTGGGGGATGGGGCATTCCCCCGACCCTTGGAGGTGGACAGGGCTCACAGAGCGCTCGCGAGGAAGCCATGAATGGGAGACCCCCTGAGGGCAATGATCGTGAGATTCCACAGGTCCTTGGATAAGGAGCGCATTCTACAGTGGGCCAAGCAGACACGGAGCTGTAAGTGGGATAACAGTATCCTGCGGATCTATCAGGACCTGAGTGTGGAGGTGGCCAGGAGAAGAGCAGGCTTCAACCAGATCAGGTTTAAGAAAAAGATGAAGTTCAAACTGTTGTCGCCGGCCCATCTTTGGGTCATGCATGAGGAGCAGCACTTTTATTTTGAGTCACCTGAGGACGTGCTGGACTTCGCGAAAAGGAAAGGACTGGTGGTGGACCGAGAACTTTTGAACTTTGCTGCAATGTTCATGTTTTTTTTTGGTTTTTCTGTTCTTTTTTTAGAAAAAGTTTCTTATTTCTGGAAGCTGTTTGTAATGCATTTTGCATTGATTTGGGACCAGCGGTAGAGCTGAGTGAGTTCAGGTTTTCATTTGCACTGTTGGGGGATGGAGGTCTGCTTGTTCAGATTTTGGTGTTTTCTGTAGGGCAATTGTGTGGGGATTGTATGATGTTGGAGTTTGTTTGTATGAGTGAGGGGAGGGTGGTGAGGGAACAATAGGTGGGAGACTATCCAGCGCCAGGGATGGGGGCCACCAAGCGAGCTGGGTGGGCTTGCTCATGGAAGCGCAGTGGGGGGGGGGGGTTGCATATGTTCGGTTTATTAAAGGGTTTGGGTTACAGAGTGTTGTTACTAGGGGGAGGGAGGGGGTGAATGTTCTGCTGACGAAGGAGTGATTTGGGCTAAGGGACAGAGAGGAGGTTGGGGGTGGAGGCTGTCTGGGGGCGGGCTGGTGGAGGTGCGGAGCATGGGCTGCAGGTGGGCCCAAAAAAGGGGATGGCTGATCGGTGAAAGGGGGGGGCAATGAGCCCCCCAACTAGGTTGATCACCTGGAATGTTCGAGGGTTATATGGGCCGGTCAAGAGGGCATGTGTGTTCGCTCATCTTAGGGGACTGAAGGTGGATGTGGTAACGTTGCGGGAGATGCACCTTAGAGTAACTCATCAGATTAGATTGAGGAAAGGCTGGGTCAGTCAGGTCTTTCACTCGGGACTAGACTCAGAGACTAGAGGGGTCGTGATCCTGATCAATAAGCGGTTGGTGTTTGAGGCGGGTAGAATAGTCTCAGATGTGGGAGGTCGGTACATTATGGTCCGTGGGAAACTGGAGGGGGTGCAGGTGGTATTAGTAAATATGTACGTGCCAAATTGGGATGATGTGAAGTTTATAAAGAGGCCGCTGAGGAAGATACCGGACCTGGACTCGCAAAGTTGGTCATGGGAGGGGACTTCAACAGTTATTGACCCTGGCTTGGACCGGTCAAACTTGAAAACGGGCAGGGTGCCAGCAATGGCAAAGGAACTAAAAGGGTGCATGGAGCAGATTTGGGGGGGGGGGGAGGGTGGGTAGATCCATGGAGATTTGGGCAGCCGAGAGTGAAGAAGTTCTCCTTCTACTCACACGTGCACAGAGTGTACTCCCGGATTGACTTCTTTGTTTTTGAGTAGGTGAGTAGGGCCTTATTGTCCTAGGTGGAGCAGCTGAGAAAGGCGAGGGGGGCGATCTATGGGTATGGAGAGAAGGCCAGTAGAATGCGTGCACAGCAGCTTAGAAAGAGGGAGGCAGCCAGGGAGATAGGGAAAGTAAATGGCAGAGATGGGAACCTGGTTGGAGATTCAGCAGGGGTGAATAAGGCATTTAGGGATTTCTACAGTAGGCTGTATAGGTCAGAACCCCCTACGGGGCCGGAGGGGATGAGGCACTTCTCGGAGGGGCTGAATTTCCCAAAGGTGGACGGGGAGGTGGTAGAAGGGCTGGGGGCCCCGATTGGGCTGGAAGAGATAGTGGAGGGCTTGAAGGCCATGCAGTCGGGTAAAGCCCTGGGGCCGGACGGGTACCCAGTGGAGGTTTATAAAAGATTCGCTGGGCTATTGGGGCCGGTGTTGTTGAGGATGTTCAATGAGACAAAGGAAAGAGGGGTGCTGCCCCCGACGTTGTCACAGGCAACGATTTCGCTGATCCTTCAGCGGGACAAGAACCTGGAGCTGTGTGGATCCTATAGGCCTATCTCCCTGTTGAATGTAGATGCCAGATTGCTGGCCAAAATTTTGTCCTCCGGGATTGAGGATTGAGCTCCTGACGTTATTGGGGAGGACCAGACGAGGTTTGTTAAGGGTAGGCAGTTGGTGGCCAATGTAAGAAGGTTGTTAAACGTGATCATGATTCCCCCGGAAGGTAGGGAGTTGGAGGTAGTGATCGCAATGGATGTAGAAAAGGTCTTTGATCGGGTAATCTTTGATGGGATTATCTGTGGGAGGTACTGGGACGGTTTGGATTTGGGCGGGGTTTTATTGACTGGGTCGGGTTGCTGTATAAGGCTCCTGTGGCAAGTGTATGGATGAATAGGACAACATCGGACTATTTTAGTCTGCACAGAGGGGCGAGACAGAGATGCCCCCTTTCCCCACTGTTGTTTGCGCTGGCAAAAGAGCCACTGGCGATTGCTCTGAAAGCCTCAAGGGGCTGGAAGGGGCTGTTCCGGGAGGGGGGGGGGGGCGTGGAGCACAGAGTCTCGCTCTATGCAGACGACCTGCTTCTGTCTGTATCGGACCCAATAGAGGGGATGGAAGAAATTATGAGGATTCTCGGGGAATTTAGCTGGTTTTCGGGGTACAAGTTAAATATGGGGAAAAGTGAGATGTTTGTGGTCCAGACAAGGGGACAGGAGAGGCGATTGGGGGAGCTGCCGTTTAGATTAGTAGGGGGAAGCTTTAGGTACTTAACCATCAAAGTGGCGCGGGAATGAGACCGGCTGTATAAATTAAATTTGGCCCGGCGAGTAGACCAAATGAAGGATGATTTCTGAAGGTGGGACGCGCTTCCGTCGTCACTGGCTGGGAGGGTGCAGACGGTGAAGATGACAGTCCTCCCAAGATTCCTGTTCGCGTTTCAATGTCTCCCAATTTTTATTCCGCGGTCCTTTTTTAAACGGGTCAACAAAGTGATCACTGGCAAGACCCCACGAGTAAGGAAGGTAATGCTTGAGCGGAGTCGGGGAGAGGGCGGGCTGGCGCTGCCAAATTTTAGTAACTATTACTGGGCGGCGAATATAGCCATGATCAGGAAGTGGGTGGTGGGGAGGGGTGGGCATGGGAGCGTATGGAGGTGGCTTCATGCAAGGGCACCAGTCTGGGGGCATTGGTAACTGTGCCTCTGTCATTCCCATCGGCACGATACTCCACCAGCCCCGTGGTGGTGGTGACCCTGAGAGTCCGGGGGCAATGGAGGAGACATGTGGGAGCAGAGGGAGCATCGGTCTGGTCCCCAATCTGTAATAATCACCGGTTTGCCCCGGGATGTATGGATTGGGGGTTCCGGATATGGCAGAGAGCAGAGATTGAGAGGATGGGGGATTTGTTTATAGAGGGGAGCTTTCCGAGTATGAGGGCACTGGAGGAGAAGTTTGGTCTGGCGAGGGGATATGAATTCAGGTATCTGCAGGTGCGGGACTTACTACGTAAAGAGGTGTCAACCTTCCTGCTCCTACCGCTAAGGGGAATTCAGGACAGGGTAGTTTCCAGAGGATGGGTAGGTGAAGGGAGCGTCTCTGACATTTACAAGGAACTTATGGGGTCAGAGGAGATGCAGACCGAGGAGCTGAAGCGCAAGTGGGAGGAGAAGCTGGGAGGTGAGATAAAGGATGGTCTATGGGTGGATGCATTGAGTAGAGTCAACGCGTCCACAACATGCGCCAGGCTCAGCCTGATACAATTCAAGTTCGTTCAATCGGGCCTGGATGAGCATATTTTTGGGGGTGGGAGACAGGTGTACAAAATGTGCGGGAGGACCAGCGAACCATGTCCACATGTTCTGGACATGTCTGAAGCTGAGGGTATTTTGGCACGGGTTTGCAGATGTCATGATCACGGTGTTAAAAACAAGGGTGGCATTGAGTCCAGAGGTGGCGATTTTCGGAATGTCAGAAGACCCAGGAATCCAGGAGGAGAAAGAGGCAGACGTTCTGGCCTTTGCTACCCTGGTTGCCCGGAGACGGATATTATTAGCTTGGAGGGACTCAAAGCCCCCGAAGTCAGAGACCTGGCTATCGGACATGGCTAGCTTTCTCTGTTTGGAGAAAATCAAGTTCGCCATGAGAGGGTCAATGTTAGGGTTCACCCGGAGGTGGCAACCGTTCGTCGACTTCTTCGTGGAAAATTGATCATCAGCAGAAGGTGGGGGGGGGGGGGGAGGGGGGGGGGGTTAGTTTAGCTTAAAGTAGGGGGTTATTAAAGGTGGGACCTGGAAGGGAGGGTGACAGCTTTTGCACTATGTATATAGTTTCATGTACATTGTTTATTTTGTTGTTACAATACCAAAAAATACTTCAATAAAATGTTATTTTAAAAAAACAACGGGAAGGGGCTGTTTTTGAGTCTCTCCGTGCGTGTTCTCAGCCTACTGTATCTCCTGCCCGATGGAAGGAGTTGGAAGAGTGAGTAAGCCGGGTGGGAGGGGTCTTTGATTATGCTGCCCGCTTTCCCCAGGCCATGAGAGGTGTAGATGGAGTCAATGGATGGGAGGCAGGTTTGTGTGATGGACTGGGCTGTGTTCACAACTCTCTGAAGTTTCTTGCGATCTTGGGCCGAGCAGTTGCCATACCAGGCTGTGGTGCAGCCCGATAGGATGCTTTCTATGGTGCATCTGCAAAGGTTGTCAAGAGTTAATGTGGACATGCTGAATTTCCTTAGTTTCCTGAGGAAGTTTAGGCGCTGTTGTGCTTTCTTGGTGGTAGCGTCAACATGGGTGGACCAGGACAGATTTTTTGAGATGTGCACCCATAGGAATTTGAAACTGCTAACCATCTCCACCTCGGCCCCGTTGATGCTGACAGGGGTGTATACAGTACTTTGCTTCCTGCAGTCAATGACCAGCTCTTTAGTTTTGCTGGCATTGAGGGATAGACTGTTGGTTTTGGAGCTTTGATATGAGCTTGGCTGGGATTATGGTGTTGAAGGCGGATATGTAGTCAATAAATAGGAGACTGATGTCGGAGTCCTTGCTGTCGAGATGCTCTAGGGATGAGCGTAGGGCCAGAGAAATGGCATCTGCTGTGGACCGGTTGTGGCGGTATGCGAATTGCAGTGGATCAAGGCGTTCTGGGAGTATGGAGGTGATGCGCTTCATGACCAACCTGTCGAAATACTTCATTATGGCTGAAGTCAGGGCCACAGGACGGTAGTCATTGAGGCACGCTGCCTGGTTCTTCTTTGGCACCGGTATGATGGTGGTCTTCTTGAAGCCAATCTGGACAGACACAAGGACACTGGCACCATGGAGAAACCATGGAAATGTGGGGATTGTGGGAAGAGATTCAGATCCCTGTCTGTGCTGGAAATTCATCAATGGAGTCACACCGGGGGAGGCCATTCATCTGCTCAGAATGTGGTCAAGGATTCACTCAGCTATCCAACTTACATAAACACCAGAGAACTCACACCGGCGAGAAACTGTTCATCTGCTCTATTTGTGAGAAGGGATTGTCAACTAACTGACCTCACTTCAAACTGACTTCTTCACTCTGACTTGAGGCCGTTTAAATGCTCCAGCTGGGAAAAGAGCTTTAAAAGTAACAAGCTTTTGCTGACTCACCAGCGAATTCACAGTGGGGAGAGGCCATTCACCTGCTCCGTGTGCGGGAAGTGATTCACTCATTCAGCCTACTGAGACACCACTGAATTCACACTGGGGAGAGACCATTCACCTGCTCCGTGTCTGGGAAGGGATTCACTCAATCATTCAGCCTGCTGAAACACCAGATTACACCGGGAAGAGACCATTCACTGCTCTGTGTGTGGGAAGAGATTCACTCAGTCATCCATCCTGCTGAATCACCAGTGGGTTCACACTGGGGAGGGACCATTCATTTGCTTCATGTGTGAGAAGCGATTCACTCAGTTATCCCAGTTTCAGAGGCAGTGTATAGGGGAGATGGTGGCGTAGTGGTCTTGTCGCTGGACTAATGATCCAGATACCCAGGATAATGACCTGTGGACCTGGGTATGAAGATGATTGGGCCTAGGACACTACCCTGAGGAACTCCTGCAGTGATGTCCTGTAGCTGAGATGATTGACCTCCAAACACCACAACCATTTTCCTTTGTGCCTGATATGACTCCAGTAAGTGGAGAGTTTTCCCCCTGATTCCCATTGACTCCAGTTTACCTAGGGCTCCTTGATGCCATACTCTATCAAATGCTGCCTTGATGTCAAGGGCAGTCATTCTCACCTCTCACATTCAGCTCTTGTGTCCATGTTTGAACCAAGGTTGTAATGAGGTTAGGAGCAGATTGACCCTGGCGGACCCAAACTGAGCATCCAAGAGAAGGGTATTGCTGAGTAAGTGCCACTTGATCGCACTACTGATGACTCCTTCCATCACTTTGCTGATCATGGAGAGTAGATTGACAGTGTGATAATTGGCTGGATTGCATTTGTCATGTTGTATACAGGACACACCTGGGCAATTTGCGACAGTGTAGATGCTAGTGTTCTAGCTCTGCTGGGACAGCTTGGCTAGGGGTGCGGCAAGTTCAGGAGCACAAGTCATCAGTACTATTGTCCCTATATTGTCAGAGCCCATAGCCTTTTCAGTATCCAGTGCCTTCAACCGTTTCTTCATATCACGTGGAGTGAATTTAACGGCTGAAGACTGACATCTGTGATGCTGGGGACCTCCGAAGGAGACCGAGATGGATCATCCACTGGGTACTTTCATAGATTTCATAGAATTTACAGTGCAGAAGGAGGCCATTCGGCCCATCGAGTCTGCACCGGCTCTTGGAAAGAGCACCCCACCCAAGCCCACACCTCCACCCTATCCCCATAGCCCAGTAACCCCATCCAACACTAAGGGCAATTTTGGACACTAAGGGCAATTTGGCATGGCCAATCCACTAACCTGCACATCTTTGGACTGTGGAGCACCCGGAGGAAACCCACGCAGCCACGGGGAGAACGTGCAGACTCCGCACAGGCAGTGACCCAAGCCGGGAATCGAACCTGGGACCCTGGAGCTGTGAAGCAATTGTGTTAACCGTGCACGGCGCAGAGAAACATCTATCTTGGAGATGTTTCCCGTGCCACGGAAGCCTAGTGAACCCACCTCACTGCCAGCGGATGTTTTCTTGCGAGGTTAGGATCTCGACTGGAATGGAAATAACTATTTGACCCATATTAATAATAACGTAACAGTAAAGACCAGAAACAGAAACAAAGGAGAAGGCCTTGAAGCACATTAAACATGTTCAAAGTTACATTCACCCCCCCCCCCCCCCCCCCCACTTCTTCCTGTAACCTCAGCTCCCAAAACAGCAAATTCAACATGAGGGGGACTCGGGCAAGATGAAAGATTTAAGCAACAGTTGTCCAAAACAAAAAAAGTGTCAATCGCGTTCACCAATGTGCAGGATGGGCGCAAATTAAAATATCACCAGAGACATTAAACCTTCAGGCACAAGAGTCACAACATTCTCGAGCCATTCGATTTGATCCTGGAGGTGAGTTTTGCCAATAATGTTTAGTAAAGTCTTCTAAGTATAATGTCCAGTGTCCGTGAACTCTTGAAGCAAAAGCATTCTCATCGGTAACAGGCGATTCTTCAATATCCTGGTTCCTCGGTATCTTCAAAAAAATAAATTTCAGTGCGATCTTGAGAGAGGGCGAGCCAAGCTGGAGGGAACAGCAGAATATCGGAGCTCAAGGAATCCAAGTTTCAGATACCAGATCTCGCAGGGTGCTAGAGGATTCCGCCACAATGACAGTATCCTCCATGAGGTTATATCTAGAGAGCTCCGTACGTAGCAGAGTGTCTACCACAGAGAGGTCGGGCCACAGTGCAGGTCGTACAACATCCCCACCACATATCTAGGTAATGCAAGAGGGGACTTTGCCAACTCTTAGATCAAATCAAGACATCCTTGATGCCGCACGGTGATGTGGAGCACAGAAAAGTGACAGATTGGGCAATTGTTGGTACTCGGCAGGGTTGTTAGAGTGGGGCGATTGGGGGTGGGCAGGGTAAGCACGTAGGCACTGGTCTGCTTAATCTGGTTACCACTCTGGTCAGAAACAAGCAATGCTTCCTCTCCCTTGCAGCTCCCGCGATGGCTTGGTTCACGCTGTGTTCTGGCTGATGATTGTTGCAAATGCCTCAGCCTTGCCTTTTGCACATATGTGCTTGGCTCCTCCATCATTGAGGATTGGGGTATTTGTGGAGCCTCGTCCTCCAGTGAATTGTTTGATTGTCCACAACCATACGTGACTGGATGTGGCAGAACTGCAGAGTTTGGATCTGATGTGTTCGTTATGGAACCGTTTAGCTCTGTCTATTACTTGCTGCTTATGCTGTTTGGCACACAAGAAGTCCTGTGTTGTAGCTTCACCAGATTGACACCTCATTTTTTGGTATGTCTAATGTTGTTCCTGGCGTGCTCTCCTGCACTCTTCATAGAACCAGTGTTGATCCCCTGGCTTGGTGGTAATGGTAGAGTGGTGGCCATGAGGGTGGCAGGTTGTGGTTGAATACAATTCTGCTGCTGCTGATGGCCCACATAGATGCCCAGTTTTGAGTTTCAAGATCTGTTCGAAGTCTATCCCATTTAGCACAGTGGTAGTGCCACACAACACGATGGAGATAATATCCCCAATGTGAAGACGGGACTTTGTCACCACAAGGACTGTGCGGTGGTCACTTCTACTGATACTGTCATGGACAGATGCATCTGCAGCAGGCAGATTGGTGAGGATGAGGTCAAGTATGCTCTTCCCTCTTGTTGGTCCCCTCACCACCTGCTGCAGTCCCAGTCTAGCGGCTATGTCCTTTAGGGCCCGGCCAGCTCGGTCTGTGGTGGTACTACCAAGACACTCTTAGTGATGGACATTGAAGTACCCCTCCCAGAGCATAATCTGCTCCCTTGCCACCCTCAGTGCTTCCTCAAAGTGGTGTTCAACATGGAGGCGTACATCATTCATCAGCGGATGGTGGCCGGTACATTGTAATCAGCGGATGGTGGCCGGTACATTGCCCATATTTAACCTGAAGCCGTGGGACTTCATGTTGTCTTCATGTTCTCAACAGAGTCCATGTTGAAGACCCCCAGGGCATCTCCTTCCTGAATGTATACCACTGTGCCGCTGTCTCTGCTGGATCTGTCCTACCGGTGAAACAGGACATACCCAGGAATGGTAACAGTGCTGTCTGGGACATTGTCTGTAAGGTATGATTCTGTGAGTATGACTATGTCAGGTTGTTGCTTAACTAGTCTGTGAGGCAGCTCTGCCAAGTTAAATATAGTGTTAAATTCAAAGTCAAAACGTATCTTGGCAAATATATTCCCAGAGGTTTGGGAAAGTTTTCAGAAAAAAAACAATAGATGAGCAAAAACAGGGAGGACATATACCATGAGGATAAACTAGGAAGTAATATAGAAATGGACTGCAAGAGTTTCCTTAAATTCTTAAAAATGAAGAGAGGCACTGAAGTGGACGTCGGTTCCTGAGAGAATGAGACTGCGGAAAGAATGATGGGGAGTCAGGAAATGGCAGAGGAGTTAAATAAATACTGTGAGTCAGTCTTCACGGTAGGAGACAGTAATAGCATTCCACAAATACTAAATAATCAAAGGCAAAAGGGGAAGGGAATAAACACAATAACTAGACCGGAGAAAAGGTATTCTGGAAACGAATGGAGCAAAAGTCTGCTATGTTCCTGGCCTGATGGGTTGCCTCCCAGGATAGTAAAGGAAGTAGCTGCAGAGATAGTGGATGCCCTGGTCAAATTCTTGAACAGTCCCGAAGGATTGGAAAACTGCTAATGCAACATCTTTATTTAATAAAGGAGGGAGACAAAAAACAATAATGATAGGCCAATAAACTTAACATCTGTCATCGGGAAAATGTTAAGAGCCCATTATAAAGGATGTAATAGCAGAACATTTTGAAAAGCATAATATCATCAAACAGAGTCAGCATGGCTTCATGAAGGGGAAATCATGTTTGAAACATTTTTAGAAGTTTTGAGGTGGTAACAAGCAGGATAGATGACGGGGAGCCAGTAGATCTAATACACTTGGATTTCCAAAAAGTGTTTGATAAGGTACCACACAACTGGCTACATAATAAGATAAGAGCTCATAGTGTTGGGGAACTGACCATGATAATGCATGTTCTCTCCGTGTCTCCGTGGGTTTCCTCCAGGTGCTCCGGTTTCCTCCCACAAGTCCCGAAGACGTGGTTGTTAGGTGAATTGGACATTCTGAATTCTCCCTCAGTGTACCCGAACAGGTATCGGTGTGTGGCGACGAGGGGGTTTTCACAGTAACTTCATTGCAATGTTAATGGAAGCCTACTTGTGACAATAATTATTACTATTATAAAAGACAGAAAATTGGGATAAGGGGGCATTTTCAGAATGGCAACATAACTAGCGGAGTGCCGCTGGGATCCATACTGGGGCCACAGTTATTTACCGTATATATTAATGACTTGGACAAGGGAAGCGAATGCACTTTTGCAAACTTTGTGGATGACACAAAAATAGATGGGAAGTCTACACACGGCTATAAACAGGTTAGTTGAGTGGGCAAAAACTTGAGAAATGGAGTATAATGTAGGAAACCGAAAATGTATGCACATTGATGGGAAGAATAAAGGAGCTGAATATTATTCAAAGTGAGAAAGACTACAGAAAACTGCAGCACAGAGGGGCCTGGGTGCCCTCGGGCATTAATCACAAAAGCTAGCGTGCAGGTTCAGCAGGTCGTTGGGAAGGTAAATGGAAGGTTGGCCTTTATTTCAAAGGGAATGCAGCATAAAAATAGAGAAGTCCAGCTGAAATTATACAAGGCAATAGTTAGACCACACTTGGAATACTGTGAACAACATTAGTCCCCTTTCCTGAGGAAAGATATGCGGGCACTGGAGACAGTCCAGAGAAGGTTCACTAGGTTAGAACATAGAACATAGAAAAATACAGCACAGAACAGGCCCTTCGGCACACGATATTGTGCCGAACCTTTGTCCTAGATTAATCATAGATTATCATAGAATTTACAGTGCAGACGGAGGCCACTCGGCCCATCGTGTCTGCACCGGCTCTTGGAAAGAGCACCCTACCCAAGGCCAACACCTCCACCCTATCACCATAACCCAGTAAACCACCCAACACTAAGGGCAATTTTGGACACAAAGGGCGATTTATCACGGCCAATCCACCTAACCTGCACATCTTTGGACTGTGGGAGGAAACCGGAGCACCCGGAGGAAACCCACGCACACACGGGGAGGAGGTGCAGACTCCGCACAGACAGTGACCCAAGCCGTAATCGAACCTGGGACCCTGGAGCTATGAAGCAATTGTGCTATCCACAATGCTTCCATGCTGCCCTTAAGAACAAATTAATCTACATTATATCATTCTACCATGATCCATGTACCTGTCCAATAGCCGCTTGAAGGTTCCTAATGTTTCCGACTCAACTACTTCCACAGGCAGTGCATTCCATGCCCCCACTACTCTCTGGGTAAAGAACCTACCTCTGACATCCCCCCTATGTCTTCCACCATTCACCTTAAATTTATGTCCCCTTGTAATGGTTTGTTCCACCCGGGGAAAAGGTCTCTGACTGACTACTCTATCTATTCCCCTGATCATCTTATAAACCTCTATCAAATCGCCCCTCATCCTTCTCCGTTCTAATGAGTAAAGGCCTAGCACCCTCAACCTTTCCTCGTAAGACATACTCTCCATTCCATGCAACATCCTGGTAAATCTCCTTTGCACCTTTTCCAAAGCTTCCACATCCTTCCTAAAATGAGGTGACCAGAACTGTACACAGTACTCCAAATTTGGCCTTACCAAAGTTTTGTACAGCTGCATCATCACTGCACGGCTCTTAAATTCAATCCCTCTGTTAATGAACGCTAGCACACCATAGGCCTTCTTCACAGCTCTATCCACTTGAGTGGCAACTTTCAAAGATGTACGAACATAGACCCCAAGATCTCTCTGCTCCCCTACATTGCCAAGAACTCTACCGTTAACCCTGTATTCCGCATTCATATTTGTCCTTCCAAAATGGGCAACCTCACACTTTTCAGGGTTAAACTACATCTGCTATTTCTCAGCCCAGCTCTGCATCCTATCTATGTCTCTTTGCAGCCGACAACAGCCCTCCTCACGATCCACAACTCCACCAATCTTCATATCGTCTGCAAATTTACTGACCCACCCTTCAACTCCCTCATCCAAGTCATTAATGAAAATCACAAACAGCAGAGGACCCAGAACTGATCCCTGCGGTACGCCACTGGCAACTGGGATCCAGGCTGAATATTTGCCATCCACCACCACTCTCTGACTTCCAGCGGTTAGCCAGTTCGTTATGCAACTGGCCAAATTTCCCGCTATCCCATGCCTCCTTACTTTCTGAATAAGCCTACCATGGGGAACCTTATCAAATACCTTACTAAAATCCATGTACACTACATCCACTGCTTTACCTTCATCCACATGCTTGGTCACCTCCTCAAAGAATTCAATAAGACTTGTAAGGCAAGACCTACCCCTCGCAAATCCGTGCTGACTATCCCTAATCAAGCAGTGTCTTTCCAGATGCTCAGAAATCCAATCCCTCAATACACTTTCCATTACTTTGCCTACCACCGAAGTAAGACTAACTGGCCTGTAATTGCCAGGGTTATCCCTATTCCCTTTTTTGAACATGGGCATGGCATTCGCCACTCTCCAATCCCCTGGTACCACCCCTGTTGACAGTGAGGACGAAAAGATCATTGCCAACGGCTCTGCAATTTCATCTCTTGCTTCCCATAGAATCCTTGGATATATCCCGTCAGGCCCGGGGGACTTGTTTATCCTCAAGTTTTTCAAAATGCCCAACACATCTTCCTTCCTAACAAGTATTTCCTCGAGCTTACCAGTCTGTTTCACACTGTCCTCTCCAACAATATGGCCCCTCTCATTTGTAAATACTGAAAAAAAGTACTCGTTCAATATCATACATATCATATCAAGGACACGTAGTACCTGTTCCTTGAACAAGTTCCACATTTCACTTGGGTCCTTCCCTGACAGCCTATATTCCCAACTTATGCACTTCAGTTCTTGTCTGACAACATCGTATTTACCCTTCCCCCAATTGTAAACCTTGCCCTGTTGCACGCACCTATCCCTCTCCATTACGACAGTGAAAGTCACAGATTTGTGGTCACTATCTCCAAAATGCTCCCCCACTAACAAATCTATCACTTGCCCTGGTTCATTACCAAGTAACAAATCCAATATGGCCTCCCCTCTGGTCGGACAATCTACGTACTGTGTTAGAAAAGCTTCCTGGACACACTGCACAAACACCACCCCATCCAAACTATTTGATCTAAAGAGTTTCCACTCAATGTTTGGGAAGTTGAAGTCACCCATGACTACTACCCTGTGACTTCTGCACCTTTCCAAAATACGTTTCCCAATCTGTTCCTCCACATCTCTGCTACTATTGGGCGGCCTATAGAAAACTCCCAACAAGGTGACTGCTCCTTTCCTATTTCTGACTTCAACCCATACTGCCTCAGTAGGTAGATACTCCTCGAACTGCCTTTCTGCAGCTGTTATACTATCTCTAATTAACAATGCCCCCGCCCCCCCCCCCCACCTCTTTTACCACCCTCCCGAATGTTATTGAAACATCTATAACCAGGGACCTCCAACAACCATTTCTGCCCCTCTTCTATCCAAGTTTCCGTGATGGCCACCACATCGTAGTCCCAAGTACCGATCCATGCCTGAAGTTCACCCACCTTATTCCTGATGCTTCTTGCGTTGAAGTATACACACTTCAACTCATCTCCGTGCCTGCAAGTACTCTCCTTTGTCAGTGTTCCCTTCCCCACTGCCTCACTACACACTTTGGCGTCCTGAATATCGGCTTAGTTGCTGGACTACAAATCCGGTTCCCGTTCCCCTGCCAAATTAGTTTAAACCCTCCCGAAGAGTACTAGAAAACCTCCCTCCCAGGATATTGGTGCCCCTCTGGTTCAGATGCAACCCGTCCTGCTTGTACAGGTTCCACCTTCCCCAGAATGCGCTCCAATTATCCAAATACCTGAAGTCCTCCCTCTTACACCATTCCTGCAGCCACGTGTTCAACTGCACTCTCTCCCTATTCCTAGCCTCGCTATCACGTGGCACCGGCAACAAACCAGAGATGACAACTCTGTCTGTCCTGGCTTTTAACTTCCAGCCTAACACCCTCAACTTGTTTATTACCTCCACACCCCTTTTCCTACCTACGTCGTTGGTACCAATGTGCACCACGACTTCTGGCTGCTCCCCCTCCCCCTTAAGGATCCTGAAGACACGATCCGAGACATCCCTGTCCCTGGCAACCAGGAGGCAACATACCTTCCGGGAGTCTCGCTCGCGACCACAGAATCTCCTATCTATTCCCCTAACCATTGAATCTCCTATTACTATTGCTTTTCCATTCTCCCCCCTTCCCTTCTGAGCCCCAGAAGGGGTCAGACTCAGTGGCAGAGACCTGGCCACTAGGGCCTTCCCCCAGTAGGTCATCCCCCCCCCAACAGCATCCAAAACGGTATACTTGTTTTGAAGGGGAACGGCCACGAGGGATCCCTGCACTGTCTGCCTGTTTGTTTCCTTTCCCCTGACTGTAACCCAGCTACTCTTGTCCGGTACCTTGGTGTGGTTACCTCCCTGTAACTCTTCTCTATAACCTTCTCTGCCTCCCGGATGATCCGAAGTTCATCCAGCTCCAGCTCCAGTTCCCTAACACGGTCTCCAAGGAGCTGGAGTTGGGTGCACTTCCCGCAGGTATAGTCAGCGGGGACACTGGTGGTATCCCTCACCACCCACATCCTACAGGAGGAGCATGCAACTGGCCTAGCCTCCATCCCCTCTTACCTTACAGAATATAGCTGCCCTGTGGACCAACTGGACCCCCGCCCTCCGACTCTGCTCCCAGTCAGTTGCACTCACTGTAAACACCTGGCTCCCTTCTCGCTCTTTGAGGAAATGTAGGAAACAAAATGAAAGGAACACCTTACTCCCTCCTCACCCAACTCCCTCAGTCACCAAACTCTCACTATAGCACTCAAATGCACCAAATTCAGCACTCAGTGCAAACAAAGTCTGCACTGTCGGTGGATCACTTTTATACTGTGAATCTAGCCTCTGAAAACTGGCCTAATCCAATGAACTAAAGGTTAGTCCCGGATATGGAGAGATTTTCTGATTAGAAGAGGTTGAGTTGTTTGGGCCTGTACTCATTGGAGTTGAGGCGAATGAGAGGTGACCTTTTTGAGACATAAGCATTCTCAGGGGGGTTGACAGGGTAGATGCTGAGAGGACGTTTCCTCCTGTGGGAGAGTCCAGGACCAGAGGGCATAATCTCAAAGTAAGGGGTCTCAAATTTAAGACATACATGAAGCGATATTTCTTCTCTCAGAGCGCAGTGAATCTGTGGAATTCTTTAGCTGTGCAATCATCCTGTCGCTGGAGTTTAACCATAAAAAGGCAAAGGTGAAGATGTGTTTACCCGGATGGGCCGCTTGGTGGCGAAGTGGCTCTTTCACTGAGGGGCCTTGAGTTCAAACACATCCCAGATAGGACTGGTGAGAAATATCTGTCTGGGAAAGGGGAGAAAACTGGATAATCGGGGAAATGGAGCGGTGCCGATGGGCCTGAGAGAAAGGAGTTCAGACAAGTCTTATTTTCTTCATTTTTCATTCAATATTTATTAAAATTTCAGAGAACATATTACACAAAAGTTTATTTTGAAGTTGGCGAAAGGGAACATAATGATTGAGGGTCACAGTGAGAACAGAACACATGCCCTCTGAGCTGCCAAATGTATGTACAACTGTAACAGACACCAGAAAGAGAGGACAGGAGCTCAACATAAAGGGAAGGCCAAAGTTATGAGTAAGGAACGAGATAAGTTACTTTATTTAGACATGATATTGAGGGAAATTATTAGCTACAGTTACATTACAGCCAAAATTATCTCGTACATTTCAAACTGGGAAACAGAAATATTGTCCATGATTGTCTCAGTTACAGATGCAGAATAATAAACTGAGAGAATTTTACTGTTAGAGTCACCAAGAGGAGATATTGTATTTGTGTCACACACAGATCATAATAAACAGCTGAGGAAAATCTACAGCGTCCGAACGTCAACCGATCACTTGATCTGTAAAAGAGAGAGAAAATGATGAAGCAGATGTTTATGATCGGGGACATTGATGTTAGAGTTTTTAATCAATCAAACATTTAGAGATTTTTGAAACGGCTTCTGTCAGTTTGAAGTGTGAGTGGATTGAATCTTCTCACCTTCACCAGAGTGACTGCAGCGCTGTAGGAAATGCTCAGGAAGAACAGGGTGATGAATGTGGAAGCGGTTGTCCAGATGTTCCCGTTATCATCCTCATCGTCTTCAGTCCAGGTGTGATCTGTGGTATCTACGGGGATAGAGCAAATAAATATAATCAGATTGTTTATTAATCCAGGATATATTTTTAATATTCTCGTTTCATTTTCTCCCGCTGCTAATTCATTCTTTAATATATTTGTCATTGCATATCTACTGTTGAGTTCGTGACACTCAGAAATTGATGTCTTTAACTTTTTTTTTCTAATTAAGGGGCAATTTAGCCTGGCCAATCCACCTACCTTGCACATCTTTGGGTTGTCGGGGTGAGACCCACGGGTCATGGGAGAATGTGAAAACTCCACTGGGCCAGGGACCCAGGAGCGGGATCAACCCCAGGTCCATGGTGGCGTGAGGCAGCAGCGCTAACCACTATGCCACCGTGCCGCCATTGCCTGCCGTTTCTGTTTGTTCCTTAGCTTTTGTGTCTGTGTCGATGCGAAATTCCGTGTTTTGATTTACTCCTCTGTTGTGTGTCCAGATGTCTGTGTAGGTTCACTGTGTGTTCATCGTGTCAATGAGTATTGGTCTGTGTATTTGTGTGTCAGCGCCTGTGTGTGAACTTTGTTTGCCTTCTGTCAATGTGTATATATGAGTGATATATTGTATGTGTATGTGTTGAAATCTATGTTTATATATTATTGCCTGTGTTAATATGTGTTTATACTTTCCTGTCCAGTAATATATGTGTTAATGTGTCTTTTTGCGTTCAACATGCATGCCAGTGTCTTAATGTTTGTGTCTGGATAAATGCGTTTGTGTGTGTCAATGCGCGTATTTCATCACAGAATCATCATCATATAATCCCTACAGTGGAGAACGAGGCCATTCGGCCTATTGAGTCTGCACCGACCCTCCGAAAGAACACCCTACCGAGGTGCACGGTGCACGCCCTCCCCTATCCCCAGAACCTCGTAACACCACCTAACGTTTTGGGCGCGAAGGGGTGATCTAGCATGGCTAATCCCCCTAACCTGCACATCTTTGGACTGTGGGAGGAAACTGGAGCACGCGGAGGAAACACGGACACGGGAGAATGTGGAAACTCAACACGGACAATCACCCGAGGCTGGAATTGAACCCGGGTTTCTGGCGCTGTGAGGCAGCAGTGCTATTTGTGCGTTGATGTTTGTTTATATCTATTGCTGTGTATTGACGCCTCCATGTGTATTCATGTGTGTTTGTATGAGCGTGAGTACGAATCTGTTAATATGTAACTACATGCGCCCATTAGTGTGTTAATGTGGATTATTGTCTCTGTTTTAATGGAAATATTTCTGTCATTGTGAAATTGTGCGATTACGGGCGGCGCGGTAGCACAGTGGTTAGCACTGTTGCTTCACAGCGCCAGAGTCCCAGGTTCGATTCCTGGCTTGGGTTACTGTCTGTGCGGAGTCTGCACGTTCTCCCTGTGTCCGTGTGGGTTTCGTCCGGTGCTCCGGTTTCTTCCCACAAGTCCCGAAAGATGTGCTTATGAGGTAATTTGGACATTCAAAATTTTCCCTCTGTGTACCCGAACAGGCGCCAAGAGTGTGGCGACTAGGGTTTTTTCACAGTAACTTCTTGCAGTGTTAATGTAAGCCTTCTTGTGACAATAAACTTTATTTTTACTATTATGTATATGTTATTGCTTACAGTTGTGTTTCATATTCTTGGGTCAGTCTGCGTGTATGGTTTTATATGTTTGTGTTTGCATATTTGTGTGTCTGTGTGGACATGTGGATGTATGTGCATGTTTGTGCATGCCGGCTTGTGTGTGTGGATTTGTGTGTGTGTACACGAGTGTCTTTGTGTACATAAACGTGTGCTTGTTTGTGTTTATGTGCATGTTTGTAAATTTTTGTTTGTTTGTGTGTATATGTATGCATGTGTTTCTATGTGTACATCTATGTGTGTGTTTGTGTCTATGTGTGCTCATGTATATGGTTGTGGGTGTGTGTACGTGTGCATGTATGTTTAGTGTTTGTGTCTTTATCTGTCTGTGTATTTGTATCAGCTGCCTGTAGCTTTGCCAGTTGTGGGTATTATTGGTACCGATGTGGAATATGTTGAACTTTCTGCTTATAAATGTGTTTTCTGTGAGGTGCAAGCTGACATCATTGACAGAATGCAAAAATACAAGGAAGTGCCTCAGGAGAGAACAGTGAAAACCCAGGGAGAATTCAATCACCATCTGGATTTGGATTTTGGGAAATCAGTTGTCGCATATGGATAAGAGGAACAAGGGTGCTAAAGAAAAATATGTTGCGTGAATAGATAGTTTAAGAACATATTTAGCATGATGGGCTTTTAAAATCTTCAGCCAGTAAGCTACAAGCCATCTTGTAATGTCAGTAACTGAATCCTTAGTGTAGAGACACATCCACTCCCAAATTCCCTGCTTGGGGAGTAGGTGGATAGTGATTTAATAGTCTCTCCCTCTCTGGCCAGCTGAACAAATTCTCTTTGGGTTCCCCCTGCTGAGGAGGTGGAGATACAGAGAGTTCACTCATCACATTCCTTCTCTTTTGGTCGGGAAAGTGGAGGTAAAATGGGTTTATAATGCCCATCCCCCTCTCTCTGTTGGGGAAGTGGGCTGACAGTGCATTTATTTAGGCCCCCCCCCTCTCTTTGTTGGAAGCGGCTGTACAGTGAATTAACTAATGTCCCAGCTCTTTGGTGGGAAAGTGGGGGTACAGGGTTAATTAATGCTCCTCCCCCACTATTTGTTGGGGCGTGGTGATACACTGGATTAACTACTGCCCCCATGCTTTGGTGTGGAAGTGAGGGGTATAGTGGGTTCACTAAGTCCCTTCCTCTTTGTTAGGGAGTTGGGGTGCAGGGCATTAGCGAACGTCCATTCCCCACTCTCTGTTGGAGAAGTGGGGGTGCAGTCGATTAACTATAACCCCTCCCCCTCTCTGTTTGGGAAGTGTGGTTGCAGTGGATTAATTTATGCCCCTTCCTCTCTCTTTTGAGGAAGTGGCAGTAGAGTGCATTAATTAATGCCCCTCCTCCTGTCTCTGTTGGGGAGGTGGGGGGACAGTGGATTAACTAACGCCCCTCCTCCTGATTTTGTAGGAGAGGTGGAGATATAATGGATTAACAATTTCTCTTTCCCCTCTCCGTGATGGGCGATTGTTGGTCCTTGTTTCTGTTTGATTCTCAATTCAGTTCCCAGTGGGTGTGATGCAGCAATTTTAAGCTGACATCAATTTTAAAGGGATGGGCAATGGGAGAAGCAGGAACACCGAGATCTAAATGTGATGTGTTTGTCTGTCTGAAATGGGAAATTGTCCGATTTCTCCTCAGCGGGAAGAAAGTCAATGAATATATTTTGTGAATACTGCAATGAATGAATTTTACTCTGTCTCTGACCCAGGGTGCATCTGAGCTCGGAGCTCTGGTTGTATCAGACTTGGGGCTGAGGCCTGTAGAAATCTTGATCTCCTTGAACAGATCTAATATCAGCAAAGTCGAAGCTCCATTAATTAAGCGGCTGTGCATTTAAATCACAATTAGAGGAAAAAAAACTTTATTATTTTTAATTTAGTTCGAAATGCAATTGATAGATTCTCATTGACATGAATTAACGGTGTCCATCAGAGCGAGGGAAATGTTCACAAAACTCGGTTTACCGCTGGATTTATCAACCGTTCTGTTGATGATCTTCAAGGGGATGGCTTCATGTCCCACCACACAGGAGTAAGAAGCGCCGCTGGCCCACTCCTCCGCTGCAATGGATAACAGGCTGTACATGAAGAAGGAGCTATTGCCGTTCTCCGCCATCACCTCGGTGTTCTTGTAGTTCCCGGGATTCACCGGCTTGTCATTGACGGTCCACTTGACGAAGATCTCTCGGGGGGAGAAACCTCTCACTAAGCAGCTGAGGGAGACGAATCTCTGAGCGGAGACGTCTTCAGCCGAGGGCAGGAGGACAGAGACGGACGGTTCCCGCGGATTGGGATCTGCAGAAGATGTACAATAGATGTCAGTAAAATGGGGAATTCGGGAGACATTGGAACCGCGGGTTAGATGTGAGAGAAATGTGTTTTGTGTTGGATTTTAAAGGTTTCCATTTTCCACTTTGGGATCTGTCCGGTTTCATAGCTCGGAGCAGAGGTGGACACAAGCCTTTTCCCTGAGAATTTACGGATATTGGATTCGAAAGTTTCAGAAAGTGTACAGCAGGGAAACAGGCCATTCGGCCCGCCTGTTCTGTGCTGGTGTATAAGCTCCACACCAAGCTCATCCCACCTTACTCCCAAAGGATTGGGAAACTGCCAATGTAACACCCTTATTCAAAAGGGAGGGAGACAAAAACAGGTAACTATCGGCCAGTGACCTTAACATCTGTCAGTGGGAAACGGTTCGAGTCCATTATAACGGATCCAATCGCTGAGCATTTAGAAATACACAATATAATCAACAGAGTCAGCGCGGCCTCGTGAAGGCGAAATCAGTGCCGAACAAATTTAGATGGAGGAATACTGGATAAAGCTGAAGTAACGGGGGAATTGGGGGCCCCCGTGCAGAAACCACACAAAGCAAGTTCTGCAGGTAATATGGAGACAAATTGAATGTTGACATTTATTTCAAAGGAAATAGAATATAAACATGGGGAAGTCTGGCTAAAACTATACAAGGCACTAGTTAGTCGACACCTGGTATACTTTGAATAGTCTCGGTGCCCTTATCTACGGAAGACAGATTGGTTTTGAAGGCAGTCCAGAGAAGGATCACGAGGTTGATCGCGAGTATGGAGGGATTTTCTTATGGGGAGAGGGTAAGTAGGCTGGGCTGTACTGATTGGAGTTTAGAAGAATGAAGGCGACCTAATCGAGACATGAAAGATTTTCAGGGAGCTTCTTAGGATAGACGCTGGGAGGTTGTTTTCCCCTGTGGGAGCGTCTAGGACCAGAGCGCAGGATCACAAAGTGAGGGTTCTCCCATTTAACAAAGAGATGAGGTGGACTTCCTCTCTCAGAGAGTAGTGAAGCTGTGGAATTATTTAACCCGGGGGCAGTAGATTCTGGGTTGTTCAATATGTTCAAGGTTGAGAGAGAAATATTTTAAATCAGTAAAGGCGTCAAGAGATATGGGGATAAGTCGGGAAAGAGGAGTTGAAGATTATCACATCAGACCAGTCATGACCTCACTGCCGGCTGGACCGGTGTTGATGGGCCCAATGGCCTATGTCTGTTCCTAAGTCTTGTGGTCTATGGTCTCGCTCCATCTAAACCCAATATCACTGCTTTCAATTCATTGTTCGTTCATCTGCATATCAATTTCCCCCTTAAACTCTAATCGCCCAGAGTATTTAGTTAGTGGAATTCCCAATCAGAATGGACCATAAATACCCTGAATGCTAAATACTGACCGCTGCACTGACACTAGAAATAGACACAATGACTCACTTACTGCTTCAATCTCTCTACCCACCTATTTTTTTGTGGATTGAAATTCTTAAAGGAGTTGGCAGGTCCTGATGGCTCGCCACACAGTCAAACACAGCACCACTCAGCCAGGCTTGTGTCGAGATGTTTAATTTGCTGACCACGCTTTCAGTATCTGCCCCAGGCTGGTCGGCAATCTCTGATTTCAGCGGCTTCTTTGCTTCACTCCAGGACACGTTGACTCCATAAGGAGCCTTCGAAATGACGCAGGTTAAGGTTACAGTCGCCTCCAGTAAGACCTGTTCTATTGGTGGTGGCAGTATTGTTACTGAGGCATCAGTGCAACCGGAAGGATCTGCGAATGAAAAAAGTGGAAATTAACCCAAGTTTGATCTTCAGAATCAGGGCAGCAGTACTCAGCCTTCACTCTACATGGGAATAAATCAACTTAGAAACATCAACCTCTAAAGATCGCCTTTAATCTTCTGTAAGCAATGGAAAACCAGTTTGGTTTGTGAAAACTATTCTCATTGTGAAATACAGTCAGCCCCGATATCGTTCTAACGAATCAGTATTTCAGCATTCCCAATACAAATATTCCATTCCTGATCTCAGGAACGAAGTACTGGCGGCTGATCCATAAATAGGTTGGATGAACTTTCCAACACTTTACCCCGGAGCTGTTATCAGTTAAGTGTTTGAGACACCCACTGACTCAAATATAATCAGCTGTCTCAGGATAAAGCTGGCATCAAGTACCCCAGGGGCTGGTTTAGCACGGGGCTAAATCGCTGGCTTTTAAAGCAGACTAAGGCAGGCCACCAGCGCGGGTCCAATTCCCGTACCAGCCTCCCCGAACAGGCGCCGGAATGTGGCGACTAGGGGCTTTTCACAGTAACTTCATTTGAAGCCTACTTGTGACAAGAAGCGATTTTCATTTCATTCATTCACCTCACTCACTAAATGACTTCAAATTATACGGATACATTTATTTCTATATTCATAAAATCGTGAATGATTAGCAACCCTCATGCAGCTCTTACATCAGAATGAAACACAAACGACATGGCAGTAAATTAGAAGTTATTCTGTGCTTTGCACTAACTTCAGTAAATTCCTGATTTGGATTAACATCAGAGTGCAGGATGATTTATTGTTTCCTCTGTTTGAGTCTCTTACCAGACGCGGTGATGTTGCGACTTTGGGTGACCTCTTGATGAGTGACCAGGCAGGTATAGACGGCTTTGCTGAACCATTCCCGAGCGGAGACTGTCAGCCGACTGCTCGCCGAGAAGTTCCCGTTCACTTCACAGGGGGGCGAGGTGACAAACCCTGAACCCATGGGTTGTCCATTCTTCAGCCACTTTACCGTCATTGACTTTGGCTGGAAATCGTTGATTGAACAGACCATGGTTGCAAATTTCTGTCTTGAGATTTCTTCATTGGAACTCACGGTGAGGAGAACATTTGGAGTGTTGACAGGTGGAGGGCCTTCAAGAAACACAAGTTAGACATTTCTTGAAGAAGATGTTGTAACGAATAAAATGACGAATTATATTTTAACAGTTTCTCTGTGGTCACTATTTCGCGCAGGAATCAGAACTATGCAGAGAACCATAAATGTGTAATCACCAAAGATGTAAATAAAGTAATCAAAGCATCTGTTTCTCACAGATTCCACAAAACTTACATGGAATTCCAATGCTCTTGTCTGAGCCGCTGTGTCGAACCTCACAGCTGATTTTGCTGCATCCCCCCTCTGACTCGGTGATGGTTAACTGGCTGCTCAGGGTGTAGGTTCCCTTCTTGTTTCTCACTGACGGGTATTTCTTAACTCCAGTGGTGATCAGCTGCCCATCTTTCTTCCAGGTAAGGCTGGTGATTTCTGGGGAGTAGTCCATCGCCAAACAGCCGAAGGTCACGGAGCCGTCATTGTTGTGTTGCTGACAGGAGGAGACCAGGCTGTAGAGAGTGGGCGGAGACGGTGTTGCTGGGAAAGAATGGCCCATTCAACAAGTTAGACTCTGTTATTTGTGATCTATAAGTTACCAAGCACATCAAAATGTGACGATGCATTTAACTTAACATGTTCTCATTAACTGTTACATCCATATTTCAGCGTCTATTAGTTCTATGATTTGAGAATCACCATCTCTTTGCCGCTTCATTAGAAACTCGCATCCCTTTCTCCGTTTCTAACACATACAAAAAATAACATTTGATGCCGCCTGAATGATGTAACTGTCATTGGATTGAAGGAGAGGAGCAGAGAGTTTCCCCCATTATTTCAGCCACCATGTAAAATAAAATAGAAATGTTGCCATAGTCCCGGGGACTGCCCTTTCCTTCTGAGAGCTGACTGGTGGTGATTTAACCTGAGGGTCACCACACCCTCTTTATGAATATCCCCAGCCGGTACAACAATTGAATCCGCGCTGTTGGGATCGCTCTTCATCACAAACCAGCCGTCCAGCTAACTGAGTCGTATACGTCACAATCCAGCTAGCTGAGCTGTGTACGTCACAATCCAGCTAGCTGAGCTGTGTACGTCACAATCCAGCTAACTGAGCTGCGTACGTCACAATCCAGCTAACTGAGCTGTGTACGTCACAATCCAGCTAACTGAGCTGTGTACGTCACAATCCAGCTAACTGAGCTGTGTACGTCACAATCCAGCTAGCTGAGCTGTGTACGTCACAATCCAGCTAACTGAGCTGTGTACATCACAATCCAGCTAACTGAGCTGTGTACGTCACAATCCAGCTAACAGAGCTGTGTACTTCACAATCCAGCTATCTGAGCTGTGTACGTCACAATCCAGCTAACTGAGCTGTGTACGTCACAATCCAGCTAACTGAGCTGTGTACGTCACAATTCAGCTAACTGAGCTGTGTACGTCACAATCCAGCTCACTGAGCTGTGTACGTCACAATCCAGCTAACTGAGCGCGTACGTCACAATCCAGCTAACTGATCTGTGGACGTCACAATCCAGCTAACTGAGATGTGTACGTCACAATCCAGCTAATTGAGCTGTGTACGTCACAATCCAGCTAACTGAGCTGTGTACGTCACAATCCAGCTAACTGAGCTGCGTACGTCACAATCCAGTTAACTGATCTGTGGACGTCACAATCCAGCTAACTGACATGTGTATGTCACAATCCAGCAAACTGAGCTGTGTACGTCACAATCCAGCTAACTGAGCTGTGTACGTCACAATCCAGCTAACTGAGCTGTGTACATGACAATCCAGCTAACTGAGCTGTGTACATCACAATCCAGCTAACTGAGCTGTGTACGTCACAATCCAGCTAGCAAAGCTGTGTACTTCACAATCCAGCTAACTGAGCTGGGTACGTCACAATCCAGCTAACTGAGCTGTGTACGTCACAATCCAGCTAACTGAGTTGTGTACATCACAGTCCAGCCAACTGAGCTGTGTACGTCACAATCCAGCTAACAGAGCTGTGTACTTCACAATCCAGCTATCTGAGCTGTGTACGTCACAATCCAGCTAACAGAGCTGTGTACTTCACAATCCAGCTAACTGAGCTGTGTACGTCACAATCCAGCTCACTGAGCTGTGTACATGACAATCCAGCTAACTGAGCTGTGTACGTCACAATCCAGCTGACTGAGCAGGGTACGTCACAATCCAGCTAACTGAGCTGTGTACGTCACAATCCAGCTAACTGAGTTGTGTATGTCACAATCCAGCTAATTGAGCTGTGTACGTCACAATCCAGCTAACTGAGCTGTGTACGTCACAATCCAGCTAACTGAGCTGTGTATGTCACAATCCAGCTAACTGAGCTGTGTACGTCACAATCCAGCTCACTGAGCTGTGTGCGTCACAATCCAGCTAACTGAGCTGTGTACATCACAATCCAGCTAACTGAGCTGTGTACATGACAATCCAGCTAACTGAGCTGTGGACATCACAATCCAGCTAACTGAGCTGTGTACGTCACAATCCAGCTCACTGAGCTGTGTACGTCACAATCCAACTAACTGAGCTGTATATGTCACAATCCAGCTAACTGAGCTGTGTACGTCACAATCCAGCTAACTGAGCTGTGTACGTCACAATCCAGCTAACTGAGCTGTGTACGTCACATTCCAGCTAACTGAGCTGTGTACGCCACAGTTCTGCTAACTGAGCTGCGTACTTCGCAATCCAGCTAGCTGAGCCGTGTACGTCACACTCCAGCTAACTGAGCTGTGTACGCCACAGTCCAGCTAACTGAGCTGCGTACGTCACAATCCAGCTAGCTGAGCTGTGTACGTCACACTGCAGCTAACTGAGCTGTGTACGTCACAATCCAGCTAGCTGAGCTGTGTACGTCACAATCCAGCTAGCTGAGCTGTGTATGTCACAATCCAGCTAATTGAGCTGTATACGTCACAATCCAGCTAACTGAGCTGTGTACGTCACAATCCAGCTAGCTGAGCTGTGTACGTCACACTGCAGCTAACTGAGCTGTGTACGTCACAATCCAGCTAGCTGAGCTGTGTACGTCACACTCCAGCTAACTGAGCTGTGTACGTCACAATCCAGCTAGCTGAGCTGTGTATGTCACAATCCAGCTAATTGAGCTGTATACGTCACAATCCAGCTAACTGAGCTGTGTACATCACAATCCAACTAGCTGAGCTGTGTACGTCACACTCCAGCTAACTGAGCTGTGTACGTCACAGTCCAGCTAGCTGAGCTGTGTACGCCACACTCCAGCTAACTGAGCTGTGTACGCCACAGTCCAGCTAACTGAGCTGCGTACGTCACAATCCAGCTAGCTGAGCTGTGTACGTCACACTCCAGCTAACTGAGCTGTGTACGTCACAATCCAGCTCACTGAGCTGTGTACGTTACAATCCAGCTCACTGAGCTGTGTACGTCACAATCCAGCTAACTGAGCTGTCTACGTCACAATCCAGCTAGCTGAGCTGTGTACGTCACAATCCAGCTAACTGAGCTGTCTACGTCACAATCCAGCTAGCTGAGCTGTGTACGCCACAATCAATTTGTGTTAAAGATGTTGTCTCTTCATTTGTATCTTTGCAGTTTTGGGAAATTCCCTTTGTTCAAATTTACTGATACCACCTCCTCTCTCCATTTCACTACCCCCATTCTCCAAACTAGAGAATAGTGGCATTGCTTCAAAAATACCTTCGGAATGCACATTTATATAATTACAATAAGGTTCTACATTTGAGTAATTGCAACATTCTCTAATTTTAAGATCATGAGGGAGGCGGCCATTCAGTCGGTCGAGCCTCCTCCCCCATTCAGTAAGCTCCTGGCTGTGCTGATTGTGGTGTTAACTCCATATTCCGCCTGTCACTGAGACCGGGCTGTCTGCAATCCCCCCGCACCCGCTCCGCGCTCCCTGCTCGTTCCCCCATCTCTCTGCGGTTCCCGCTGGATTTCTGTACCTTTCTCCTGGTCCCTTCACTTTCGTTTAGCTCTCTGCTCTTTTCCACGGCTCTCTGCGCTTTCCTCCGCATCTCTGCACTTTCTCTCGACTCTGCATTTTCTTCCTGCTCTTTAGTGCTTTGCCCAGGTGTGCTGCACTTTTCCCAGTTCTTTGTGCTTTTCCCGGTCCCTGGCACTTTGTGCGGGCTTTTTGAGGTTTTCGCCAGCACTGTGCGCTTTACTCCGATTCTTACCGCTTATCGCCCACTCCATGGACTTTCTTCCGGTTCTCAGCACTTCCCCCGGCTCTGTGCTCCTTCACCCGGCTCTCTGCACATCCCCGGCTCCCTGCACTCCACCCCCCCCCCCCCCCGTCCCCGTCCCCCTCCCCCGCTCCCGGCTCTCTACACATCCCCCGGCTCTCTTCACTTTCCCCGGTCCACGCACTCTCACCACCACCACCACCCCCCCCCCCCCCCCCCCCACCGCCCCCCATCCCCATCGGCTCTCTGCACCTTTCCCTTGCTCTCTCCACTTCTTTCCAACTCTCTGTCCTTTTCTACGACTCTGTGTGTTCCGCTGCATCTCGGTCTATTCCCCTACATTTCTGTCCTTTCCCCTGCATCTCGATGCTTTCCTCCCAACTCTGCCTTTTCGCCGCCTCTTTGCTCTTTTCCACCGCTTTGGCGCTTTCTCCCGGCTCCGGGGTCTTTCCCCGGCTCTCTGCACTTTCCCCGGCTCCCGGCAGTCCCGTGTCATGCAGCCACATTCGGGCGCCACTCGTCATCAGTTTCGCTCCAGTTCTCCATTCCTCTCTCGATGCAGCCGCTCCCTTGCCCATTTCCTGGGCATGAGTGAGAGAGGATGAGTGAGTAACTGAGTGAGGGTAGGAGAGTGAGTGCGGGTGAGTGAGTAACTGAGTGAGGGTAGGAGAGTGAGTGTGGGTGAGTGAGTAACTGAGTGAGGGTAGGAGAGTGAGTGTGGGTGAGTGCGTAACCGAGTGAGGGTAGGAGAGTGAGTGTGGGTTAGTGAGTAACTGAGTGAGGGTAGGAGAGTGAGTGTGGGTTAGTGAGTAACCGAGTGAGGGTAGGAGAGTGAGTGCGGGTGAGTGAGTAACCGAGTGAGGGTAGGAGAGTGAGTGTGGGTGAGTGAGTAACTGAGTGAGGGTAGGAGAGTGAGTGTGGGTTAGTGAGTAACTGAGTGAGGGTAGGAGAGTGAGTGTGGGTGAGTGCGTAACTGAGTGAGGGTAGGAGAGTGAGTGTGGGTTAGTGAGTAACTGAGTGAGGGTGAGTGAGTTGGGTGATTGAGGATGTATGAATGTTGATAAGTGGCGGATCAGGGGTGACTGACTGAGTGAGGGTAGGTATGTCACCGAGGACAAATGAAGGGTGTGTGAGGGAGAGTGAGTGAGACGCAGAGAATGTGTGACTCTGGGTGAGTGAGGTTGTGTAGTGAGAGTCAGTGAAGGTGAGTGAGCGAGGGTCAGTGAGTGAGGGTGAGTGAGTGAGGGTGGGTGAGCGAGGGTGGGTGAATGAGGGTGAGTGAGTCAGGGGGTCGACTGCTGGTGAGTGAATGTAGTGGGTGAATGAATGAGGGGAAGTCAGTGAGCGTGGGTGAGTGAGGGTGAACGAGTGAGGGTGGTTGAGGGACGATTGAGTGAGGGTGGGTGAGTGAGAGTGTGTCAGGGTGGGTGGGTAAGTGAGGGTGGGTGAGTGAGGGTGTGTCAGGGAGGGCGGCTGAGTGAGGGTAGGTGAGTGAGAACGTGAGTGTGGGTGGGAGAGTGAGTGAGTGTGAGCGCCTGAATGAGGGTGAGTGAGGATACGTAGGTGTTTGAGGATGAGTGAGTGACGGTAGCTTACTGAATGAGGGTGTGTGAGGGTGGGTGAGTGAGGGTGTGTGAGGGTGGGTGAGTGAGAATGTGTGAGGGTGGGTGAGTGAGGGTCTGTGAGGGTGAGCAAGTGGGCGTGGGTGGGTGACTGAGTGAGGTTGAGAGCCTGAATGAGGGTGGGTGAGGATGGGTGGGCGTTTGAGGATGAGTGGTTGAGAGTGTGTGAGTGAGGGTGAACGAGTTAGGTTGGGCGTGTAAGGGTGAGTCAATAACGGTGAGTGGTGCTGAATAAGGATGGGTGAGTGTGCGTGAGGGTGAGAGTGAGGGTGGGTGAGTGAGAATGTGTCAGGGAGGGTTGGTGACCTAGGGTGGGCGAGTGAGAGTGTGCGAGGCGTGTGAGCAAGAGTGTGTGAGGCGTGTGAGGGAGGGTGGGTGTGTGAGCGTGTGTCAGGGAGGGTGTGTGAGTGAGGGTGGATGAGTGAGAGTGTGTGAGGGTGGGGGGTGGGGGAGTGAGGGAGCATGAGGGTGGGGAAGTGAGGGTGTGTGAGGGTGGGTGAGTGAGTGTGTCAGGGAGGGTGGGTGAGTGATGGCGTGGGAGTATGGGTGACTGAGGGTGTGTGAAGGTGGGGGAGGGTGTGTGAGGGTGTGTGAATGAGAGTGTGTCAGGGAGGGTGGGTGAGTGAGGGTGTGTGAGGGTGGGGGTGTGAGGGTGTGTGAGGGTGGGTGATTGAGGCTGTGTGAGGGTGGGGGAGTGAGGGTGTGTGAGGGTGGGTGATTGAGGGTTTCTGAGGGTGGGTGAGTGAGAGTGTGTCAGGGAGGGTGGGTGAGTGAGGGTGTGTGAGGTTGGTTTACAGAATGAGGGCTTGTGAGGGCGGGTGAGTGGGGGGGGGTGTGAATGACTGAGTGAGGATGAGAGCCTGAATGATGGGGAGTGAGGGTGGGTTCGGATGGGTGGGTGAGGGTGGGCGAATGAGTGTGGGTGGGTGGCTGAGTGAGGGTGAGAGCCTGATTGAGAATGGGTGAGGATGAGTGAGGATGGGTGGGTGTTTGAGGATGAGTGGGTGAGAGTGTGTGAGTGAGGGTGAGAGTTAGTTTGGGCGTCTAAGGGTGAGTCAATGACAGTGAGTGTTGCTGAATGAGGATGTGTGTGTGTGAGGGTGTGAGAGTGAGGGCGGGTCAGTGAGAGTGTGTGAGGTGGGGGAGTGAGTGTGGGTGGGTGACTGAGTGAGGGTGAGAGCCTGAATGAGGGGGGTGGGGGTGAGGATGGGTGGGTGTTTGAGGATGAGTGGGTGAGAGTGTGTGAGTGAGGGTGAGAGTTAGTTTGGGCGTCTATGGGTGAGTCAATGACAGTGAGTGTTGCTGAATGAGGATGTGTGAGTGTGTGTGTGAGGGTGTGAGAGTGAGGGCGGGTCAGTGAGAGTGTGTCAGGGGGGTGAATGACGGTAGGTGAATGAGGGTGGGAGTGTGAGGCTGCGTGTGAGGGTGGTTAAGGAAAGGTGTATCATTGAGGATGGTTGAGTGAGGGTCAATGAGTGACGGTGAGAATGGTGAGTGAGGGTACGTGAGTGAGTGTGGGTGAGTGATCATTCCCAGGTGCTCCCAGCACATTGGGACGATGTTTCTTGGGATGATTTTCCGCTCAGGCTCAGCTTTCTGTTGCCTGTTGTCCACAGCCGAGCTTGGGGCTCCTCCATTCGGGTCCACCACCTCCACCTCCTCCTCTTCCTCTCCATCGATCCTGTCCTGATTCTCCACATTGATCAGCTTTCAGTAACACCGGCTGTGTACAGTCAGACAGCAGTGTAGATCACTGGGCAGCTGCTTTAATACTTTCAGTAACACCGGCTGTGTACAGTCAGACAGCAGTGTAGATCACTGGACAGCTGCTTTAATACTTTCAGTAACACCGGCTGTGTACAGTCAGACAGCAGTGTAGATCACTGGACAGCTGCTTTAATACTTTCAGTTACACCGGCTGTGTACAGTCAGACAGCAGTGTAGATCACTGGACAGCTGCTTTAATACTTTCAGTTACACCGGCTGTGTACAGTCAGACAGCAGTGTAGATCACTGGACAGCTGCTTTAATACTTTCAGTAACACGGGCTGTGAACAGTCAGACAGCAGTGTAGATCACTGGACAGCTGCTTTAATACTTTCAGTAACACTGGCTGTGTAAAGTCAGACAGCAGTGTAGATCACTGGGCAGCTGCTTTAATACTTTCAGTAACACCGGCTGTGTAAAGTCAGACAGCAGTGTAGATCACTGAGCAGCTGCTTTTATACTTTCAGTAACACCGGCTGTGTAAAGTCAGACAGCAGTGTAGATCACTGAGCAGCTGCTTTAATACTTTCAGTCACACCGGCTGTGTACAGTCAGACAGCAGTGTAGATCACTGGGCAGCAGCTTTAATACTTTCAGTAACACCGGCTGTGTAAAGTCAGACAGCAGTGTAGATCACTGGGCAGCTGCTTTAATACTTTCAGTAACACCGGCTGTGTACAGTCAGACAGCAGTGTAGATCACTGGACAGCTGCTTTAATACTTTCAGTAACACCGGCTGTGTACAGTCAGACAGCAGTGTAGATCAGTGGGCAGCTGCTTTAATACTTTCAGTAACACCGGCTGTGTACAGTCAGACAGCAGTGTAGATCACTGGCCAGCTGCTTTAATGCCGATGCAATTTCATTTTCCACAAAACAATTTAGAACTGGGACAATGAGCATTCCTGTAACTTAACGGATTTTCATTTTGTAAATGGGATTTTTCTGCCCGTAGAATTCTTGTCATATTGTGTCAGAGAGAGTGTGTTGTGTTTATTCATTCTTGTGATGTAGGCGTCTCTGGCTCGGCCAGCATTTATCTTCCATCCCTCATTGCCTTTGAGAAGGTGGCGAGCTTCCTTATTTAACCATTGCAGTCCATGTGGTGTTTCCCCGAGTCAGTTACATGATTTTGAACCAGCGGCAGTGCAGGAACGGAGATATATTTTATAGTCATGATGCTGAATGGCTTGGGATTGAACTTCCAGTTGGTGGTGTTCCCATGTCTCTGCTGTCCTTGTCCAGGTGGCCGCTGTCATGGGTTTGGAAGGTGCTGTCTAGGGAGACATGATGAGCTTCTGCAGCGGATCTTTAAATGGCGGACAGGCTTTGGGGAGTCAGCAGATGAGTTTTTCACCGCAGGATTCCTCACCTTTGATCTGTTCTTCTGGCCTCAACATTTATATGACTCACCCAGATCACTTTCTGGTCCATGTTAATCACCAGGAGGTTGTTAGTGGGGATTCAATGATGGTATTGCCAGTGAATGTCAAGGGGCGGTGGTGGGCATTGCCTTCAATTGGGTGACTAGACTGTTACTTACCACTTGTCAGCCAGAACCGGATAGAGCCTCCATGTTGCTTTATTTACAGGTTTATTTAGTGACTGCACAGTTGCAAATTGTGCTGAGCATGGTGCAATCATCTGCCATCAACCCCTGTTCAGACCTGATGATGGAAAGAAGGTCATTGATGAACAAGCTGAAGATGGCTGGACCTGGAACACTGCCCTGAAGAAGTCTCGCAGTGATGTCCTGGAACTGAGCTGATTGGCCTCCAGCAATGGAATCCATCCACCTTGGTGCTGGTTGTGACTCCAACCAGCGAAGATTCTTCCCCTGATTCCCATCCATTCATTCTTTGGTTGGGCTGCTTGAGGTCACACGTTTCAATGCTGCCTTGATTTGGCGGCACGGCAGCACAGTGGTTAACCCTGTTGCTTCACAGCACCAGGGACCCGGGTTCGATTCCCACTTGGGTCATTGCCAGTGCGGAGTCTGCACGTCCTCCCCAGAGTCTGCGTGGGTTTTATCCGGGTGATCCGGTTTCCTCCCACAAGTCCCGAAAATCGACCTGTTAGGTGGTTTGTATATTCCGAATTCTCCCTCTGTGTACCCGAACAGGCGCCAGAGTGTGGTGACTGGGGGCTTTTCACAGTAACTTCATTGCAGTGTTAATGTAAGCCTACTTGTGACAATAATAATGATTATTATTATTGATGTTAGTTCAGTCGCTCTCACCTGTGTATCTGAAAGGGTGTGCGTGTCTGAGTGTGTGTGTGTGTGAGGGAGAATTTGGGTATGTGTCTGAGAACCCATGACTGTGTCTATGTATGAGTCTGCATGCATGCGTGTGAATGCGTGTGTGTGTTTCTGCGAGAGATGGATCAAGAGAGTGGGAGAGAGAGAGTCCACGTGTGAGTGTGTGTGCGAGAGAGTATCTGTGTGTGAGAGAGTATCTGTGTGTGAGAGAATATCTGTATGTATTTGCGCGAGCGAGAGGGTGTGTGTGTGTGAGGGAGCAAAACAGTGTGCACAGGAGAGAGACTGTATGTGCAAAATTGTGTGTGTGAGAGAGCATGTGTGTGAAAGAGTGCTTTCACAAGAGAGCATGTGTGTGGGAGAGCATGTATGCACCAAAGCATGTGAGTGAGACAGCATGTATGTGAGAGAGCATGTGTGCGAGAGATCATGTGTGTGAGAGCATGTGTGTGTGAGTGTGTGTAACAGAACATGTGTGGGAGAGCATGTGTGCAAGAGAGCATATATGTGTGAGAGAGCATGTGTGTGAGAGAATGTGTGCACATGAGAGCATGTGTGCAAACGAACATGTGTGTGAGAATGCATGTGTGATAGAGCATGAGTTCGAGAGAGCATGTGTGAGAGAGCATGTGTGTGAGAAAACATGAGTACGAGAGAGCATGTGTGTGAGAGAGCGTGTGCGCAAGAGAGAATGATAGAGCATGTGTGTGAGAGAGCTTGTGTGCAAGGGCGAATGATAGAGCATGTGTGTGAGAGAGCTTGTGTGTGAGAGAGTGTGGGTGGGTGAGAGCATGACTGTGAGAGAGTGAGTGTATGAGAGAGCGTGTATGTGAGAGAGCAATTGTATGAGAGAGCATGTGAGTGAGAGGACATGTGTGTCAGGGAGCGTGTGTGCAAGAGAGCGTGAGTGTGAAAGATACATGTGTGCGAGAGCGTGTGTGTGAGAAACCATGTGTGGTAGAGTACATGTGTGTGAGAGAGTATGTGTGCAACGGAGCATGTGTGTGAGAAAGCATGTGCATGAGTGAGCATGTGTATAAGCGAGCATGAGTGTGAGTGAGCAAGTGAGTGAGAGAGTGTGTGCGAGAGAGTGTGAGTATGAGTATAAGACATGTGTATGAGAGACCATGTATGCAAGAGAGGATATACGTGTGAGAGAGCAGGAGTACAAGAGAGCATGTCTGTGCGAGAGGCCGTGTTTGAGAGGGCGTGTGTGAGAGAGCATGGGTGTGAGAGCGTGCGTGTGAGAGACCATGCATGCCAGAGCGAGTGTGAGAGAGAGCGTATGAGTGAGAGAGTGCATGTGTGAGGCAGCCTGTATGTGAGAGAGCGTTTTCATGTGAGAGAGATGTGTGTGACAGAGCATGTGTGTGAACGAGTGTGTGTGCAAGAGATAATGTGTGCGAGAGTGCATTTGTGTGAGAGTGTGTATCTGTGAATGCGTCTGTATGTGAGTGAGATTGGTAAAACGTGTAAGAGAGAGTGTATGTGAGAGAGAGTGTGTGAGATTTACATACTATTTTTGTGAGTGAGACTGTTTGTGTGACAGTGTGTGTGAACGAGTGTGCACATGTGTTTGAGTCTGAGTGAGAGTAAATGCATGTGAGCGAGAGAATGGGTGTATGAAATAGAACTAAAGAGGGAGATAATGCATGTGTGTATGTTTGTGAGAGTGTGTAAGGTATGTACTATTTTTGTGAGTGAGACTGCTTGTGTGAGTGTGCGTGTGAGCGAGTATGAATGTGTAGTTGAGAGGCCAGTTGTGAGAAAGAATGTGTGTGAGGTGTGCGGGAAAAATGATTGTGAGAGAGAAAATGTGTGAAAGAGAAAGGGAGATAACGTGCCTAAGTATGTGAGAGAGCGAGTGACAGTCTGTTTGTGTGTGAGGTAGAGTTGGAGAGAGAGAAAGTTGGAGGCAGAGAGTATGTTAGAGAATGGGTGTGTGAGGCAGTGCGTGTGTGTGTGACCGAGTGTGTGTGAGAGAGACTGTGTTTTTGAAGAGCTATTGTGCATATGAGAGTGTCTGTGTGTTTGAGGAATAGTCCGGGTTTCTGGGAGAGAGGGTGTGTGTGAGGGAGAAACAGTCTGCGGATGAGAGAGTGCCTAGTATATCAAATTTCACTCTGAAACACAGGGAAAGAATCATTTAAACTGCTTGATACTAATTGATAAATGGTCAACTTACGACAGAAGAAATACAATAACCTCTTTGAAATTAAACTGATATTAATTTCAAACTCCCTTCGCCTTTCAGCTATTTCCCCTGTCTGTCTGAACTGGGCAAAATGTAGTATCACTGAGAATGAACACATTAAATACAACAGATTGAGGGGAGTTTAATGTCCGTGACAGAGATCCAGTGTTTGATAAGAAGTAAACAAACCAGGAAACATTCACATTGGAAACTGATTACCTGATTTGATCCAATGTCTTAATTAAATACAATCAACAAAACAATGGAGGCGGGCCACCTCATCAACTGGAGCAAATAAATGTATTGTTTTCTAAATTATTTTCAGTACAATTAAACGTTCTCCAATAGCTTTGATATAACACGCCAGTATGCTACTCAATTGTAGGAGTTAATTTAAGTTGAATTAGTTAGTACTAATGTCGTATTGCAAGTTATTGCCAATTGTCAATTAGTTGACCTGTCAGCTGATTTGTACTCGAAAATATAAATAATAAAAAATGGTTATCTGTAATTCAGGCTCCTGCCTGAAATTTGTTAAATAATTTGGATTTAATTAAATATAAAATTTCAAATAATCGGATGGAATAATTCAGACATGTGTAATATATCATCTGTTTGTTAAAGCGGTACTCCCGAATTGCTAAACTATTGTAACTCGAAACTATGTATATATAACAATAAAGCCCTTGGTAGTTTGTGATCAATAAAAGTATTTCCGAGATTTAATCATTCAGGCAATTCGATTAACTTTATTATTGAAAATATTGCTTAAAGAAAGGAGATCCAAATTAATCAGTGCAAAACTTAATGAAATAAACTCAGTCAGATCCTCTACAGCACTGAAACATAATGAAAAAATGATGGAGAAATGTTCTTATTCAATTTACGATTTAATAAGAAATAAGCTTGAGGCCAGATATAATCTATTCTTCTATTGTATAATTTGTGTTATTTCTATAATGTTATATTGTGTACAGCACAGCTCTGCGAGACAGGATATTATTATTATTGCAAAGCTAATATTCTCCTTTTGTAATTAAATTAATCTATTTGAATTTCAAGCGTTTACTTGTCAATCTCCAGCGCTGTGCAGTATGAACATTCCTACAATTTAGATAAAATCATAAGAACAATTCCTGCACTGTCAGCGACTTCCACCTCTGGGAAAACTCTTTATGATTAGGTCAGAGACAACTACAAATGACGTTGAAGAGATAATATTCCAGCTGTTGCACAATAACCGGATACATAAATTGTCAAACTGCAATATAAAACTCCTATACTCCAAACGTAATCAGAGAAATAAAAAATAATTCAAATATATCTTGTGTAACTGAACAGTGCTGTAGAATCAGTATGTTATTATTAAAACAGTTTCATAAATAATCACAAATTATTGTGAAACTTTTCCGGTCATGCTAATGATGTGCAGAGCACAGCAGAATTGTGGAAGGAGATTGATGATTAATGATGTTACATGAAAACATATTTGGATAATATGGTTATAATGCCACATTATAATTGTTGATGCTATATTAATTTTACTGACTAATTTGAAAACGTTTTGATTAAATAGTTTCAGACTGCAGTAACGAATTGCGTTCTGAATGAAGTCATGGTTCCGTTTAATCAGTAAGCATTAGGGAAAATTTAAAAACGTCTATCAAATCTTTAATTCCTTTCTTTATTTTCGAAACCTGCCGCGTTTATTCCCTACAATTGTGTTTCAAGGAGATTCAAACGCGCAAACCTTTTTACATTTAACCAGAAAACGTGTAACTGCTCAATGTCACCCAATTTGAACAATGCAGAAACAACGTAGAAACAGAAAACCGCTTCACAAATTGTACTTATTCAAAGTCACCCAGACACACCATCTCCGCAGCAGCAAAACACCAAAACTCACCGTAAGGACTGAACCCGTTTCATTGAGAAGCAGCTCAATTCTACATTCAACAGAATCAAATGTAACATTTCAAAAACATCTGAATATCGAATCCAGCAAACCAGTTCGCTACCAAATGTATGAATTTTCAAACTAAATAGAAATACAGAATAACAGTAATATCATTGTGAGGATGTGGGGGTATGTGCAAAATATTTTTGAAACTTTACCACATTTTATTCATGTTGGACCATATTTCAAACGCATTTAAACAGTTGACAGGAGAGATAAAAGCTGCATCCATCAATCCCACCAAGATGGAACATTGAAGAAAAGCCAGGCCGTAATTGCAGTAACAAATTATGTTCGGAAAGAGCATTTTAAACCGAGGTTTACTTTAATCTCCAATCATCACTTTAAAAAAAGACTCTAATCCCCTGACTGTTTTCCACCTGCAATCGTGTGCCAAGCAGTTTCAAATACGTGTACTGTTTTCGTTCAATTAGAAAACATGGAAACGCTCAGTATCACCGAGTATAAAGAACATAGAAACGCCAGAACCGTTTCACAAACTTTACTCATTCAAAATCACCCAGACACAATCTCCTCAGCAGAAAACACCAAATCACATCACCGAGGGGCTGAAACTCGTCTCATGGAGAACCAGCTCAATTCTACAAACACTTTCAACAGAATCAAACAGCATTTCAAGAAAATTTATATCTAGAACCCACCAAATCCGCCTTTCAGCAAGTGAATGAACAATTAAAACAAACAGAAATATGGAAGAATGTCATCAGCATTGTCAATACGCGGGAAGTGTTCAATAAATTGACACAGATACTGCAGCATACTTTGTGAATATTGGGTAGATTTCTAACACTTGTGCAGGAGGCGGTAAAACCTGCAGCCACCAGGTGTCACCGAGATTAAACATTGCAGAAATACCAAACTGTTTAACAGGCGTTGGGCATTTAAAGTAACCCGGCCACAGTATCCTCAGCAAATAAACATTAAATCACAACAACCAGGGACTGAATCCCTCAGCAGAACCTTTTGTCAAGAGACAGAATAATTTCTTTTTCAGCAGAATCACATGAAACATTACAACAAAATCTCAATACAGAATCCAGCAAACCCGCAATTCAGTGAATGAATGCATAGTTAAAGTAGAAATAAATAAATAAAATAAAGACTCAAGTAAAACAGTTCATAAATAATAGAATGGTTCTTACCTGCAGTCACCGTCACCATGGTCCCCTGTCCCCAGTAGTCGAGATAGTCACAGTGTCACATTCCCTGGGCAGCTCCGTGCAATAACCGCACCTGCACAAAATAGACAAAAATCCACCATTATTTTAAATATTCACAAACCAGAGACAAGGTAAAGTCACGGTAAATTTTCATTAAACTAGAATTGTGCTTGTGGAGATCGCTTGCTGTTCAGAAATGACCCTAATGTTTTATATTTCAGAGTAACACATGAACATGTTATTGAAATCACGAACTAATGAGTGAAGTATTATCACAGATTTTCCATATTAATTATTGTCATTTTGTCAGAGCTGGACATAAATAATACTTCACTGTGAATAAAGTTGGATTGTAAAAGCGAGCACTGACCCAGCCTCAGTTAATTGGTGCTGAAGGGCTTTTTGTATTGACAGTAACTGCTGTGCTCCAGTTATCACAGTGAGACACAGCGTGTCAAATACTGCGGCAGACTGTTAACTGTAAAATACAGAGATTTAATTTCACTGTTCACTCAAAAAACTAACTCGGTCTCTTCCAAGAGCGAATCTGAGTTATTTCAGCTTGTCCTGGTCATTACATTTATAAAGAGGATCGGAACACTTTTAAACCCTCTGGGCACATTGAGCGTGTCGGTCCACAGAGATAAAGTGGAAGATTTTTATATCTTTTCACAAACTAATATTTTGTTTTATTTAAGCCTCATTTAAGTTGACAATCCTGCTGTGGCCCTGATCACCAATTTGAGCAAACTCTTTCTCTGAGGTTTTTGTGTGAGGATGTCGCTGTGCGCAGCACCGTGACCCACTGCTGTAGTCACAGTGACAGACACCCGCACAAAAACTGCACTCACTCTCTGTTCAGTCCTGCCGCTCAATATTCACTTCAAATAGACGATTACTTCTGATCTAATTTACAATTTAGGCAGAAGTTTATCAAACCCAATGCATACAGTCTTTCTCCAAGTATCAGAAATAATAAAACGAGGATTATATCCAAGTCTGCATTTGCTGAAACTGTTAACAGTAAACATCAACAGACAAAAGCTCCTCAATTTAGATCGATTGGTTTGTTCGGTTTTACTGTTTAATTTTCTCTGTGTCAATTATGTAAGAAGCAGCTTGTGTTTTGACTCTGATCACTGACATCAATATTACATTTGGATCAAGTACTGACCTTCAGGTTAAGGTGTAAGTTGCTGAATTCCCTCTCGAGCTGTTCTTGTGCGGGTCCAGCCCTGGTTCCTCTCGCTGTGCCCACCTTGCGCAGTAATAGATGGCGGTGTCTTCGGTCTTCAGGTTCGTCATGGCCAAAGAGAAGATGTTGTTTGAAGTGTCTTTGGACGCAGTAAATCGATCTTTAATTGCTGGAGCGTAGTTGTTGCTGGATGAACTATAGTAGTAAAGCAGCCACTCCAGCCCGTGTCCGGGGACCTGGCGGACCCAGTGCATGGTGTAGCTGCCAAGACTGAACCCGCTGGTTTTACAGGTCAGTCTCAGGGAGCCTCCGGGACGCCCGGTCTCTGCCTCCGGCTGAGTCAACACAACCTCCGACTGGACACCTGTAAAAATATATCAAAAAGCCCGAGGATTAATGCTGGTGAAATGATTGGTGACTCTGGAACATTCCAGAGAGAGACTAACACTGAGACAGTAACAGTGAGAGACTTGGACAATAAAAACTACTCACGGGATAAGAAAGTCAGCAACAAACTGAGAGAAATGGCCCACCTCATCCTTCTGGTCATTTGGGGGAAATGGTTGTGTCAGGAACTCAGTGAACAAACCAGCTCCCGGACTGTTGGATTCGGGTCCCAGTGAGCGGCATTTAAATACCCGGCAGAAGGGGCGGGTTTCCAGGCGCCGCCTGTTGATTCCCTGGTGGAGGCGGCGACTGGATCCACGTCCCACCTTCCACCACCCCCAACAGGGTGGACTCAGAGATTTACAATCGGATATTAGTAAAAGTTGGGATTTATCTGTATCGGGATATTTATTTTTCTGAATGGATTCATTGTAATGTCTCTCCTCATCCTAATGGCGAAATTACGTTTCAGCATCTGTTAATAAAAGTTAATTCCAGTGCAAATCCAGTCCCTTTATCTCTACTCTTCAACATAAGGGGATGAACAGAAACATATCAAATTATAGTTACAGGGATTAAGATGCCTGTCTGATTTGTAACAGCTCCGGGTCTCTATCCAATTAAAACAATAACTTATAATTGATCAGAAGAATTGTTCTCGATTTCTGTAACTAAATACGGGGAATGAATAAAGTGATTCTATTTAAAGTGTGCAAGGCTATCTTTAAACAATGTAGGTCTGGGGGCATGAAGAAACTCTCACATTACACAATGTCTCTGCTTACATTTCTCGAACTGCCCCTGAGCCTCAGAGAGTCCTGTGAACATTAGCGGTAAAAGAAGCCGCTTGCCTGATAATTGAGCAGTGAGTTGACAGAGAAACAGAAAATTCACATCAGCTTTTGACAGAGAAGTTAATGAATCGGAATAGACACGGCGATCAGTAAAGTTATCCTTCAGCATCCAAATCATTGCCGCTAATTTTACTGACCACCGGCTGTCTAACATTCACTGGTGTTGGGAACACAGTATATCAGGACTTTGTGGCCTATTAAACACTATCACAAGAATAAATGTTTTCTCTTCCACTGAAGCAGGTCATGAACTGGTCATTTCTCCACTCATTGGCAGCAATGAGTGTGACTGTTAAACAATGGAAATCAGCACAAATTAAACTGTACAGAACACGGTGCTAATCGGGTTCAAGAGACGCCCCCGTTTAAATGAAGTCAACAACTCCGAAAATATTCCAGGAATTCCGGCGGGTTCAAGGCAGAATTATGATTTTCTTTTAATTTAACTTATTTATTTTACAATTCCACTCATCTTATTGGACTTGTGGACTTGGTCCATCAACACCACTCACTCTCACTCCATTAGGTTCTTAACAAACGGACTTTAATAACTAGCGTGACCTTTACTCGGAATCAATGTAAATTAAATAGCAGTTAGTCCGTTTACTATTTTCCGATGGTGTTTAATCTCAAAGTGAACAGAACATTCACTGAATATGTTGGTTTGATGGATCACCATTTAAAAAGTTTAGTTCATGTGAGACTGAAACATTTATTGTTTGAATGGATAAATCCCGTTTTATCCATTCATATTCAGGCTAATCTGCCCCACACAGTATTTGGCAGCAATCCAGCCCCCTGCAGTCAGGCAGGCTCGAAAGTTCAATGTTGTTTACAGGAAACATCTGGATTTTTTTTCAAATATCTGTTTCTTCAGTACTGACCGCTTGGCTGCAAGCCAACTTCAAACTCTTAACATTGTCAATGAGGACTATTTATAAATACATCTACCCAGCAACAGTACTGGAGATAATTTTATGTTTTAAAATTGTGAACCTATTTGAACTGCTCCCCTCTCTACGGAAAGGATAATTATCCAGCTTCTTCGACCCCTCTGAGCAGCAATATCCCGCTGGAGGATCTCTCCCACATCTCATAGCATTGTGATAATTGATAGAAATACAAGCAGACTATCAGACAGAGGGTACATTTTGTAATAGATAAACATGTATATTTATGTATTTTTCCCTGTATTCTTCCATGGAACGTGGGACTCACTGTCAAGATAACCGTGTGATCCCTGTCCTTAATTGCTGGTGAACTGAGCGGTTTGCTGGGCCAGCTCAGAAGGAGCTGAAGGGTCAGACATGTTGCTGTCCGATTGGAGCCACATGTAGGTGAGACCAGGGAGGGATGTCAGATTTCCTTCATTGGTGAAGCAGAGGGGATTTCATGGTCACAGTTAGTATGCATTCCCGATTTATTAATTGAACTCAAATCCCCCCACCGGCTATGGTAGGATTTGTACCCAAGTCCCCGCAGAATTAGCCTGGGCCTTTGGATTACTGGTTCAATGTCATTAATACTCCCCCACCATCCACCCAAAAGATAAAGGGATTACTGATTTGATGTACGGGTCGGGTGTTGGTTGGATGCCTGAATATTTTGATTGTGGAATCAGTGAATGGGGTTGATGGATGGATGGATAGATGGTCTGAAAGATACTGTTCTACATTCTCAGTTTTGCGTTGATGACTTCACAAATTAAAGCTGGTCCATTATAATTTGTGTCAGTGTAATGCATTCGGTGGCTGAAGCTGTTCTAGGTGAATTCCACCCCCCAGATGGACGTCACTAAGAGGAAACTGGAGATATTCCTGCAGTGCTGGTGATTCTTCTCCGCTGATGGTGAATCTTCATCTCAAACACAGAAAGCGGGAACATGATTACATTGAGGAGGGACGGCTGTAATTTATGGCACATGTCATTTCATGTACAATAAGTCACTCAAGATGTCCTCGCCCAAATCAATGAAGACACCAGACTTGGGACAGAAATACTGTGGAACTCAGTGGACAGCTGCAGACGTTGAATTACTTTCCAAAACAGTGTAATAACATACTGGGATTCAAAGATTTATTAACGTCACATTAGGTACAGGAAGTTTCATTTCTACCGACACTTTAAAAATCATCTCACACTCCAGTCTGGAGATTCTGTGACGACGAGGTGATTACTGACCAATACATCGCAGAGGCTGCTGGGTGGCTGCACATTATCCTTTGTGTGGTTTAATTCCAGTTCACATTGAATTCCGGTGAAGATGTGACTTCTTGGTGGCAGAATGGTCAGTGCTACCTCAGTTAAGTTTAATCTCAATAGATTATGTTAAACATACGAATCTAGGAATGAGGAGCGGAAGTCGGCAATTCAGGCCCTCGAGCCTCCTCCGCCATTCAGTCATCATGGCTGATCTCTTCCTGGTCTCAAATCCACCTCCCTTAAAGGAATTGCATTTACATTTTGTAAAACTAAGTGCGGATCATAATTGGCGAATATAACTTTTTATGTTGTGAGTTGATGATAATTGATTAATATCATTATTTAACTTTGTGAATTGTGACAAGTGGTAATATGCGCCACGGAATTGCTGAACAATGAGCATTTCCAGGAAAATAGAATCCAACCATCGCCCACTTGATATTGACTGATATTGCCATCGCTGAATCCCCCACGATCAATACACTGGGGTTACCCTTGACCAGAAGCTGTACTGGACTGATCATATAAATGCTGAAGCTACAAGATCCGGTCAGCGTCTAGGAAACCTGCGGCGAGCAACTCACCTCCTGACTCCCAAAGCCTGTTCGCCATCTGCAAGGCACAAGTCAGGACTGTAATTGAATATTCTGACACCATGCAGGCCAAAGCAGCCCGCTTGATTGCCACCCTATGCGCTAACACTCATTCCACCCACCACCGAAGAACAATGACAATAATGTACCATCCACAAGATACGCTGCAGCAACGCAGCAAGTCTCCGTTGAAACACCTTCTAAACCCAGGACTTCTTCCAGAAGGAAAAGGCAGCTGACACATGGGAAGATGACCACCTGGAAATTCCCCTCCAAATCTTATAGTCTCTGCTCTGCTGACGATGTCGAATGTTTATTGAGATTGATGAAAGTAAGGTGACGAGGTCTACCTCCAAATCACTCACTATCCTGATTTGGAAATATATCACCAAATCTTCGCTGTCGCTGGTTCAAAAACCGACAACTGCCTCCCGAACAGCATCGTCTGTGTACCTACACCAGAGTGACTGCAGAGGTTCAAACGGGCAGTTCACCGCCTCTTTGTGAAAGGCAATTAGCGATGGACAATAAGTCATGGCCTAACCCTCTACGGCCACACCGTACAACTTAATTTAAAACTGCACTTTGTGGAACGAGGGCAATTTGTGAATCTAACTATTTATATTCATAAATGAATGAAAATTGGCAAATAGAATTGCTATGTTTTGGAACATTTATGACCTGCGCCTTCTCTGCTGGAAGATATAAGACATCCCACAGGAGATGCATGATGCAAAGTCATAACCAATATCGGAAAATAAAGTGGACGGAGGAAACTGCAGCAACTATTGGCATATCCTGGAGTATTGTGTTCAGTTTTGGTCTCCTTACTTGAGAAAGGGCGTACTGGCACTGGAGGGTGTGCAGAGGACATTCACTAGGTTAATCCCAGAGCTGAAGGGGTTGGATTACGAGGAGAGGTTGAGTAGACTGGGACTGTACTCATTGGAATTTAGAAGGATGAGGCGGGATCTTATAGAAACATACAAGATTATGAAGGATATAGATAGGATAGATAGGTTGTTTCCACTGGCGGGTGAAAGCAGGACTAGGGGGCATAGCCTCAAAATAAGGGGAAGTAGATTTAGGACTGAGTTTAGGAGGAACTTCTTCACCCAAGGGGTTGTGAATCTATGGAATTCCTTGCCCAGTGAAGCAGTAGAGGCTCCTTCATTAAATGTTTTTAAGATAAAGATAGATAGTTTTTTGAAGAATAGAGGGATTAAGGGTTATGGTGTTCGGGCCGGAAAGTGGAGTTGAGTCCACAAAAGATCAGCCATGATCTCATTGAATGGTGGAGCAGGCTCGAGGGGCCAGATGGCCTACTCCTGCTCCTAGTTCTTATGTTCTTATCTCACTCATAGCAGCACTGGGAAGGCCTTTGCTAGCTTCACACTTTAAACACTTCATCTGCTTGTAGGCCGAATGTTGCTGGAAGAAAGGCGCTGTGTTTGCGTCGCAAGATTTACTCTGGACATGATCTGCTCCCTCTGCCACATGTCTACCTCTTCACCTTACTTTCGTCAGTCTCAATAAACATTCAACACTGTCAGCGGAGTAGGGACTATATGATTTGGGGAAAATTGGCTGTCTGCTAAAGCTCCCCTGTCTCATTCACTCCTTCCATGGCAAAATGCACTGCACTGTACAGATTGATGATTCCACATCCGAATGATTCTCAGTGAATAATTGAGTGAAAGATGACCATGTCCCACACCCAACTCTATTCGACAGCTTCCTCTCCATGCTGCTGATCTTCGCCTTCCCTGAAGATATGGATGAAATCCAGGAGCACACTCGGTCAGGCTGCAACCTCTGCAACCTCAGTCATCAAACGGAGACATAATCAGAATACATCCTCATCAGAGAATTCCTCTACTCTGAAAATCCGATCATCCAGCCAAAACATCATCTGTAGAGACTTGTGGACTGTGACCCTGGTGCCCGTATCTTGTTCTTCCTTACCATACGCATGAGGAAAACCGTGGTCGTGGGTCAAGGTGTTGCACTTTCGCCATGGTCACACTAAATGAGAGCAGGCGAGCAAATTCTGCTGCCGAGTTTTCATGGCGAGAGACTGCCTTGAAGTAGAATGTAATGCTGTCATGGGGAAAGCAGACACGACCGTTGTTTTACTCATTAAATGCCCATGGAATAACAGCAAGCTGACCCTTTGGAACAAGCTGATGGTTTATATGGCGTCAACGCCCAGAAACTTGTTGTATGGCTGTGCAACAAGGAACACTTACAGCTGTCAAGAAAAAAAGCTCCGCCAATTCCATCTTTGTTGTCTGCAATGCATTATGGATATTTACTGCCCGGACAAAATCAGAAATGCGGCACTTCTCTCAAAGACAGAGTTTGCAAGTCTCTTTGAGACAATTAAAAAGAGGTGGCTTGCACATTTCCAGTATGGTCGCTAAATGGGACATGGTCACACGACCAAGGAATTTCCACGTTGCGAAGTAGCCGGAGCCACGCACCCAGTGGGAAGCCCGATATTCCGCTTCAATGATTCTTCCAAGTGTGACATAATGTCCCTAAACCTAAACATTGATCAGCACACTTGGGTGTCACCAGCTGCAAACTGAAAATATTGGCGACACCTCCGGCGGGCTGGTGTGAACCACCAGGACCAGTGGATTTAGCAGCTTTGAAATAGACACAAACCGAGAAAATGACAACCCAGAAGACAATTGGGAGCTTCAGGTGCAACATTTGTGGAAATATTTGCTGTGTATTTATTGGAAATAGAAGGATGCCGTGGCCTTTGTGAAATTTAGTTGTGCGCAACATGTGTTTCACACAAACACACACACACACACAGTCTCTCACACACGCATTCTCTCTGTCTTACACGCACACCCACATTTCACCTTTAAAATTAAAATCCCATGTTAACTTCCTGGGAAGGTTCGGAGACAATGGCCCCAACCATTTTCCAGGTGGTATAATGAATCAATAAACTCTCCCCAACACTATGTTTGTTAGATGAATGTTACATTTCCCATAGACTCCATCCAGCGCCCAGGTAAACATTTCTCCATTTCACAAAGATGAACATAAATGCATGACCAGGAATTGAGCCGCTTTGCTCTGGTGCTGATCTCAATGTGGGAGAATCAGCCAGCGACACCTGCAATTAGTTACACTTTAAATGTTGGCACCTCCCGCAGAAGGCGATGTGATATTACATTTGTGGAAATGGATTATGGATACATCAACATCATAGATTATATCTGACAGCGACATTTTCACAGTAACTGCAATTGCAAATTTTGGCCAGCAGATGGAATTTAAATCGAGATGCCTTGCATTACATGAAGCAGACATTGCCTCAATAATTACTGCTGTCTCTGCTAATTTTAAATTGGACTTCATCTGTATTTTTGTCAGACTAGACTCTGTCTTTGTTTATAATACACAACAGTCTGTCTAAATTAATACTGCACCAGTACTTGTCAATGTTTATATCACACAATCAATGTGATCCTATTTTCAATATACAGGATCTATCTCTGCAGTTTTGCCACATCCAGTCCTGAATATTAATGAATAAATAAACAAAAAGCCAGCATAGGAGCCTCAATAAAATACCCCTCTTCAATGATGGGGGACCCCAGCACGTCAGAGCAAAAAACAAGACTGAAAGTTTCTGCCAGAGGTGCCGAGAGGATGATCCATCTCGGCCTCCTCCGGTGGTCTGCATCATCATGGGTGTCAGTCTTCAGGAAATTTGATTCACTCCACACGATATCAAGAAATGGCCGATGGTGCTGCAAATGCATTATCCCTGGCAACGTTCCAGCAGCAATATTGAAGGTTTGTGCTCCAGAACTGGCTGCGCCCCAGACAAGTTCCTCCAGTACAGGTACAGCACTGGCATGTACCCAACAATGTGTAACATTGCCAAACATGACCCGTCCACAAAAGGCAGGATAAATCCAACCCGGCTAATTATTTCCCTGTCAGTCCGCATTCGATCATCAGCAACTTCATGAGAAGTGTCAAGGATCACCCTGTCACATATAGTCTCCATAGCATAATGTCCCCGGCCCTAGCTTCTCAATTCATCATAAGGTCAGAAGTGGGATGTTCGCTGATGATTACTAAATGTTCTGCACCATATTCGACTCCTCTAATACTGAAGCAGTCTGTCTTCTATACAGCAAGACTTGGACAACATTCAGGCTTGGGCTGACAAGTGTCAGGCAATCACCATCCCAAAAAGGGAGATTCTAACCATCTCCCCTGGATTTTAAAAGACACTACCGTGATTGAATCCCCCACTGTCAACATCCTCTGGATTATCATTGATTAATAACTGAATTGGAAGAATCTTTTAAATAATATGGCTACAAGAGCAGCTCAGTGGCTGGAAATTCTGCGGTGAATATTTAACCTCCTGACTTCCGAACCCACATCCATCATCGTAAGGCAGAAGTCGGGAGTTTAACTGAATGTTCTCCATTTGTCTCACATGTGCCCCTCAAGCAACACGAGAGAATCGCGACGCCATCCAGGACAAAGCAGCCGTCTCGACAACTCCCCATCGACCAGCTTAAACATTCACTCCCTGAATCACGGGTGTACAATTCTAGCAGCGTGAACGATATTCAAGAATCTATTGCAGCAACTGCCTCCTTCTATAGCACCTTCCAAACCCACAAACTCAGCCATTTAAAAGAACCAGGCCCGACCGATGCATTGCAACAGTAGGCCTTGCAAGTTCCCCGCCAAGCCACACACCATCTTGATGGGAACTATGTTTCTGTTCCTTCACTATCACTGGTCAAAATCCTGGAATCCCTTCCTATCAGCACTGTGGGTGCACTTGCTCAGGGTGGGATGCAATGGTTCAATAAGAGGGCTCAACACCACATTCTCAAGGGCAATTAGGAATTGGCATCAAATGTTGACGTTACTGGTGACGCCAAGACCCTATGAAATCATTTTAAACATATCTCTCAGCTTACATTCACCTAGCCCCCGCCTCGGTTTAAAGTACACTCGGCCGTGTCTCTATCACATTGCAACAGGCTCTCTCTCAGTTTTCCTGCACTCGGCTGAATATCAGTTGTTAATATACCAGCTCACACCCTGTTTATGTTACAAATCATTAATTATGACGCACTGATCCATGTCTCGGTTAATCTGGCAAGAAATGCGTCACAATCGTTACTGCATCAGAACGTTTATCTGTGCATCGTAAACTGGAACAACATTCTGTTTGCATCACATGTGGTTCTGTCTCAATTATTACTCTACTAGATAGTTAGATTCTAATAAAGTAAATCCTGCCTTAGTTAATGCTACACCTGCCCATGTCCCTGTTTATACAACACTAGGCCCTGCCTGTTATTCTTGTATTGTACAATATCCTTCTTATTGCTGCATTGTTTATGTCTCAATTTGTATCAGTCGACACTCCGCTAGACCAGAACTCAGTTTAGATTGCACTAGACCCAGTCTCTGCTTATGTTACCGGCGGGACGGTGGCACAGTGGTTAGCACTGCTGCCTCAAGCTCCAGGGTTCAATTCTTGACTATCGTGCCAAGTTTGCACTTTCTCCCTGTGTCTGAGTGGCTTTCCTCCGGGTGCTCCGGTTTCCTCCCATAGTCCAAAGATGCGTCGGTTAAGTTTATTGGCCATTCTAAATTGCGCAGGTCATGGTGCAAGGGCGGGGGATGGGGGAGGGTGATCTTTCATAGGTAGGTGCAGATGCTATGGACCGAGTGATCTTCTGCCCTATAGGGATTCTATATTTGATCCTAAATCTGCCTATTTTTTCGAGACCTGCTCACTTTTATTAATGCACCAGATGATACCTCTGTTTTTAACTGTGGGCGCATTATTCCACATGTCTTTGAGATGGAAATATAATATATTAAATACATATTTTGGACAAGAAATCAGTATATGGCAACAGCCTGAAACGGGATGTATAGTGTCTCCAGTGTGTGCGATGCAACATTTGATATTAATTTTCAGTGCAGTTAGCGGAATTAGATTTCAGTTGGCATTTCTTCTTTGCCAATGCCCAAGGCCAATTTCTGCCCCAGAGAGCTGTATGTGTAGGAGGATGCAGAGTATTGTGTTCCCATGTGCTTGCTGCCCTTGTGATTCTCGGAGGTCTCGGGTATGGAAGGTGCTGTTGAAGAATTCTTGGTGAGTTGTTGCAGTGCATCCCGTCGATGTTACACACTGCAGCTACTGTGTGGCCGTTGTGAAGAGAATGAATGTTGCTGTAACATTAAGTACTCAGTTATTTATCTAATGGTCCTTTGCTTATGTTGCACAATTACAACTGGTCCATTCCCTTAGTTTATTGCACTAGGCCCAGGCAATAGAAGTTAAGTTGCACAATTTGAAATGGCTGCAAGAAGATCAGGGAGATTTGCGGTTGTATGTCCACAAAGCTAGGGTGCTGACAAGACAGATGGCGACGTTTATCTGGGCATAGATCAGCATTGCTCGCTGAAGAATTTTACATTATTACTGTTACCTCAGTTTTTCTTTATCTTCACAATTTCCACCCCAGCCACTTTCGACATTATTGTGCATGGTTTACCGCAGCAAATACTGAGGCCGGGTCCAATGTAATATGAACAGAGATATGGCCCAATGCAGAACTGAGGCTGTGTCTAATTTAATACAGAGACAGGTTTAAATTAATAGAAACAGAGTCAGGTTCTAGGTTAATGTAAACAGAGACAAACAGGTTCCATGTGTCCATAAGATATAGGAGCAGAATTAGGCCATTCGACCCATCGAGACTGCTCCGCCATTAAATCCTGGCCGATATGTTCCGAATCCCCATTCTCCTGCCTTCTTCCAATAACCCCTGAACTCCTTATTGATCAAGGCAAGTCCTCTAATTGGTGGCCTAGTTTAATATGAACAATCAGAAACAGATCCTTATTGAGGAAACCCTTTGGATTTCGGCGGCAGCGGTGCGCAGGGGCCTTCTGGGAGGTGAGTAGTGAGTTTAAAAACCCTTACCTTTACAGGAGCAGCCCTTTGGATTTCGGCGGCAGCGGTGCGCAGGGGCCTTCTGGGAGGTGAGTAGTGAGTTTAAAAGCTCTTACCTTTACAGGAGCAGCCCTTTGGATTTCGGCGGCAGCGGTGCGCAGGGGCCTTCTGGGAGGTGAGTAGTGAGTTTAAAAGCTCTTACCTTTACAGGAGCAGGATATACCCCTTTGGATACTGTCGGGGGGATAGCCTATCAGGGGGAAACAGCAGCAGACAGAGCAGTGGCACCACGGCTGGCTCTGATGTTCAGAAGGGAGGGTCAAAGCGCAGAAGAGTAATAGTAATAGGGGACTCTATAGTCAGGGGCACAGATAGGCGCTTCTGTGGACGTGAAAGAGACTCCAGGATGGTATGTTGCCTCCCTGGTGCCAGGGTCCAGGATGTCTCCGAACGGGTAGAGGGAATCCTGAAGGGGGAGGGCAAACAGGCAGAGGTCGTTGTACATATTGGTACCAACGACATAGGCAGGAAGGGGCATGAGGTCCTGCAGCAGGAGTTCAGGGAGCTAGGCAGAAAGTTAAAAGACAGGACCTCGAGGGTTGTAATCTCGGGATTACTCCCTGTGCCACGTGCCAGTGAGGCTAGAAATAGGAAGATAGAGCAGACAAACACGTGGCTAAACAGCTGGTGTAGGAGGGAGGGTTTCCGTTATCTGGACCACTGGGAGCTCTTCCGGGCAGGTGTGACCTGTATAAGATGGACGGGTTGCATCTAAACCGGAGAGGCATAAATATCCTGGACGCGAGGTTTGCTAGTGTCACACGGGAGGGTTTAAACTAGTATGGCAGGGAGGTGGGCACGGGAGCAATAGGTCAGAAGGTGAGAGCATTGAGGGAGAACTAGGGAATAGGGACAGTGTGGCTCTGAGGCAGAGCAGACGGGGAGAAGTTGCTGAACACAGCGGGTCTGGTGGCCTGAAGTGCATATGTTTTAATGCAAAGAGCATTACGGGTAAGGCAGGTGAACTTAGAGCTTGGATTACTACTTGGAACTATGATGTTGTTGCCATTACAGAGACCTGGTTGAGGGAAGGGCAGGATTGGCAGCTAAACGTTCCAGGATTTAGATGTTTCAGGCGGGATAGAGGGGGATGTAAAAGGGGAGGCGGAGTTGCGCTACTTGTTCGGGAGAATATCACAGCTATACTGCGAGAGGACACCTCAGAGGGCAGTGAGGCTATATGGGTAGAGATCAGGAATAAGAAGGGTGCAGTCACAATGTTGGGGGCATACTACAGGCCTCCCAACAGCCAGCGGGAGATAGAGGAGCAGATAGGTAGACAGATTTTGGAAAAGAGTAAAAACAACAGGGTTGTGGTGATGGGAGACTGCAACTTCCCCAATATTGACTGGGACTCACTTAGTGCCAGGGGCTTAGACGGGGCGGAGTTTGTAAGGAGCATCCAGGAGGGCTTCTTCAAACAATATGTAAACAGTCCAACTAGGGAAGGGGCGGTACTGGACCTGGTATTGGGGAATGAGCCCGGCCAGGTGGTCGATGTTTCAGTAGGGGAGCATTTCGGTAACAGTGACCACAATTCAGTAAGTTTTAAAGTACTGGTGGACAAGGATAAGAGTGGTTTGAGGGCAAATCAACATCTGACATGTGGGAGGCTTTCAAGTGTCAGTTGAAAGGAATACAGGACAGGCATGTTCCTGTGAGGAAGAAAGATAAATACGGCAATTTTCGGGAACCTTGGATGACGAGTGATATTGTAGGCCTCGTCAAAAAGAAAAAGGAGGCATTTGTCAGGGCTAAAAGGCTGGGAACAGACGAAGCCTGTGTGGCATATAAGGAAAGTAGGAAGGAACTTAAGCAAGGAGTCAGGAGGGCTAGAAGGGGTCATGAAAAGTCATTGGCAAATAGGGTTAAGGAAAATCCCAAGGCTTTTTACACGTACATAAAAAGCAAGAGGGTAGCCAGGGAAAGGGTTGGCCCACTGAAGGATAGGCAAGGGAATCTATGTGTGGAGCCAGAGGAAATGGGCGAGGTACTAAATGAATACTTTGCATCAGTATTCACCAAAGAGAAGGAATTGGTAGATGTTGAGTCTGGAGAAGGGGGTGTAGATAGCCTGGGTCACATTGTGATCCAAAAAGACGAGGTGGTGGGTGTCTTAAAAAATATTAAGGTAGATAAGTCCCCAGGGCCTGATGGGACCTACCCCAGAATACTGAAGGAGGCTGGAGAGGAAATTGCCGAGGCCTTGACAGAAATCTTTGGATCCTCGCTGTCTTCAGGGGATGTCCCGGAGGACTGGAGAACAGCCAATGTTGTTCCTTTGTTTAAGAAGGGTAGCAAGGATAATCCCGGGAACTACAGGCCGGTGAGCCTTACTTCAGTGGTAGGGAAATTACTGGAGAGAATTCTTCGAGACAGGATCTACTCCCATTTGGAAGCAAATGGACGTATTAGTGAGAGGCAGCACGGTTTTGTGAAGGGGAGGTCGTGTCTCACTAACTTGATAGAGTTTTTCGAGGAGGTCACTAAGATGATTGATGCAGGTAGGGCAGTAGATGTTGTCTATATGGACTTCAGTAAGGCCTTTGACAAGGTCCCTCATGGTAGACTAGTACAAAAGGTGAAGTCACACGGGATCAGGGGTGAACTGGCAAGGTGGATACAGAACTGGCTAGGCCATAGAAGGCAGAGGGTAGCAATGGAGGGATGCTTTTCTAATTGGAGGGCTGTGACCAGTGGTGTTCCACAGGGATCAGTGCTGGGACCTTTGCTCTTTGTAGTATATATAAATGATTTGGAGGAAAATGTAACTGGTCTGATTAGTAAGTTTGCAGACGACACAAAGGTTGGTGGAATTGCGGATAGCGATGAGGACTGTCTGAGGATACAGCAGGATTTAGATTGTCTGGAGACTTGGGCGGAGAGATGGCAGATGGAGTTTAATCCGGACAAATGTGAGGTAATGCATTTTGGAAGGGCTAATGCAGGTAGGGAATATACAGTGAATGGTAGAACCCTCAAGAGTATTGAATGTCAAAGAGATCTAGGAGTACAGGTCCACAGGTCATTGAAAGGGGCAACACAGGTGGAGAAGGTAGTCAAGAAGGCATACGGCATGCTTGCCTTCATTGGCCGGGGCATTGAGTATAAGAATTGGCAAGTCATGTTGCAGCTGTATAGAACCTTAGTTAGGCCACACTTGGAGTATAGTGTTCAATTCTGGTCGCCACACTACCAGAAGGATGTGGAGGCTTTAGAGAGGGTGCAGAAGAGATTTACCAGAATGTTGCCTGGTATGGAGGGCATAAGCTATGAGGAGCGATTGAATAAACTCGGTTTGTTCTCACTGGAGCGAAGTAGGTTGAGGGGCGACCTGATAGAGGTATACAAAATTATGAGGGGCATAGACAGAGTGGATAGTCAGAGGCTTTTCCCCAGGGTAGAGGGGTCAATTACTAGGGGGCATAGGTTTAAGGTGAGAGGAGCAAAGTTTAGAGTAGATGTACGAGGCAAGTTTTTTACGCAGAGGGTAGTGGGTGCCTGGAACTCACTACCGGAGGAGGTAGTGGAAGCAGGGACGATAGGGACATTTAAGGGGCATCTTGACAAATACATGAATAGGATGGGAATAGAAGGATACGGACCCAGGAAGTGTAGAAGATTGTAGTTTAGTCGGGCAGTATGGTCGGCACGGGCTTGGAGGGCCGAAGGGCCTGTTCCTGTGCTGTACATTTCTTTGTTCTTTGTTCTTTGAATATAAACTGACACGGGTACGAGGTAGTATAACATAAACAGAGGTGGGTTCACGGCCTGGTACAATACAAAGGCAGGGCCTACTGTCCCTTCAAACACTCGCAGGACAGTTGCATCATTGCTTGGAGGCAAGGTGTCGCCCGGACTTCTTCAATCAACTGTCCCCATCAAACATTCCCAGAGCAGCTGCAGATTGCATGAGGGGCTGGTTTCGCACAGCGGGCTAAATAGCTGGGTTGCAATGCAGACCAAAGCCAGCAGCGCGGGTTCGATTACCCTACCGGCCTCTCTGAACAGGCGGTGGAATGTGGCGAGTTGAGGCTTTTCACAGTAACTTAATTGAAGCCTACTTGTGACAATAAGCGATTATTATTATATGGAATGAAATTATTACATGGAATAACTCGCTTAGACACATTAAAGGCCTGGAAATCAAGGGTTCTATACCAGGTAAAAGCTCTTCTGCCCTCTTCCTTCCGAGATCCCGAAGCCAGGTTGACAGTGAGGTTAGTTACTGCGTAAAGAAACCTCTGCATCTTTCCATCAAACTCACCCAGGTCAGGTCCAGCAGAGTTCAGATACGGAGTAGATCTCCCTGTGCACATTCATAACAAACACTCACAGGGCAGGTTTAGTGCAGGTTACATGCAAGTAAAGCTTGCTCCACCCTGGGCAAACAAATGCTCCAAGGTCACGGCAGCTTGGTGAAGTACAAGGAAAGATTCTCCGGCCCTGCCACATCAAATCCTCGCCACCAGGTGCAGCCCAGATCAGATATAGAGTAAAATTGTCCTACAGTTCTCATTAAACACTCCAAGATCATTGAATGCTCCACCCACATTTTAGAGTTAAACTCCCTCTACGTATTCCAATTCATTGGATTCAATCCATTTAGTTGGAAACCAATGGGGTGCGATTGGGCTGAGAGAATGTATTGGCCACATGTTGACTTCATGTTCTCGATTAAGCACAATGACCCATCGTGGAGAGTTATGAGAAAGGCAGAGAAAGAGATAGGATGCAGAAAAACTCTACGAACACATTTTGCAGGTCCTTATATTTAGAGATTAGAGGGAATCTTTCCTAATTCTGAACATGGATATCATCATGAAATTTTTCTCATATAACTGATGAATAAAAAATGTTGAAAAACAAGCATTACTGGAATCCGTTGATCTATTTGCATCCTTGCCTCTATTTCAGTGTTGTGTTGGTGGGGAAATATTTGTTTTGTTTTTCTCAGTCCACAATCTAAACTGGGACTTCTATTTCTGTGTACATAAACACCTCACGTATTGATTAGTTTCAACTCCAAATAGTGGTTTATTTTAAGAATATTGACAGTTGGTTAAAATGAATTGAAACTTCCATTGGAACAGATGTTACTTAATTGAAAGAAAAATAGATTTAAATTAAGTATTCATTCTGAAAGTTATGAAGCCTCAATTAATAAAGCACCTTTAACCAGCTACTTTTCCACTGAATGTGACTTTGATTGAAATATTAACCAGTTTAAAGTATTTAAATTAAAACGTAAGGCAGAGGAGTGATCTATTGTCACATTAATCTCAGATCATTCGACATGTTACAACTTGCATTTTAAAATGTAAACATTTGGAAAGAGCTTGCTTTTGTAAAATGCTTTACTCGACCTCAGGTCATCCCAACGCCCTTAAAACTCACTGATATATTTTTGCTGAATTTAGTCACTGCTGTAATGTTGGAAACAGAGCAGGGAATTTGTGCACAGCAAGCTCCCACAAACTGAGATGTGATAAGTGACCAGCTAATCTGTGATTTTAGTTGAAGAACGGACATTGGTCTAGCATACTGGGAAAAGCAACTCTGCTCTTGAGAATTATATCAATGAGGTAATCCACCTGAAATCTGAATCTGTTTCTCTCTCTGCTGATGATCACTGACCTGCTGAGCAGCCTTTCTTGTTGTTTTAGTTTTAGATTTCCAGAATCTGCAGCACTTTGAACAGTTTTGGATTCATTTCCGCCATATGGCCATCAGTGACACAGTCAGCATTAACTGTCCATCCCGAGGAGCCGGATGGGAACCACCTTTTTGATAAGGTGCACTTCGGGCGGTTTAATTCACATTTGACTTTCTGTAGCATCGTCCCATCAACTGACTTGCTTGCTCGGCAATATCAGAGATAGTTAATAGTCAACCCATCACTGTTGAACTAGAGTTACATACAGGGCAGACAGATTAAGGAGGGAAGCTTTCTTCTCCTGAAGGACATTAGTGAATCTGCTGGACTTGGCGAAATTTCGATAGCTTCATGAGTATTATGAATGACACGATGATTTTTATTTCTGATTTATTAATTCATTCAATTGCTATTTCCCCCAGCTACCATAAAACTATAAGAGGGAGGAGCAGATGTTGGCCATTCAGCTGATGGAATATGATCTGCCATTCAATGAGATCGTGGCTGATCTGATAAAATCCACAACTGCTTCCGGTTGCGGCTATGCGGGGCTAAGCCGCACGATTCGGCAGCTCCCGCTACCACGGACTTTCGGGCTCGCTAAAGGAGCCCCAACGGAACTTTTTTTGACGTCAACCCGTGGGGAAGGGAAGAGCGAGGTCCCTCTCCAACTTCTATGAAAGGGACCAGAAGTGTAACGGCCAAAAAAATCGGCACTGGAGCAGCGGGAGAAGCGAGGGAAAGAAAACAAAATGGCGGCGGCCAGAGACAAAGGGGAGCTGCAGGAGTTCATCAAGCGCTGCTCCGAGGAGCAGCACGAGGAGATGCACAAAGAGATGCTGGCGCCTATGCTTTTGGCAATTGAACGACTCGGGATCAGCCAGAAGACCCACGAGGTTAATATCCAGGAGTTAGAGAAAAGAGTCAGTCAGAACGAGGACGAACTCTTGGGCCTGGCGGTGAGAGTGGAGCAGCATGAGGCGCGACACAAGAGGTGGGCGGGAAGACACAAAGACCTGGAGAACAGGTCGAGGAGAAAGAATCTGCGGATCCTCCGTCTCCCTGAAGGATTGGAGGGGGCCGATCCCGGGGCATACGCGAGCACGATGCTCGGGGCGATGATGGGCAAGGAGGCCCCTGCGAGGCCGCTGGAGCTGGACGCGGGCACACCGGGTGCTGGCGAGGAAGCCCCAGGCAAATGAGCCGCCAAGGGCGATGGTGGTGAGGTTTCACCTGTTCATGGACAGAGAGTGGGTCCTGAAATGGGCCAAGAAGGAGCGAAGCAGTAAGTGGGACAATGCAGAGATCCGAATATACCCGGACTGGAGCACGGAGGTTGCAAAGCGGAGAGCGGGTTTCAACCGGGCCAAAGCGGCGTTGTACCGGAAAGGAGTGAAATTCGGAATGCTGCAGCCAGCGCGACTGTGGGTCACATACAAGGGCCAACACTATTACTTCGAAACGCCTGAAGAGGCGTGGACCTTTATTCAAACCGAAAAGTTGGACTCTAACTGAGGGTTTGTGATGGTGGGGGGGGGGATGTTTGAGGTTTGATGTGTGATGGTTGGTGTATATAGGGGGTCAACCATGTGCAGGAATGTTACATGGTCTGGGGGAGAGAGACAAGGCGGGAGAGAGACAAGGCGGGAGAGAGACAGGAGCTGCGCCAGAGGGGGCGGAGCGGGCTGTGGAAAGCGTGGGGCTTTTCCCGCGCACGGGAAGAAAGGCGGGAAGGGGAACGAAGGAACGCAGAAAGATTGGGGGACACCCACACGGGGAGGTCAATGGGACGGCGGGGGAAGCCGGGGTCAGCAGGTGTCAGCTGACTTACGGGAGTGATATGGGGGAGCAAAAAAGTTAGACAGGGGTCTAGCGGGGGGAGGGGAGGGCGGAAGGGGGGTGGGAAAGTGTTGCTGCTGCACTGGCCGAAAGGGAATGGGACACAGAAGAGGTGGTCGGGCGGGGGTCCCCCGTCTGGGGGACTGGAGGGTGAGGGAGGCGTGGACACGGGACTGGCCCAGAAAAGGAGATGGCTAGTCGGCGAGGGGGGGCGGGGTGAGAGCCCCTCCAATCCGGCTGATAACGTGGAACGTGAGGGGCCTGAATGGGCCGGTGAAGAGGGCTCGAGTGTTCGCACACTTAAAGGGACTGAAGGCAGACGTGGCCATGCTCCAAGAGACACACCTGAAGGTGGCAGACCAGGTCAGGCAAAGAAAGGGATGGGTAGGACATGTATTCCACTCGGGACTGGACGCGAAGAATAGAGGGGTGGTAATATTGGTGGGAAAGCGGGTGTCATTTGAGGCCAAGACTATTGTAGTGGACAATGGAGGGTGATATGTAATGGTGAGCGGTAGGCTGCAAGGGACGTGGGTGGTGTTGGTAAACGTATACGCCCGAACTGGGATGATGCAGGATTCATGAAGCACATGTTGGGGCGCATTCCAGACCTGGAGATAGGAGGCCTGATAATGGGAGGGGACTTCAATACAGTGTTGGATCCAGCACTGGACCGCTCCAAATCAAGGACTGGAAAGATGCCGGCGGCGGCCAAGGTACTTAGGGGGTTTATGGATCAGATGGGGGGAGTGGACCCATGGCGGTTTGCAAGGCCGCAGGCCAGGGAATTTTCTTTCTTCTCCCATGTACACAAAGCCTACTCACGGATAGATTTTTTTTGTTCTGGGCAGGGCGCTCATCCCGAGGGTGGAGGGGACGGAGTATTCGGCCATAGCCGTTTCGGACCATGCCCCTCACTGGGTGGAACTGGAGCTGGGAGAGGAGAGGGACCAACGCCCGCTGTGGCGGCTGGATGTGGGACTGCAGGCGGACGAGGTGGTGTGTGGGAAGGTGAGGTGGTGTGTGGGAAGGTGAGGGGGTGTATCGAAAGATACTTGGAGGCCAACGACAATGGGGAGGTGCGGGTGGGGGTGGTATGGGAGGCGTTGAAGGCGGTGATCGGGGAGAGCTAATCTCCATTAGGGCCCATAGGGAGAAGACAGAGGGCATGGAAAGGGAGAGGTTAGTGGGGGAGATTTTGAGAGTGGACTGGAGATACGCAGAGGCCCCGGAGGAAAGATTACTTGGGGAAAAACGACGGCTCCAGACGGAGTTTGACCTGTTGACCACAGGGAAGGCGGAGGCACAGTGGAGGAAAGCACAGGGCGACCTACGAGTATGAGGAAAAGGCTAGTCGGATGCTGGCACACCAGCTCCGTCAGAGGATGGCAGCGAGGGAAATTGGTGGAGTCAGAGATGGAAGGGGTGCCACGGTTCGGAGTGAGACGAAAATAAACGAGGTATTTAAGGCCTTCTATGAAGAGCTGTACAGATCCCAGCCCCCAGCAGGGGAAGAGGGGACGTGACGATTCCTAGACCGGCTGAGATTCCCGAGGGTGTAGGAGCAAGAGGTGGCTGGTTTGGGGGCACCAATTGGGTTGGAGGAGCTGAGCAAGGGTTTGGGGAGGCCGATTTGGTTGGAGGAGCTGAGCAAGCGGGGAAGGCCCCGTGACCGGACGGGTTCCCGGTGGGGTTCTACAGGAAGTACGTAGACCTGTTGGCCCCGCTATTAGTGAGGGCCTTTAATGAGGCAAGAGAGGATGGGACACTGCCTCCGACAATGTCGGAAGCGACAATTTCTTTGATCCTAAAGCGGGACAAGGACCCACAGCAATGTGGATCATACAGGCCGATCTCGCTCCTTAATGTGGATGCAAAGTTGCTGGCAAAAGTGCTGGCCATGAGGATCGAGGACTGTGTCCCGGGGGTGATCCATGAAGACCAGACGGGATTCGTAAACGGCAGGCAATTAAATAGAAATGTGCGGCGGATGATGATGCCATCGGTGGAGGGAGAGGCGGAGATAGTGGTAGCTCTGGACGTGGAGAAGGCCTTTGACCGAGGAGAGTGGGAGTACCTCTGGGAGGTGCTGCATAGGTTTGGGTTCAGGGGAGGGTTTATCAGTTGGGTTAAGCTCCTTTACAGAGCCCTGATGGCGAGTGTAGTGACGAACTGGCGGAGGTCGGAGTACCTTCGACTGTACCGAGGGACGAGGCAGGGGTGCCCCTTGCCCCCCTGTTGTTCGCATTGGCGATCGAACCATTGGCCATGTCATTGAGGGAGTCTAATAAATGGAGGGGGTGGTCCGAGGGGGAGAAGAGCATCGGGTGTCGCTATATGCGGAAGACCTGTTGCTGTACGGGGCGGATCCAATGGAGGGGATGGTGGAGGTCATGCAGGCTCTAAGGGAGTTTGGGGACTTTTTGGGCTATAAGCTCAATGTAGGGAAGAGTGAGCTCTTTGTATTACAGGCGGGGGACCAAGAAAGAGGGATAGGGGACCTACCGCTGAGGAGGGCGGAGGGGAGTTTTCGGTATCTGGGGATCCAGATAGCCAGGAGTTGGGGGGCCCTACATAAACTGAATCTGACGAGGCTGGTGGAGCAAATGGAGGAGGATTTCAAAAGATGGGACATGTCACCGCTTTCGCTGGCGGGTAGGGTGCAGTCGGTCAAAATGGTGGTCCTTCCGAGGTTTCTGTCTGTGTTTCAGTGCCTTCCCATCGTGATCACTAACACCTTTTTTAAGAGAGTAGGTAGGAGTATTATGTGGTTTGTGTGGGCGAACAAGACCCCGAGGGTAAGGAGAGGGTTCCTGGAACGCAGTAGGGACCGAGGAGGGTTGTCGCTGCCAAACCTGGGGAGTGCTACTGGGCAGCAAATGTGGCGATGATCCGCAAGTGGGTTATGGAGGGTGAAAGGGCGGCATGGAAGAGGATGGAGATGGCGTCCTGTAAAGGAACGAGCCTGGGGGCGTTGGTGACGGCACCGCTGCCGCTCTCGCTGTCAAAGTATACCACGAGCCCGGTGGTGGCGGCAACACTAAGGATCTGGGGCCAGTGGAGACGGCACAAGGGTGCAATGGGCGCATCGGTGTGGTCCCTGATCAGGGGTAACCACCGGTTTGTCCCGGGGAAGATGGACGGGGTGTTCCAGAGCTTGCATCGAGTGGGGATTAGAAGAATGGGGGACCTGTTCATTGACGGGACATTTGTGAGTCTAGGGGCACTGGAGGAGATGTTCGAGTTACCCCCGGGAGACGCCTCTAGATATATGCAAGTGAGGGCTTTTGTGAGGCGACAGGTGAGGGAATTCCCGTTGCTCCCGGCACAAGAAATTCAAGACAGGGTGATCTCGGGTGTATGGGTCGGGGAGGGCAAGGTATCGGCAATACGCAATGAGATGAAAGAAGAGGGGGAAGCGCTGGTAGAAGAGTTGAAGGGTAAATGGGAGGAGGAGCTGGGGAAGAGATCGAGGAAGGTTTGTGGGCTGATGCCCTAGGTCGGGTTAATTCCTCCTCCTTGTGTGCCAGGCTCAGCCTGATACAATTTAAGGTGGTCCACAGAGCTCACATGACGGGGGCGACGTTGAGCAGGTTCTTTGGGGTAGAGGACAGATGTGGAAGGTGCTCGGGGAGCCTGGCGAACCATGTCCATATGTTTTGGTCATGTCCGGCACTGGATTAGTTCTGGAGAGGAGTGGTGGGAGCAATATCTCAGGGCGAAAGTCCGGGTGAAGCCAAGCTGGGGGCTAGCACTATTTGGAGTAGTGGACGAGCCGGGTGTGCAGGAAGCGAAAGAGGCCGGCATTCTGGCTTTTGCATCCCGAGTAGCCCGGCGAAGGATCTTGCTAATGTGGAAGGAGGCGAAGCCCCCCAGCGTGGAGGCCTGGATAAATGATGTGGCTGGGTTCATAAAGTTGGAGAGAATTGAGTTCGCCTTGAGAGGGCCTGCGCAGGGGTTCTACAGGCGGTGGCAACCGTTCCTAGACTATCTTGCGGAGCGTTAGAGGAAGGTCGGTCAGCACTAGCAGCAACCTGGAAGGGGGGGTGCGGGGCGGGGGGGACGCCCTGGGAGGGGGGGGGGGAGGGGGGACTGCCTGGGAGGGTGGACGAGCAAGAGATAACATGAAGGGTTGGGGAAACTGGCACGTACGGGAGAGAGCCAGTGTACAAGCTATGTAAATATATCATCTTGTCCTGTATATCTTGCTCCGCGTGATTTCTTGCTCTTTTGTTACCGGGGTCAGGTGCCGGTCATTTCAGACGAGGATGAGTAGGAATTTCTTCTCTCAGAGGGTAGTGATTCGATGGAATGCTTATTGTTATTGTTTGTAAGGGAGAAAAATTGTGTTAAAAAACTTTAATAAAGATATATTTTTCCAAAAATCCACAACTCCACTTTAACCCTTGATTGCCTTACTGATGAAAAATCTGCCTGTCTCAGCCTTGAACGTATTTATTTATCAGGCCAACTCTCTACGGCAAAGCATTCCATCGAATCACTGCCCTCTGAGAGAAGAAATTCCTCCTCATCCTCGTCTGAAATGAGCGGCACCTTACTCTGAGATTGTGCCCTATGGCCCTAGACTCACCCACAAGCCGAAACAACCCCTATAGTCTCCACTGTCAAACCCCTTCAGAACACTATATATCTCAGAAAGTTCACCACTCATTCTTCTAAACTCCAATGCGTGTCGGCCTAACCGGCTTAAGCTCTGCCCATGTCAGTCTCTGAGGTGCAATTGGTCAGCGTGTTTGGCTGTTCACCGAAAGGCCTGTGATTGAAGGCCAGATTCTTCTTTTTCTGCTGACAGGTAGAGTAACGATGGGCCGAAAGGTCTCTTTCTGTGCTGTGAAATGCTACCTAGCTTTGAAAATCCCTCCATACTCGGGATTAACCTAAAGAACCTTCTCTGGATTGCCTCCAAAATATCTATCCTTATATAAGGAGACCAAAACTGTTCACAACATTACAATATGCCCTGGTGGAATTTGTACTCTTTTGTCTGGAGTATTATTCAGACCTCCAGATTACCAGTTTTGTAATAATATTGCGAGACTATCCCAAAGACTGTAATATCATCACATCTAAAAGGTGGAACAATTGAACATTAAACACTGGATCACAGGTCTGGATCCTGTGCTCAGGTATCTGTTGTGGGAGGTGATATTGATTCTACTGAGACAAGACTGTTAACCTTCCATGGTTTGTTTTTTGACATTCTGAAATATTGCTCGAGGAATCTAAAGTTCAAACTCAGAGTCCAGTCTTACATGGGTCAATTTAATTTTCAGAGGCTGGTCTTTTATTAGTCTTGGGTCTTATGCTGACATGATGCTAATGGTGAATCGGATTCCATTGGCTCCATACAAAATATCAGTTATTCCAAAAATAGAGCAAGGCAGAAACATAAGTACAATTTGATCTTCCCACTGCATGAGCTGCACGATCAGAGCGGTTGGAAGCTGGGATTGTTTTCCTTTAACCGAGCAGGTTATGGCAAGGCCTGGTAAAAATGTTCAAACTTAAGAATTGTTTTGTTTGATTAATTAGGAAGAAACTTGATTCACTGGCAGGAGGGTCAGAAAAAGAGGACACTGATTAATTAGATATTAATTAATTCCCCCCCCCCTCTAATTATCAACCGATCAAATTGCAACAGGACCAGACAGGGCGGATACAGAAAGGATGGTCCCGATGGTGGGGGAAGCTAGAACGAGGGGTCACCATCTAATAATACGAGGTAAACCATTTAGGATTGTGATGAGGAACAATATCTTCACCCTGCGAGCCGTGAATCTGTGGAATTCTCTACCATAGAACGAAGTTGAGTCGAAAGTATTGCATGTTTTAAAGAAACAGTTAGACATAGCTCTTGGGGATCAAAGCGCTAAAGGGGCCAAATGAAACGGGGGAAAGCGGAGCAGGCTCGAAGGGCAGAATGGTTTACTCCTGCTCAATTTTTATGTCACTGTATTACATCAAATCCGTTCTCAAGCCGAATTAGACTCTGTCTTTATTTAAATTAAAGTAAACCCTGTCCCTGTCTATACTACACTGTTCTGTTTCTGTTACACTCATTTAATACTACATTAGACCATGCATAGGATTATATTACATTAAGTTCCGCCTCTTTAATGTTCCACAGGAATTTGTCTCTTTACATCACACTAGGGCCTAACTCTATTGATATTTTACCGGACCATGTTCCTGTTGCCTGTCTCGATATAATGAATGATTGTATATATTTGCATGTTTGTACGAGTACAATCATTGTTGATTTGGAGATTATATTCATTTTTGTTAATACCTATAACTAGTTCTATGAAATTTGTATTTGCTCTGCTATCATGTGGGTAATATTGAGTTTAATATTTTACCAACGTCCCAGTAATGAACTGGGCTTGAGGGACAGGTCTACATGCGAACATCGGTGCTCAGCACTTTCCAAAAGTTAATGGAAATCTCTGTTTTGTTCAAAATGATGAATTTACTCTTGTGTTACACTCTGTCCATTGGAAAGTTGTTTTATGGTGAGGATTATTTTCCAGCCTCGTTTTATATTCACCAATCATCTGACACACTGGCAGTGTTAGACAGATCAGTGCTCTCACAGAATCCCCAGATTGGCACCCACAGTATAAATGTCCACCCAATCATAGAACTCTCATCTGGCTAAGAAGAGCAAGTGAATTCTCTGCAAAAAGGTATTGACCGTTCGTGTAGGTGTTTATATAAAATATTGTTCTCAAGTTTTGCAACTGTAATCGATCACGGCGTAATGTTACCGTCAGAATCAATTGTTTCACTTTGCGATGTCTTCATGCATCTCGGCCCTAATCTCTGGTATGCAATCCGTACTCCTCTTTACCTCAATTCCCTTAATAAAATCATCCCATATAACCTGCCTCGTCGACCAAGTTTTTAATCATCTGACCTAATAAGTCTTGACACTTATATTAATCCAGACCCTGCAGCAGGAATGACTGCAATAGACCCTACCTACGGGAGATGGAGGAGCAGATAGGTAGACAGATTTTGGAAAAGAGTAAAAACAACAGGGTTGGGGTGATGGGAGACTTCAACTTCCCCAATATTGACTGGGACTCACTTAGTGCCAGGGGCTTAGACGGGGCGGAGTTTGTAAGGAGCATCCAGGAGGGCTTCTTAAAACAATATGTAAACAGTCCAACTAGGGAAGGGGCGGTACTGGACCTGGTATTGGGGAATGAGCCCGGCCAGGTGGTCGATGTTTCAGTAGGGGAGCATTTCGGTAACAGTGACCACAATTCAGAAAGTTTTAAAGTACTGGTGGACAAGGATAAGAGTGGTCCGAGGATGAATGTGCTAAATTGGGGGAAGGCTAATTATAACAATATTAGGCGGGAACTGAAGAACATAGATTGGGGGCGGATGTTTGAGGGCAAATCAACATCTGACATGTGGGAGGCTTTCAAGTGTCAGTTGAAAGGAATACAGGACAGGCATGTTCCTGTGAGGAAGAAAGATAAATACGGCAATTTTCGGGAACCTTGGATGACGAGTGATATTGTAGGCCTCGTCAAAAAGAAAAAGGAGGCATTTGTCAGGGCTAAAAGGCTGGGAACAGACGAAGCCTGTGTGGCATATAAGGAAAGTAGGAAGGAATTAAGCAAGGAGTCAGGAGGGCTAGAAGGGGTCATGAAAAGTCATTGGCAAATAGGGTTAAGGAAAATCCCAAGGCTTTTTACACGTACATAAAAAGCAAGAGGGTAGCCAGGGAAAGGGTTGGCCCACTGAAGGATAGGCAAGGGAATCTATGTGTGGAGCCAGAGGAAATGGGCGAGGTACTAAATGAATACTTTGCATCAGTATTCACCAAAGAGAAGGAATTGGTAGATGTTGAGTCTGGAGAAGGGGGTGTAGATAGCCTGGGTCACATTGTGATCCAAAAAGACGAGATGTTGGGTGTCTTAAAAAATATTAAGGTAGATAAGTCCCCAGGTCCTGATGGGATCTACCCCAGAATACTGAAGGAGGCTGGAGAGGAAATTGCTGAGGCCTTGACAGAAATCTTTGGATCCTCGCTGTCTTCAGGGGATGTCCCGGAGGACTGGAGAATAGCCAATGTTGTTCCTCTGTTTAAGAAGGGTAGCAAGGATAATCCCGGGAACTACAGGCCGGTGAGCCTTACTTCAGTGGTAGGGAAATTACTGGAGAGAATTCTTCGAGACAGGATCTACTCCCATTTGGAAGCAAATGGACGTATTAGTGAGAGGCAGCACGGTTTTGTGAAGGGAAGGTCGTGTCTCACTAACTTGATTGAGTTTTTCGAGGAGGTCACTGAGATGATTGATGCAGGTAGGGCAGTAGATGTTGTCTATATGGACTTCAGTAAGGCCTTTGACAAGGTCCCTCATGGTAGACTAGTACAAAAGGTGAAGTCACACGGGATCAGGGGTGAACTGGCAAGGTGGATACAGAACTGGCTAGGCCATAGAAGGCAGAGGGTAGCAATGGAGGGATGCTTTTCTCATTGGAGGGCTGTGACCAGTGGTGTTCCACAGGGATCAGTGCTGGGACCTTTGCTCTTTGTAGTATATATAAATGATTTGGAGGAAAATGTAACTGGTCTGATTAGTAAGTTTGCAGACGACACAAAGGTTTGTGCAATTGCGGATAGCGATGAGGACTGTCTGAGGATACAGCAGGATTTAGATTGTCTGGAGACTTGGGCGGAGAGATGGCAGATGGAGTTTAATCCGGACAAATGTGAGGTAATGCATTTTGGAAGGGCTAATGCAGGTAGGGAATATACAGTGAATGGTAGAACCCTCAAGAGTATTGAAAGTCAAAGAGATCTAGGAGTACAGGTCCACAGGTCATTGAAAGGGGCAACACAGGTGGAGAAGGTAGTCAAGAAGGCATACGGCATGCTTGCCTTCATTGGCCGGGGCATTGAGTATAAGAATTGGCAAGTCATGTTGCAGCTGTATAGAACCTTAGTTAGGCCACACTTGGAGTATAGTGTTCAGTTCTGGTCGCCACACTACCAGAAGGATGTGGAGGCTTTAGAGAGGGTGCAGAAGAGATTTACCAGAATGTTGCCTGGTATGGAGGGCATAAGCTATGAGGAGCGATTGAATAAACTCGGTTTGTTCTCACTGGAACGAAGGAGGTTGAGGGGCGACCTGATAGAGGTATACAAAATTATGAGGGGCATAGACAGAGTGGATAGTCAGAGGCTTTTCCCCAGGGTAGAGGGGTCATTACTAGGGGGCATAGGTTTAAGGTGAGAGGGGCAAAGTTTAGAGTAGATGTACGAGGCAAGATTTTTACGCAGAGGGTAGTGGGTGCCTGGAACTCACTACCGGAGGAGGTAGTGGAAGCAGGGACGATAGGGACATTTAAGGGGCATCTTGACAAATATATGAATAGGATGGGAATAGAAGGATACGGACCCAGGAAGTGTAGAAGATTGTAGTTTAGTCGGGCAGTATGGTCGGCACGGGCTTGGAGGGCCGAAGGGCCTGTTCCTGTGCTGTACATTTCTTTGTTCTTTGTACCTCAGTTTATAATATTCCAGACCCTGAATCAACAATCACTGCTCTATATCCAATATCATTTAAGGGTAATCAAACTTTGTATCAGTGATTTCTGCACCAGAACCTTTCTCGGTTTATGCTAGTCTAGACCTTGCATCACTAATCACTGCACTAGATCCAATCTCAGTCGCACTGTTGCTTCACAGCTCCAGAGTCCCAACTGTGCACGTTCTCCCGGTGTCTGCGTGGGATTCCATCGGGTGCCCCGGTTTCCCCCCACAAGTCCCGAAAGAAGTGCTGTTCGGTAATTTGGACATTCTGAATTCTCCGTCTGTGTACCCAACCAGGTGCTGGAATGTGGCAACTAGGATTTATTCACAGTAACTTCATTGCAGTGCTAATGTCACCTTACTTGTGACAAAAATATTATTGGATTAGTTTAGGTTAATCTCCACCCTATATGAGTGATAATCGTTTTAGACCTTGTCATAGAGTCATGGAGAATTAGCGGTTTACAATACAGAAGGATGCCCTTCACCCACCATATCTGCGATGGCAATCAAGCACCTTTCTATTCTAAGATCGTCCATAGATGGTCTTCCTACCATAAAACCATAAGATACAGGAGCAGAATTCGAAGATTAGACCAATCGAATGTGCTCCGCATTCAATAACGACTGCTATGTTTCAAATAGCCTATCTCCTGCCTACTCGCCATAACCCCTGATCCCCTTATTAATCAAAAAACTATCTATCTCTGTCAGACTGGTTAGATAAAGGGAAAGATCCTTCGGCACTGCCACATCAAATGCTCACCACTCTGTGCAGCTCAGGTTAGATACGGGTAATTTTTTCTCTACAGTTCTCATTAAACCCTACAAAGTAATTGAATACCCCAACCACATTTTAGAGTAAAACTCCCTCTATATATTCCAATTAATTGGATTCGATCCATTTAGTTGGAAGCCAATGGGGTGAGATTGGGCTGAGAGAATATATTGGGCGCATGTTGACTTCATGATGTCGATTAAAGGAAATGTCCCATCGTGGAGAGACATGAGACAGAACCAGTTAGGAGAAAGGCACAGATATCAGATACAGGAAAACTCTACGAACACATTTCGCATGTCATTATATTTCGAGATTAGAAGGACACTTTCCTAATTGTGAACATGGATGTCATCATGAATTTTTTCTCATAAAGCTGATAAAGAAACAAATGTCCAAAAACAATCACTACTGGAATCCGTTGATCTATTTACATCTTTGCCTCTATTTCTGTGCTATGTCGGTGGGGAAATAGTTGTTATGTTTTTGTCCGTCTATCATCTAATCTGAGACTTCTATTTCTGTGTTTATTTACATAAACACCTCACTGGTCACAATGAAATGTTCATGTCAGCAAAACGAGATAAACACGGTCACATTGATTAGTTTCAACTCAAAATAGTGGTTAATTTAAAGAATATTGACAGTTGGTTAAAATGTATAGAAACTTCCATTAGAACAGATGTTACTTAATTGAAATAAAAAATACATTGAAATTAAGTATTCATTCTGAAAGTTCTGATGCCTCAATTAATGAAGCATCTTTAACCAGGCTGTTATTCCACTGAATATTAATTTGATTGAAATAGTAACCGATTTAAACTAGATAAATTAAAACATCAGGCAGAGGAGTGACCGATAGTCACAGTAATCTCAGATCTTTTAACATATTACAACCTGCATTTTAAAATGTTAACATTTGGGAAGAGCTTGCTTTTATAAAACCCTTTACCCGACCTCAGGACATCCCAACGCCCTTAAACCCCACTGATATATTTTGCTGAATTTAGTCACTGCTGTAATGTTGGAAACAGAGCAGGGAATGTGTGCACAGCAAGCTCCCACAAACTGAGATGTGGGGCGAAATTCTCCGTTATCGGCGGAAACTCCGCCGAACGGCGCAAAAAACGGCGCAAATCACACTTGCGTCACGTCATAAAAATGGGCCGATAGTCTGCGGCCCGAAATGGGCTAGCAGCGACGTAACGGGATCCGCGCTTGCGCAGTGGTTCACGCCGTGCAGCGTCATATGCGCTGCACGGCGTGACGGCTCATAAGGCCGCGCAGCTCCCCCCCACCCGACCGGAACAGCCGACCGCAACACCCGACTTGATGGCTGGCCATCGCTCAGCCCCGAGGTTCGAGTCACGCGATGTGGAGGCGCTCCTGGATGCGGTGGAGCAGAGGAGGGACGCCCTGTATCCCGGGCATGGCCGCAGAGTTGCCCCACGCCACAGCCGGCGTCTGTGGAGGGAGGTGGCAGAGGCCGTCACCGCTGTGGCCCTAACACCACGGACAGGCACCCAGTGCCACAAGAAGGTGAACGACCTCGTCAGAGCAGGCAGGGTGAGCGTCCCCCATATCCCCATATCCCCTCTCCCCCAAATCCCCCCCTCCCCCATATCCCCCCCCTCCCCCATATCCCCCCCTCCCCCATATCCCCCATATCCCCCCTCCCCCATATCCCCCATATCCCCCTCCCCCATATTCCCCCTCCCCCATATCCCCCATATCCCCCCTCCCACATATCCCCCCTCCCCCATATCCCCCATATCCCCCCTCCCCCATATCCCCCATATCCCCCCTCCCCATATCCCCCATATTCCCCCCTCCCCCATATCCCCCCTCCCCCATATCCCCCCTCCCCCATATCCCCCATATTCCCCCCTCCCCCATATCCCCCCTCCCCCATATTCCCCATATCCCCCCCTCCCCATATCCCCCCTCCCACATATCCCCCCTCCCCATATCCCTCATATTCCCCCCTCCCCCATATCCCCCCTCCCCCATATTCCCCATATCCCCCCCTCCCCATATCCCCCCTCCCACATATCCCCCCTCCCCCATATCCCCCATATCCCCCCTCCCCCATATCCCCCCTCCCCCATATCCCCCATATCCCCCCCTCCCCATATCCCCCATATCCCCCCTCCCCCATATCCCCCCCTCCCCCATATCCCCCATATCCCCAAGTGAATCCAGCCCTAACCTTAACCTCTGCAATGCACGCGCAACCGATGGCGTGCATTCATATACCTGCCTAACACTGTTGCCTTTTACCCCTGCCACCCCCCCCCCCCCCAGGAGAAGCGCGCACACAACAATAGGGAGCATGTGAGGACTGGAGGAGGGCCCGCTGATGAGAGGCCACTGACCGTACACGAGGAAAGGGCCCTGGAACTGGCTGGCGGACCTGAGGACCGGGAGGTTGCTGATGCAGAGGTCGGGGCCCCACGAGCAAGTGAGCCACCAACAGCCCGTCCCCATATCCCCCCTCCCCTATATCCCCCTCTCCCGTATCACCTGATCACTGCCTGATGTCTAACCATGCATGCTTCATTGTGTATCGCAGGACCAAACGTCCAGGCACCCATCCCCGCAGATGCAGACCGCCCGCAGGATGCCCCTCGGAGACCACGGGAGACGGAGAGACCCGCACCCTCCAGCATGCGACGCCCGCAGGATGCCCCTCGGAGACCACGGGAGACGGAGAGACCCGCACCCTCCAGCATGCGACGCCCGCAGGATGCCCCTCGGAGACCACGGGAGACGGAGAGACCCGCACCCTCCAGCATGCGACGCCCGCAGGATGACCCTCGGAGACCACGGGAGACGGAGAGACCTGGAGCAACAGGGAGACGACACCCCCGTCACGTGCGGGAGCGACCACCCAGCGATGAGGGGGGCAGCCACAGGCCCCCGTCACATCCGAGCCAGGACACCACTACCCAGGACACCACTATCCAGGACACCCCTACCCGGGACACCACTACCCAGGACACCCCTACCCGGGACACCCCTACCCGGGACACCACTACCCGGGACAGCACTACCCGGGACAGCACTACCCGGGACAGCACTACCCGGGACAGCACTACCCGGGACAGCACTACCCGGGACACCCCTACCCGGGAAGACGAAATACCGGACAGTGACTCAGAGTGGATGGGTGGAGACGAACCCCCACCCCAAAGTGCCATGGACTCAGAGTGGGACGAAGAGCACGACACAACGCCACTGCTGTCACCAACACCCTCCACCATCGCAGAAACACTCACCACGGTTGGGCACTTTAGTGATGAGGCGTCTGGTACACTCACTGGTGCGCACAACACAGCCGTCCCGGTACAGCAGGTGGAGGTAGGAGCAGCAGAGGGACCGGGCGGTCGGAGGGCAACCCAGGCCAAGCGAACATCTGCCGCCCAGATGGATCCCGGGTTCCTGCAGTTACCACACCCACACATAGATCCGATGCAACCACCGACACGGAGACGAGCGAATAGGGTGACGGGTGGCTTGTGGCGGCTGCGGTCGCAGGTGGAGGAGTCCACCCGCGTCCAGGAGCTGGGAGTGGTCCCGGTCATGCGTGCCACCCAGGCTGACACTGCACGGGTGGCGTCCGCGGTGGAGGCAATGGGTGCGACGGTGTCAGACATGGGGAACGGTTTGCAAGGCCTGGGGCCTTCCGTGCAGGCGGCGTCTGTGGCCCAGGAAATGGCTGCCCTCTCACAGGAGGCCATGAGCCAGTGCCAGCGCCAGATGGCAGAGGCGCTCAACGCCATAGCCCAGTCTCAGCACGCCATAGCCCAGTCTCAGCAGGCCATGGCCCAGTCTCAGCAGGCCATAGCCCAGTCTCTGCAGGCCATGGCCCAGTCTCTGCAGGCCATGGCCCAGTCTCAGCAGGCCATCGCTGAGGGCATCGGCGCCAGTGGCCATGTGCGAGCTGGCGTCGCACTGTCGCAGACAGGGTTCGACAACCCCCTGGGCTCCATGGCTGCAAACCTGCAGACCCCTGTCGATACCAGCACCTCCAGGACTGGCAGCGCCAGATGTCGGGGGCGCGTCGGATGGCCAGTCCGTTCGCATCCCCCACCCATGTGGAGGCCTGGGGCCATCGGGCACCCCGAGGGAGGAGGAGGTGGTGTGGTCCGTCCCGGCTCCCTCTGTAGGGGAGGTCCCGGTACACCGCGACACCTCGGACTCCCCCCCCTTCCGTCCCAGGTGCATCGGGTGGGCAACGGGCAGGACAGGCTGGCAGCTCGCCATCCCAGTCGCCCGGGCCGCAGCCTGGCCCATCTAGGCCAGGACGCCCCAGGAAACGGCCGCCAAAGGGATCCAGTGTCAGAGGGCAGGAATCACAGGAGTCCACCTCCAGTTCTGCTGTACCGTCTGGGGAACCACGTAGACGTAGTCAAAGGGCCCGTAAGGCCAAACAATTAGACACTGAGTAAGTTGGCACGGGTGCAGGGCACAGATGAGTTTTAGGCACTAGGGCACGTGCATGAACTCCTTTGGTTATTAAAGTCAATGTTACACCTACCGAAGCTGCCTTTGTGCTCTGTCCAAAGTGTGCGGGGGTGTCATGTACGTTGAGCGCAAGTGTGTGTGTGAGGGGTGGTCTTACCTCAGCTCCAGGTGAGTCTGCCCCCTTCCCCCTGGGCCGCCATCAACATCCCCCGGGCAGAGGACGGGACCGTGCGCTGCAGTGTCACAGCCGCATGCAGGGATGGTCCGGGTGGATGGTGGTACTGTGGCCATGGGTCAGACATAGTCCAACGATGTAGAGCCAGGAGCTCATCGGAGGCGAGTTGTCATCATTCTCCATGGCCTGCGATAGACACGCGTCCACCCGCAACTGGGTGAGCCCGGCCCGTTGTGCCGCCGGTGGATCGGCAATTGGGAGTGGGGGGGTGGTGTGCATGCGGGTGGGGTGTGTGGGGTTGGGGAGGGGGGTGAGGGTGCTGGGTGGGTGGATGGGTGGGGGGTGTGGGTGGTCGGCTGTTGTCATGGTGTGCGGTCTGTGGACATACTACCCGATTCCCACGCCCATCTAGTCAGTGAAGCAGGCGTCTATCAGTCTGTCCCGTGCCCGCTGGGCCAGCCGGCAACGGTGGACAGCCACCCGTCTGTGTCTACCCCGTCTGCCCTGACCATTGCCCCCATCCCCCTCATCTGGGGAGGACTGGGCCTCTTCCTGCTGCTCCTCCACTCCGCCCTCCTCTGCCTGCGGCACATCGCCCCTCTGCTGGGCTATGTTGTGCAGGACGCAGCACACCACAATGATGCGGCCGACCCTATCTGACCGATACTGGAGGGCGCCCCCAGAGAGGCCCAGGCACCTGAAACGCATCTTCAGCACGCCAAAGCACCTCTCGATCACTCCCCTTGTCGCTACATGGGCATCATTGTAGCGGTTCTCCGCCTCATTGCGTGGCCTCCGTATAGGCGTCATCAGCCACGATCGCAATGGGCAGCCCCTGTCGCCCAGCAACCAGCCCCTCAGCCGGGGATGGCGTCCCTCGTACATGCCGGGGATGGATGACCGCGACAACACGAATGAGTCGTGGACACTGCCTGGGTGACGGGCGCAGACGTGCAGGATCATCATGCGGTGGTCGCAGACCACCTGTACGTTCATCGAATAGGTCCCCTTCCTATTAGTGAAGACGGCCCTGTTATCTGCAGGTGGCCGCACGGCGACATGCATCCCATCGATCGCGCCCTGGACCATGGGGAACCCGGCAATGGCAGAGAAGCCCACGGCCCGGGCATCTTGGCTGGCCCGGTCCATGGGGAAGCGGATGTAGCGGTGCGCCATGGCATAAAGGGCATCTGTCACTGCCCGGATGCACCGATGCACCGATGTCTGCGATATGCCGGACAGGTCCCCACTCGGTGCCTGGAATGACCCCGTTGCATAAAAGTTCAGGGCCACCGTAACCTTGACGGACACGGGGAGAGGGTGTCCCCCGCCAGTGCCACGCGGTGACAGGTGTGCCAGCAGGTGGCAGATGTGTGCCACGGTTTCCCGGCTCATCCGGAGTCTCCTCCTGCATTCCCGGTCCGTGAGGTCCTGGTATGACTGCCGGGGCCGGTACACACGGGGCGCCCTCGGGTGCCTCCGTTGCCGTGGGGCCGCGACGTCCTCCTCCCCCTCCTCGTCCTGTCGGTCAGGTGTCCCTCCAGCCTGGGCGGCTGCCGCCTGCCCCTCTGCGGCAGCCTGCGCCGCCTCTCTGGCACGCTCCTCCTCCTCCTCCTCCTCCTCATCCAGGGCAACATAGACATGAGCGGCTGCCACCACGGCGGCCAACATCGCTGGATGGTCTGAAAACATGACGGCCTGGTGGGGGGGAGGGGAACGACGACATGTCATCATTGCCCATATCCCCTCCTCCCCCCAGCCAGGTGGCATGGACCGCATGGGTCCAACTGTTGGAGGCTGGCACCTGGCCAGGTGGACCAACTCATTTGCCCTCCCATCACCCACCCCGGCACGGACCCCCCCCCCCCCCCAACCTCCACCCCGGCACGGACCCCCTCCCCAACACCCACCCCAGCACGGACCCCCCCCCGACCTCCACCCCGGCACGGACCCCCTCCCCAACCCCCAACCTCCACCCCAGCACGGAGCCCCCCCAACCTCCACCCCGGCACGGACCCCCTCCCCAACCCCCAACCTCCACCCCAGCACGGACCCCCCCCCAACCTCCACCCCAGCACGGACCCCCCCCCGACCTCCACCCCGGCACGGACCCCCCCCCAACCTCCACCCCGGCACGGACCCCCTCCCCAACACCCATCCCAGCACGGACCCCCCCCCAACCTCCACCCCGGCACGGACCCCCTCCCCAACACCCACCCCAGCACGGACCCCCCCCCAACCTCCACCCCAGCACGGACCCCCCCCCGACCTCCACCCCGGCACGGACCCCCCCCCCAACCTCCACCCCGGCACGGACCCCCTCCCCAACACCCATCCCAGCACGGACCCCCCCCCAACCTCCACCCCGGCACGGACCCCCTCCCCAACCTCCACCCCGGCACGGACCCCCTCCCCAACCTCCACCCCGGCACGGACCCCCTCCCCAACCCCCAACCTCCACCCCAGCACGGACCCCCCCCAACCTCCACCCCGGCACGGACCCCCTCCCCAACCCCCAACCTCCACCCCAGCACGGACCCCCCCCCAACCTCCACCCCAGCACGGACCCCCCCCCGACCTCCACCCCGGCACGGACCCCCTCCCCAACCTCCACCCCGGCACGGACCCTCTCCCCAACCCCCAACCTCCACCCCAGCACGGACCCCCCCCCCAACCTCCACCCCGGCACGGACCCCCTCCCCAACCCCCAACCTCCACCCCAGCACGGACCCCCTCCCGGCACTCCCCCGGAGCCCAGCCTACTCTAACCACCCCCCCCCCCCGCCGCACACACACACAAGCCGAGACACACCTCTCCTCAGGCAATCAGTCTGCGGCCACGCCATTTCCTGCCCAGAGCCAACCCCCCAGGCCGTCACTCACCTCCTCGCTGGTCGGCGTGAGCCTGGAGCACCGGGTCACGCCGATGAAAAGGAGGTTTGATTCACGTCGACGTGAACGGTCATCACGTCGACGGGACTTCGGCCCATCCGGAAGGGAGAATATCGGCAGGCCGAAAATCGGCTGCCTTGCGCAGACCCGTGACATTCTCCGCGGCAGCGGCGCCATTAACGCCCCGCCGACTTTTCTCCCTTCGGAGACTTCGGCGGGGGTGGGGGCGGGATTCACGGCGGCCAACGGCCATTCTCCGACCCGGCGGGGGGTCGGAGAATGACGCCCGTGATAAGTGACCAGCTAATCTGTGATTTATGTTCAAGAACGGACATTGGTCGAGGATACCGGGAAAATCAGCTCTACTCTTTAGAATTATGTCAATGAGGTAATCCACCTGAAATGTGAATCTGTTCCTCTCTCTGCTGATGCTCACTGACCTGCTGAGCAGCCTTTTTTGTTGTTTTTGTTTGAGATTTCCGGAATCTGCAGCACTTTGCACAGTTTTTAACATCCATTCTCGGCCTATGACTGTTACTGGTAAAGTCAGCATTAACTGTCCATCCTGAGAAGCCGGATGTGAACCACCTTTTAGATAAGGGGCACATTGGACGGTTGAATTCACATTTGACTTTATGTAGCAGCTTCTCTTCGGCTGACTTGCTTGTTCGGCAATACCAGAGGTAGATAAGCGTCAACCACATCACTGCTGAACTAGTCACATATAGGCCAGACAGGGTAAGGAGGGAAGATTTCTTCTCCTGAAGGATGTTGGTGAACCTGCTGAGCTTTGGGAAATTTCGATAACTTCATGAGCATTATGAATGACACGACGATTTTTATTTCTGATTTATTAATTCATTTAATTGAAAGTTCCCCCAGGTGCCATAAAACCATAAGAGGGAGGAGCAGCAGTTGGGACATCACGGTAGCACACGTGGATAGCATTGTGGCTTCACAGCGCCAGGGTCCCAGGTCTGATTCCCCTCTGGGTCACTGTCTGTGCGGAGTTTGCACGTTCTCCCCGTGTCTGCGTGGGTTTACTCCGGGTGCTCTGGTTTCCTCCTAAAGTCCAAAGACGTGCAGGTTAGGTGGATTGGCCATGCTAAATTGTCCATAGTGTCCAAAAAAGGTTAGGAGGGGTTATTGGGTTACGGGGATAGGGTGGAAGTGAGGTCTTAATATGGGTCGGTGCAGACTCGATGGGCCGAATGGTCTCCTTCTGCACTGGATGTTATATGTTCAGTTGGCCTTTCGGCCCATGGAATCTGATCTGGCATTCAATGAGATCGTGGCTGATCAGATAAAATCCTCAACTCCACGTTTCCGCCTTATCCGCATAACCCTTGATTACCTTACTGATGAAAAATCTGACTGTCTCAGCCTTGAACATATTTATTGACCCGGCCTCTCCAATTCTCTGTGGAACGAATTCCATAGAATCACTCCCCTCTGAGAGAATAAATTCCTCTTCATCCTCGTCTGAAATGAGTGACACCTTACTCTGAGATTGTGCCCTCTGGCCCTAGACTCTCCCACAAGCAGAAACAACCACTAGCATCCACACTGTCGAGCGCCCTGAGAATACCAAATATCTCAGTAAGTTCGCCTCTCATTCTTCTAAACTCCAATGCGTGTAGGCCTTACCTAATTAACCTCCCCTCATGTTAGTCTCTTTGGTGCAATTGGTCAACGTGTTTGGCTGTAAACCGAAAGGTCTGTGCTTCAAGACCATCTAGGGCCGGATTCTTCTCTATTTGATGACAGGCGCAGTAACGATGGGCCGAAGGACCCCTTTCTGTGCTGTGAAATTCCAGCTGCATATGAAAATCCATCCGTATTCGAGATTAACCAAATGGACCTTCTCTAGACTGCCTCCAAAATATCTATCCTTAGGTAAGGAGTCCAAAACTGCTCAAATCATTGCAGTATACCCTGGTGGAATTTGTACTCCTGCCTCTGGAGCAATAGCTCAGGTCTCCAGATTACCAGTCTAGTAATAATAATATTGCGAAGCACCCCTAAGATTGTAATATCATCACATCCAAAAGATGGAGCAACTGAACATAAAACGCTCCTTCTGCTTTGGACCAGAGGTCTGGATCATGGGCTCAAGTTCCTGTTGTGAGAGGTGATATTGATTCTACTAAAAGAACACTGTTTACCTATCATGGTTTGCATTTTGAAATTACATTCTGAAATATTGCTTAGTGTATCTAAAGTTCAAACTCTTTAATTTAATTTTCAGAGGCTGGTCTTTTATTAGTCTTGTTCTGACACGATGGTAATGGTGAATGGGAATTCCACTGGCTCCATATAAAATGTCAGTAATTCCAAAAATAGCATCTGAACACAAGCAAGGCAGAAACATATATACAACTTGATCTTCCCACTGCATCAGCTGCACGGTCAGAGCGGTTGGAAGCTGGGATTGTTTTCTTAAGAACCGAGCAGTTTCTGGGCAGGCGTGGTAAAGACGTACAAAATTCTGAAGGATTTTGTTTGATTAATTAGGAAGAAACGTCGTTCACTGGCAGGAGGGTCAGAAATCAGCAGATACTATTTACTGAAATATTAATTTCCCCCTCTGATTATAAAGTTATCAAATTGTAACAGGATTAGACAGGGCGGATGCAGAAAGGATGTTCCAAATGTGGAGGGGGGGGAGCTAGAACCAGGGGTCACAGTTTCAGGGTACGGGGTAAACCATTTAGGACTGAGATGAGGAGCAATATCTTCACCCTGGGAGTCGTGAATCTGTGGTATCCTCTACCAGAGAACGAAGTTATGTCCAAAGTATCGTATGTTTTCAAGAGGAAGTTCGATAAAGCTCTTGGGGATCAAAATTCTGTAGGGACCAAATGATATGGGGGAAAGTGGGAACAGGTTACTGAGGTGGATGATCAGCCATGATCAGAATGAACAGCAGAGCAGGCTCGAAGGGCAGAATGGTCCACTCCTGCTCTATTTTCTATGCACTGTATTACATCAAATCTGTTTCTTCTCATGTTGAATGAGACCCTGTCTTTATTTATATTTAAGTAAACCCTGTCCTTGTCTATGCTACACTGTTCTGTTTGTGCTACACTCAATTAATACTACGCTAAAACCATACATTGGATTATATTACATTAAGTCCGCCTCTTTTATATTCCACAGGAATGTGTCTCTTTACGTCACACCAGGACCTGTCTCTGTTCATATTACACCAGACCATGTTGCTGTTGTCTGTCTCGATATTAAAATTATTGTATATATTTGCTTGTTTGTACAAGGGCAATCCTTGTTGATTTGGAGATTATGTTAATTCTTGTTAATCAGTTGTATGACATTTGTATTTGCTCTGCTATCATGTGGACAAGATTGAGTTGAATATTTTACCAACGTCCCAGTAATGAACTGGGCTTGAGGGACAGGTATACATGGGAACACCGGTGCACTGCAATTTCCAAACGTTAATGGAAATCTCTGTTTTGTTCAAAATTACGAATTTACTCTTATGTTATACACTATCAATTGGAAAGTTTTTTTCACGGTGAAGATTTTTTCCTGCCTCGTTTTATGTTAAAACCAATCACCTGATGCACTGGCAGTGTTAGACAGAACAGTGCTCTCACATTATCGCCAGATGGGCACACATAGGATATATGTCCGCCCAACTATAAAACACTCATCTGGTTAAGAAGAGCAACTAAAATCACTGCAAAAACGCATTGACCGTTCGTGTAGGTGTATATACAAAACATTGTTCTAAATGTTTGGAACTGCAATCGATCAAGACGCAATGTTATGTTCAGAATTATTTGTTTCACTTTGCGATGTCTTCATATGTCTCAGTCCTAAGCTCTAGTAGTTTCTCCCTACTCCTCTGTAGCTCAATTCCCTTATTAAAATCATCCCATAACCGGCCTCGTCGACTACGTTTTTAATAATCTGTCCTAATAACTCTTTACACATATATTAATCGAGACTCTGCCGCAGGAATGACTGTAATAGACCCTGCCTCAGTTTATAATATTCTAGACCCTGCATCAATAATCACTGCTCTCGATCCTATCTCATTTAAGGTTAATCAAACTTTGTATCAGTAATCGCTGCACTAGAACTTGTCTCAGTTTATGTTAATAGAGACCACTTATCAGTAATCACTGCACTAGATCCAATCTTAGTTTAGGTTAATCTACACCCTGCATCAGTTATCATTGCTTTAGACCCTGTCATAGAGTCATGGATTCTTAGAGTTTTACAGTACAGAAAGATGCCCTTCCACCCACCGTATCTGCAATGGCAATCAAGCATCTATCTGTTCTAAGATCATCCAATTATGGTATTCCTACCATAAAATCATAAGACATAGGAGCTGAACTTAGGCCATTCGGCCCGTCGAGTCTGCTCGGCATTCAATCATGATTGTTACGTTTCTAATCCCCATTCTCCTGCCTTCTCCCCAGAACCCCTGATCCCCTTACTGATCAAGAACCTATCTATCTTTGTCTTAAAGACACTCAGTGATTTGGCCTCCACGGCCTTCTGCGGGAATGAGTTTCACAGATTCTGGCTGCAGAAATGTATCCCCATCTCTGTTTATAGGATCCTCCCTTAAATCTGAGGCCGTGCCCTATAGTTCTCGTTTCTCCTTCTAGGCCTTTTGGTATTCTGTAAATTTCAAGCAGACCCCCCCCCCCCACCCCCCACGCCATCCCCCTCCCCCCACCGCCACCCCAACCTCATCCTTCGAAACTCCATCCAGTACAGACCCAGAGTTCTCAGCCGTTCCTCATATAACAAGTCCTTCTTTTGGGGATCATTCTTGTGAATCTCCCCTGGAGCGTCTCAAAGGCCATCACATCCTTCCTTAGATACGGGGACCAAAACTGCTCACAATATTCCAAATGGGATGTGTCCCGAGCCTTATATCAGAAGTGCATCCCTGCCCTTGTTTTCTAGCCCACTCAACATGAATGCTAACATGCATATTCCTTTAAAACTGCAAATTGAACTTCCATGTTAACCTTAAGAATTTAAGAGCAAATTACTGCGAGGCTGGAATCTGAAACGAAAGAGAAAATGCTGGAAAATCTCAGCAGGTCTGGCAGCATCTGTAGGGAGAGAAAAGAGCTAACGTTTCGAGTCCAATGACTCTTTGGCAAACCTTAGAGAATCCTGACCTAGAACTCCTAAGTCCCTTTGTGCTTCTGATTTGCTGAGTCTTTTCCCAATTGAAAAATAGTCTATGCCAATATTTTTCCAACCAAAGTGCACAACCTCAATCTCACACTTTTCTACGTTGCATTCCATCTGTCAGTTCTTTGCCCACTTTCTGAGCGTGTCCAGGTCCTTCTGCAGCCTCCCTGCTTCCTCAACACAACCTGTCCCTCTACATACCTTTGTATCATCTGAATCCACACTCTCTACCTTCTGTCATCATCCAATCCTCTCTCCATGCCAGTATCTTTCCCATAACACCATGGGCTCTTATCTTATTTAATAGCCTCCTGTATCATATTGTCAAAGGCCCTTTGGAAATCCCAATTGATCACGTCCACTGGTTCTCCTTTGTCGAACTTCCTTGTTACCTATCAAAGAATTCTAATTGATTTGTGAGGCATGATCTCCCATTGAAGAATCTATTCTGACTCAATCCTATTTCATCATGCATTTCTCAATACTCCGAAATCTCATCCCTAATTTTTCCAATTGAGCGGCAATTTAGCTTGGCCAATTCACCTACCCTGCACATCTCTTTGGTTTATTGGGGTGAGACCCATACAGAAATGGGGAGAATGTGCAAACTCCACATGGACTGTAACCCGGGCCCAGGATCGAACACGGGTCCCTGGTGCCATGATACAGCAGTGCTAACCACTACGCCACAGTGGTTCCCTCACTCTCATCCTTAATAATAGACTCTAAAACCATACCAACAACCGAACTCAAGCTAACCAGCTTATAATATCCTGTCTCCTGCCTCCCTCCCTTCTTAAACAGGGGTGTTACATAACCATTTTCCAATCCTCTGGGACCGTCCCTACCGCCAGTTAATCCTGAAAGTTTACCACCAATGCCTCCACGATGTCCTCAGCGATCTATTTTAGAACCCTGGGCATCCGGTGCGTATGAATTATCCACTTTCAGACCTTTCAGTTTCCCCAGCACTTGCTCCTTAGTGATGGCCCCTTCATTCACCCCTGCCCCCTGACTGCTGAAGATCTGGTATCCCACTGGTGTCTTCCACTGTAAAGAAAAATGCAAAGTACCTATTCAGTTCCCCTGACAATTCTTTGTTCCCAATTACTACATCTGCAGCCTCAGTGGTCCATTCTTGTCTCGCTTCTAACTTTTATGTATCGGAAAAAAATCTTTCAGCAATATTATTATATATTATTAGCTAGCTTACACTCATATTTAATCTCCACCCCCCCCCCCCTTATTGATTTTTAGTTGTCCTCTGATTGCTTTGAAAAGTTTCCCAATCCTCTGGCTTCCCAATAATCTTCGCCACATTGCATGCTTTTTCCTTTGCTTTCATGCTGTCATTGACTTCCCTCGTCAGCCATGGATGCCTTGTCGTCCCCTTTGCATGCTTCCTCCGCTTTAGGATTAATTTATGTTGTCCTTGCTAATAATCCCCGCAAACTCCTCTCATTGCTGTTCATCTGTCTTCCCTGCTCGGCTAATTTTCCAATCAACTCTGGTCAGCTCCACCCTCATAACTTCGTAGTGACATTTAATCATCTGATTCCAACTTCTCACTCTCAAACCGGAGGGTAGATTCTATCATATTGTGGGCACTGTCCCGAAAGGTTCCTTCACCTTAAGTTCCCTAACCAAGTCCGCCTCATTCCACAATGCCAAATCCAGAATTCCTTGTTCCCTAGTAGGCTCTGTCACAAGCTACTCCAAAAAACCATCTATTTAACATTCCAAAAATTCCTTTACTTGGGATCCTCTACCAACTTGATTTTCCCCAGTCCAACTGCATATTGAAGTCCCCCATGGTTATTGTAATATTGCCTTTCTTACATGCATTTTCTGTCTCCTGATTTATTTTCTGCCCCACATTCTGATTACTGCTCGGGGACCTGTACATAACACCCAACAGGGTATTTTTTCCTTTGCGATCCCTCAACGCCACCCACAGAGATTCTATACCTTCTGACCCTATATTGCGTCTTGCTATTGCGTTAATTTCATTCCATACTAACAATGCAACCTGCTCCTTCTGCCCGTCTCCCTTTCCTTTCGTTTGGACACCTATTCTTGTATATTTAGATCCCAGCTCTGATCCCCTTGCAGCCACGTCTCTGTGATGTCCACAACACTGTACCAGCTAATTTCAATGTGCGCAATGAGTTTATTTACCTTGTTCCGTATGATGCACACATTTAGGTACAACGCCCTCTGTCCTGCGTTGACAATCCCCTTCTCATTTTGTCCTCTTTTCTGCTGTGCCCAAAGTTGGATACCTGCCACTTTTGTACATATTCTTCCACTGTCCATTTAATCGCATGAACATCAATTTTGCTCACTTTTCAGATATGACACGGACATTAAGGCAATGGTCCCAGACTTCTCCATTTCCCGCGCCCATCAAAATTCCAAGGGCAGATTTAGTAACGCTCTTCTTGTCTAAAATATCGCGTCAAATTCTCGCAGGCCAGGTACAGCACGCGGTTGTATACAGAGCAAAGCTTCCTGCACACTGAACCAGCAAACACTCTCAGGCCAAATACATCACAGGATTCGATCAAAAATAACGCTTCCTGAAACCTGTCCCATTATACACTCCCAGGGCACCAACAGTAAAGATTTAGTTACCGAGCAAACTGCCCTTGACAATCTCCCCTCAAACACGCGAAGGACAGGTACAGCACAGAGGAAAGCACTCTTCGCAACATCCGCTATCTAACATGTGAAGGACAGGTAAAGCACATGTAAGGAACATAGTAAAGCTTCCTCTTTGCCGCACCATCAGATACTTGCAGGGCAGGAAAAACGCGGGGTTATGTAGAGAGTTCAGTTCCCCATACTCCGTCGCATTAATTGGTGTATAAAACACAGGAATTATTTGTGTGTTTGTACAGGAGTTTGGTGTGAAAATGTCCACACACACACAAACACACAGAAAAAGACAACATATGTCTTCATATATATAATCTCAACCCTGTAAGGCTGAGCATAACACTCAGCCCTATATTGATCAACATTAATCTTGGGCCGACCCTTCAATCGACCATGTCTCGTTTTGTGCGAATCTATACCGGGAATCAGTAATCACTGCATTAGACCTCGGGCGTCATTCTCCGACCCCCGCCGGGTCGGAGAATGGCCGTTGGCCGCCGTGAATCCCGCCCCCTCCCCCGCCGAAGTCTCCGCTCCCGGAGATTGGGCGGGGGCGGGAATCCAGCCGCGCCGGTTGGCGGTACCCCCCCCCGCTGGATTCTCCGGCCCGGATGGGCCGAAGTCCCGCCCAGGAATTGCCTGTCCCGCCGACGTAAATCAAACCTGGTATTTACCGGCGGGACCAGGCGGCGTGGGCGGGCTCCGGGGTCCTGGGGGGGGGGGGGGGCGCGGGGCGATCTGACCCCGGGGGGTGCCCCCACGGTGGCCTGGCCCGCGATCGGGGCCCACCGATCCGCGGGCGGGCCTGTGCCGTGGGGGCACTCTTTCCCTTCCGCCTCCGCTACGGCCTCCACCATGGCGGAGGCGGAAGAGACTCTCCCCACTGCGCATGCGCGGGAAACTGACAGCGGCCGCTGACGCTCACGCGCATGCGCTGGGAAACTGACAGCGGCCGCTGACGCTCCCGCGCATGCGCCGCATTTCCGCGCCAGCTGGCGGGGCCACAAACGCCATTTCCGCCAGCTGGCGGGGCGGAAATCCCTCCGGCGTCGGCCTAGCCCCTCAATGTTGGGGCTAGGCCGCCAAAGATGCGGAGACTTCCGCACCTTTGGGCCGGCGCGATGCCCGTCTGATTGGCGCCGGCTTTGGCGCCAGTCGGCGGGCATCCCACCGTTGGGGGAGAATTTTGCCCCTCATCTCGGTTTTCGGTAATCTAGACCCTGTAGCATTAATTACCACATAGAATATGACTCACTTTGTATTAATCTCGACCCTGCATTAGCAATTAGTGCATTAGACCCCTGTCTAAATTTACATTAATCTAGACCCCCCCCCCCTCTCTCCGCCATCGGTAATCACTGAACCCGGTTCTGACTCAGTTTATATTAATCTAGACCCTGTATCAGCAATTAGTGCATTATACTCCTATCCAAATCTACCTTAATGTAGACCCCTTCCCCCATCAGTAATCACTGACCTCGGCCCTGTCTCAGTTTAAATTAATATCGACCCTGTATGAGGAATTACTGCACTAGTCCCTGTTTCAGTTTAGATATATTTTAGGATTTGTGGCATTACATAGAAACATAATCAATGGGTGCGAGAGTGGGCCATTCGGCCCCCTCTTCTATTCATTATGATCACATGGCTGATCATCCAACTCAACATACTGTTCTCGCTTTCCCTCCATATCCTATGATCCATATAGCTACAAGAGCTATATATAATTCCTTCTTGTAACCATACAATGTTTAGGCCTCAACTGCTTCCTGTGATCGAGAATTTCTCCCCATCTCAGTCCTAAATGGTATGCCCGATATCCTTAGACTGTGTCCCTTATTCTGGACTTCCCTCCATTAATCATTGCTGCACACCCTGTCTCAGTTATTATGAATATACACCCTGCAATTGTAACCACTGCATTAGAACACTTTCCCAGTTGTAATGAATCCTGGTTTGTCGGCATACACTGCACTACACTGTCTCCACTTGTATTAATCAACCCCCAGTTTTAGTAATTCCTGTACACCTCCGGCTCTGTTTATTTAATGCCAGTTCTGTGCCTGTAAATGTTGCGCTACAGATTGTTTTAATTATTACTGTGCGATACAATGCCATTATTAAGAGTGCAATGGGTTGCATTTCATTTATTACCGCACTCCCCCATATCTCGGGTTGAAATAAAATAGGTCCTTTCTCACTTCTCTCTAAATTATACCCTCTCAGAGTTTATGTCTTTTGATATTATAACAGTTATTAAGGCACTAGATCATGTGCCCCCTGTAATTTACTCTACTTGAGTTTTTACTGTAGTTAAACTACGTCTTTAGTTATATTTTATGACACATTGTGTTCCGCAGTATTACACTGAGCCCTGCTTCAATTATCATTGTACTTAACCGTGTAACATCATTTGTTACCCTAGGTCTTGTCTTTGTAATGATTGTACTGGCCATGTTTCGTTTTATCTTTGTATCTGTGTATGTAATGCTATCTGCAGTTAAACCTTTGAATAAGAAGGACCATGTTTCTATACAAACTACAATTCATCCTGTCTCAGTTATGACTGAAAGAGATTGTGTTTACTACTTTAAAAAAATAAATTTAGAGTATCTAATTATTATTATTTTTTTCAATTAAGGGGCAAGTTAGTGTGGCCAATCCACATACCCTGCACATCTTTGGATTGTGGGGATGAAACCCACTCAGACATGGGGAGGATGTGCAAATTCCACATGGACAGTGACCCAGGGCCGGGATTCGAACCGGAGTCCTCAGTGCCATAGACAGCAGTGCTAACCACTGTGCCACATGCCGCCTGTGTTTTCGACTTTAACCAATAGGTGCAGTCACGTTCAGAAATGTACTGAGCGACTTCCGGATGCGGCTATGCCGAGGTAGGTTGCACGTTCGGCAGCTCCCGCCAGGAACGGAATTTTGGGCTCTTTAGAGGGGCCCCAACGGCAATTGTTCGACGTCTCCCAGTGTGGGAAGGGGACATTAAAGTTCCCCTAGCACTGTATGGATTGGACCAGGAGTGGAGCGGTTAAGAAAGTAAGTTTGGTGCAGCGGAAAGTGCGAGGGAGGAGAAGCAAGATGGCGGCGGGTGGAGACCAAGCAGCGTGGGCGCAGTGGTCGCAGGAGCAGCAGGAGTTCCTCAAACGCTGCTTTGCGGAACTGAAGGCAGAAATGCTGGCGCCAATGAAGGCATCGATTGAGAAGCTGGTGGAGACCCACAAGGCCCAAGGGGCGGCGATCCGGGAGGTGCGGCAAAAAGCCTTGGAGAACGAGGACGAGATCTTAGGCCTGGCGGTGAAGGCGGAGGCGCACGAGGCGCTGCACAAGAGGTGACAGGAACAATTTGACGACCTGGAGAATAGGTCGAGGAGAAAGAATCTTCGGATTTTGGGTCTCCCTGAAGGAGTGGAGGGGTCGGATGCCGGGGCATATATGGGCATGATGCTCAATTCGCTGATGGGAACGGGGGCTTTCCCGAAGCCCCTGGAGCTGGATGGGGCTCATCGGGTCCTGGCAAGGAGACCCAAAGCCAACAAGCCGCCAAGGGCTGTAGCGGTGAGGTTCCACCGCTTTATGGACAGAGAGTGCAAATGGAATGTTGTCCTCCATTTCTAGAGGGATGGAGTTTAAGACTAGGGAGGTAATGCTGCAATTGTATATGGTGTTAGTGAGGCCACACCTGGAGTATTGTGTTCAGTTTTGGTCTCCTTACTTGAGAAAGGACGTACTGGCACTGGAGGGTGTGCAGAGGAGATTCACTAGGTTAATCCCAGAGCTGAAGGGGTTGGATTACGAGGAGAGGTTGAGTAGACTGGGACTATACTCGTTGGAATTTAGAAGGATGAGGGGGGATCTTATAGAAACATATAAGATTATGAAGGGAATAGATAGGATAGATGCGGGCAGGGTGTTTCCACTGGTGGGTGCAATACTGGTGGGGAAGCGGGTGTCGTTTGAGGCGCTGAGTATTGTGGCGGATAATGGAGGTCGATATGTGATGGTGAGTGGTAGGTTGCAGGGGGTGTGGGTGGTACGGGTGAACGTATATGCCCCGAAAACAGCGCCGGAGGAGAGAGCCGGGAGATTTTAAAAGCGCCGGAGTAGAGATCCTGGACAGCGAAAACAGCGGCGGAGGAGAGAGCCGGGAGATTTTAAAAGCGCGGGAGGAGAGAGCCGGGACAGCGAAAACAGCGCCGGAGGAGAGAGCCGGGAGATTTAAAAAGCGTGGGAGGAGAGAGCCGGGACAGCGAAAACAGCACCGGAGGAGGGAGCCGGGAGATTTAAAATGCGCGGGAGGAGAGAGCCGGGACAGCGAAAACAGCGCCGGAGGAGAGAGCCGGGAGATTTAAAAATCGCGGGAGGAGAGAGCCGGGACAGTGCTGGGAGAGGTGAGTGCACAAACGGTGTGGCAGGAGTGCCTTTAGTCACGGAGTGCTGATTGGAACAGAGTGCATCTGAGTTTAGGTGAGTGACTGAGTGCTGATTGGAACAGAGTGCATCTGAGTTTAGGTGAGTAACTGAGTTCGGGTGAGTGGCGAGAGAGGGCTGTGTTCGGGTTTATTCTTGAGGTTCTATAAAGAAAAAAATATATTTAAATTAATTAACTAGTTGAATATGGCTGGACAGGTGATGTGCGGTTGCTGTATGATGATGGAACTGGTGGATCCCATTGAGACCGTCAGTGACCACATCTGCAGCAAGTGTTGGCTGCTCGAGGAACTTCGGCTCAGAATTGATGAGCTGGAGACCGAGCTGCACACAATGTGGCACATCAGGGAGGGGGAAAATTACCTGGACACTTTGTTTCAGGAGGCAGTCACACCCGGTAGAATAAGTACTGTTAATTCGGACAGTGGTCAGGGACAGAGTGGTGTGACTGCAAGGGAGGCAGGTAGGGGGATCCTGAGTTTAGGAGTTGAGGAGCCTCAGCCTTTGACCTTGTCCAACAGGTATGAGGTGCTTGCTCCCTGTGTGGATGAGGAAGAGGGCTGTAGGGAGGATGCGTTGACTGACCACTGCACCGTGGTACAGGAAGGCATTCAAGAGGGGGGAGCAAAAAGACAAGTGGTAGTTGTAGGGGATTCTATAATTAGGGGGATTGATGGCATCCTTTGTAAGCCAGATCGCGAGTCCCGCATGGTATGTTGCCTGCCCGGTGCCAGGGTGAGGGACATCTCTGATCGGCTTGAAAGGATTTTGGAGAGGGAGGGGGAGGATCCAGTTGTTGTGGTCCACGTTGGGACTAACAACATAGGTAAGACTAGGAAAGAGGACCTGTTTGGGGATTATCAAACACTAGGGACTAAATTAAAGAACAGGTCCTCCAGGGTTATAATCTCTGGATTACTATCCGAGCCACGTGCCAATTGGCATAGGGTTGAGAAAATTAGAGAAGTTAACACGTGGCTAAAGGAGTGGTGCGGGAAAGAGGGATTCCATTTCATGGGGCATTGGCATCAGTACTGGGGCAGGAGGGACCTGAACCGGTGGGACGGTCTTCACCTAAACCACTCTGGGACCAGTGTTCTAGCGAATAGGATAAATAGATTGGTCACAAGGACTTTAAACTAGCAAGTTGGGGGGAAGGGAAGTGTAAAACTATGGACAGTATAATGGTTAATGGAGATCAAGGCAGCAGGTTACGTGACAGGTTATTATGCAGAGATATGGGTTCAAAGACAAGGAAAATTAGGAGAAAGGGTAAGAGGAAAAATAAATTGCGCAAAGTTACTGATCAAGGTGTTAGGATCCATAACAAAGACATAAAAAACAGCATAAGTGTACTTTACCTGAATGCTCGTAGTATACGAAATAAGGTAAATGAGTTGATGGCGCAAATCATCATGAATAACTATGATTTAGTGGCCATTACTGAAACATGGTTAAAAGATGGTCACGACTGGGAGTTAAATATCCAAGGGTATCAGACTATATGAACGGATAGAATGGACGGGAAGGGCGATGGTGTAGCTTTGTTGTTTAAGGATGGCATCCGGGCAATAGTAAGGGATGATATTGGTTCTATAGAGGACAAGGTTGAATCAATTTGGGTGGAAATCAGGAATAGTAAGGCGAAAAGGTCACTGATAGGAGTAGTCTATAGGCCACCAAATAGTAACAAGATGGTAGGGCAGGCAATAAGCAAAGAAATAACGGATGCATGTAGAAATGGTACAGCGGTTACCATGGGAGATTTTAATCTGCATATCGATTGGTTTAACCAGGTTGGTAAAGGCAGCCTTGAGGAGGAGCTTATAGAATGTGCCCGGGATAATTTCCTGGAACAGTATGTAATGGAACCTACGAGGGAACAAGCGGTCCTAGATCTGGTCCTGTGTAATGAGGCAGGGTTGATTAATGAACTCATAGTTCGGGATCCTCTTGGAAGGAGCGACCACAATATGGTGGAATTTAAAATACAGTTGGAGGATGACAAGGTAAAATCAAACACTAGTGTTTTGTGCTTAAACAAAGGCAATTACAATGGGATGAGAGAAGAACTAGCTAAGGTAGACTGTGAGCAAAGACTTCATGGTGAAGCAGTCGAGGAACAGTGGAGAACGTTCCGAGTGATCTTTCACAGTGTTCAGGAAAGGTTCATACTGACAAAAAAGAAAGACAGTAGAAAGGGGAAAAATCGACCGTGGATATCTAAGGAGGCGAGGGAGAGTATCAAATTGAAGGAAAAAACATACTAAGTGGCAAAAATTAGTGGGAGACTAGAGGACTGGGAAGTCTTTAGGGGACAACAGAAAACTACTAAAAAAGCCATAAAGAAGAGTAAGGTAGACTATGAAAGTAAACTGGCTCAGAACATAAAAGCAGATAGTAAAAGCTTCTACAAATATATAAGACAAAAAAGAGTGGCGTAGGTAAATATTGGTCCTTTGGAAGATGAGAAGGGAGATTTAATAGCAGGAGACGGGGAAATGGCTGAGGAGTTGAACAGGTTTTTTGGGTCAGTCTTCACAGTGGAGGACACAAATAACATGTCAGTGACTGATGGAAATAAAGGTATGATAGGTGAGGACCTTGAGATGATTGTAATCACTAAGGAGGCAGTATTGGGCAAGCTAATGGGGCTGAAGGCAGACAAGTCTCCTGGCCCTGATGGGATGCATCTCAGAGTGTTAAAAGAGGTGGCTAGGGAAATTGTAAATGCACTAGTGAAAATTTATCAAAATTCACTAGACTCTGGGGTGGTCCCAGAGGATTGGGAAGTAGCAAACGTGACACCACTGTTTAAAGGAGGAGGTCGACAGAAAGCGGGTAATTATAGGCCGGTAAGCTTAACTTCGGTAGTAGGGAAAATGCTGGAATCTATCATTGAGGAGGAAATAGCGGGGCACCTGGAGGGAAATTGTCCCATTGAGCAGACGCAGCATGTGTACACAAAGGGTAGGTCGTGCCTGACTAATTTGGTAGAATTTTTTGAGGACGTTACCAGTGCAGTAGATAACGGGGAGCCAATGGATGTGGTATATCTGGATTTCCAGAAAGCTTTTGACAAGGTGCCACACAAAAGGTTGCTGCATAAACTAAAGATGCATGGCATTGAGGGTAAAGTGGTAGCATGGGTAGAGGATTGGTTAACTAACAGAAAGCAGAGAGTGGGGATAAATGGGTGTTTCTCTGGTTGGCAACCTGTAACTAGTGGGGTCCCTCAAGGATCAGTGTTGGGCCTGCAGTTGTTCACAATTTACATAGACGATTTGGAGTTGGGGACCAAGTGCAATGTGTCAAAGTTTGCAGACGACACTAAGATGAGTGGTAAAGCAAAAAGTGCAGAGGATACCGGAAGTCTGCAGAAGGATTTGGATAGGTTAGGTGAATGGGCTATTGTCTGGCAGATGGAATTCAATGTTGCCAAGTGTGAGGCTATCCATTTTGGGAGGAATAACAGCAGAATGGATTATTATTTAAATGGTAAGATGGCAAAACATGCTGCTGTGCAGAGGGACCTGGGTGAGCTGGTGCACGAGTCGCAAAAAGTTGGTGTGCAGATGCAACAGGTGATTAAGAAGGCTAATCGAGTTTTGTCTTTCATTGCTAGAGGGATGGAGTTCAAGACTAGTGAGGTTATGCTGCAAATGTATAGGGTGTTGGTGAGGTCGCATCTGGAGTATTGTGTTCAGTTTTGGTCTCCTTACCTGAGAAAGGACACATTGGCACTGGAGGGAGTGCAGAGGAGATTCACTAGGTTGATCCCAGAGTTGAGGAGATTAGATTATGACGAGAGGTTGAGTAGACTAGGACTGTACTCATTGGAGTTTACAAGGATGCGGGGGGGGGGGGATCTTATTGAGACATATACAATTATGAAGGGAATAGATAGGATAGATGCGGGCAGGTTGTTTCCACTGGTCGGGGAAAGCAGAACTAGGGGGCATAGCCTCAAAATAAGGGGAGGTAGATTAAGGACGGAGTGTAGGAGGAACTTCTTCACCCAAAGGGTTGTGAATCTCTGGAATTCCTTGCCCAGTGAAGCAGTTGAGGCTCCTTCTTTAAACGTTTTGAAGAAAAAGATAGATGCCTTTCTAAAGAATAAAGGGATTCGGGGATATGGTGTACGGGCCGGAGAGTGGAGCTGAGTCCACAAAGATCAGCCATGATCTCATTAAATGGTGGAGCAGGCTCGAGGGGCCAGATGGCCTACTCCTGTTCCTAGTTCTTATGAATTAGGATGATGCCGGATGAATGAAATGCATGCTGGGTCGGATTCCGGATCTGGAGGTAGGAAGCTTGATAATGGGGTGGGGGGCGGACTTCAACACGGTGCTGGACCCAGCATTGGACCGTTCTAGGTCCATGATGGGTATGGACCAGATGGGGGGAGTGGATCCATGGAGGTTTGCCAGGCCGCTGGCCAGGGAATTTTCCTTTTTTTTCCCACGTCCATAACGCCTACTCCCGGATAGATTTCTTCATCTTGAGTAGGGCGCTAATCCCGAAAGTGGAAGGAACACAATATTCAGCCATAGCCATCTTGGATGACGCCCCGCATTGGGTGGAACTGGAGTTATGAGAGGAGAGGGACCAGTGCCCGTTCTGGCGCCTCGATGTGGGAATGTTGGCGGATGAGGAGGTGTGTGGGCTGGTTCGGGGGTGTATTGAAAGATACTTGGAGGCCAACGACAATGGGGAGGTGCAGCTGGGGGGCGTTGAAGGCGGTGGTCAGAGGAGAGCTAATCTCCAATAGGGCACACAGGGAGAAGAGAGAGAGGAGGGAGAGGATGGTGGGGGAGATTTTAAGGGGGGACAGGAGCTATGCAGATGCCCCCGAGGAGGGGCTATTTAGGGAGTGACGGAAACTTCAGATGGAATTCGACCTGATGACTACGGGGAAAGCAGAGGCACAGTGGAGAAAAGCGCAAGGGGCGGCGTATGAGTATGGGGAGAAGGCGAGTCGGATGCTGGCACATCAGCTTCGTAAGAGGGAGGATGCGATGGAGATTGGTAAAGTTAGGGATAGAGGGAGGAATACGGTGTGGAGAGCGGTGAGAATAAACGAGGTATTTAGGGACTTCTATGGGGATCTGTACAGGTCTGAGCTCCCGGCAGGGTAGGAGGGGATTCGATGGTTCCTAGATCAGCTGAGGTTCGCGAGGGTGGAGTAGGAGCAGGTGGTCGGGCTGGGGGTGCCGATTGGGCTGGAGGAGCTGGTTAAAGGATAGGGGAGCATGCAGGCGGGGAGGCCCCGGGGCCGGATGGGTTCCAGGTTGAATTTTATAGGAAATATGTGGACCTGCTGGGCCCGTTGCTAGTGAGAACTTTTAATGATGCGAGGGAGGAGGGGACCTTGCCCCCGACAATGTCCAGGTCGCTGATTTCTTTGATTTTGAAGCAGGACAAGGGTCCATTGCAATGTGGGTCGCACAGACCGATCTCGCTCCTCAATGTTGACGCTAAGTTGCTGGCGAAGGTTCTGGCTACTAGAATTGAGGACTGTGGTTTGTGAGGCGGCAGGTGAGGGAATTCCCGCTGCTTCGGCACGTGGGATTCAGGACAGGGTGATTTCGGGTGTATGGGTTGGAGAAGGCAAGGTTTCGGCGATTTACCAGGAGCTGTAGGAAGAGGAGGAGGCCTCGGTGGAGGAGTTAAAGGGCAAGAGGGAGGAGGAGCTTGGGGAGGAGATAGATGAGGGTCTGTGGGCTGATGCCCTGAGTAGGGTTAATTCTTCCTCCTCTTGAGCCAGGCTCAGCCTAATATAGTTTAAAGTTGTTCACAGAGCGCATGACAGGGGCGAGGTTGAGTAGGTTCTTTGGGGTGGAGGACAGATGTGTGAGGTGCTCGGGGAGACCAGCAAATCACGCCCATATGTTCTGGTCATGCTCGGCACTGGATGGGTTTTGGAGGGGTTTTGCGAGGTCTATGTCCAAGCTAATGAATGGCCGGGTCAAGCCGAGATGGCGGTTAGCAGTATTTGGGGTATTGAATGAGCCGGGAGGGCAGGAGGCGAAAGAGGCCGGTATTCTGGCCTTTGCGTCCCTGGTAGCCCGGTGGAGGACTTTGTTACTGTGGAAAGATGCGAATCCCCCTCGTGTGGAAGCTTGGATCAATGACATGGCAGGGTTCATCAAGCTGGACAGGATAATGTTTGCCTTGTGAGGGTCATTGCAAGGGTTTTTCAGGCGGTGGCAACCATTCCTAGACTATCTCACGGAGCGTTAGGAGGAGGTCAGCAGCAGCAGCAGCAACCCGGGGGGGGGGGGGGGCAGGGGGGGGGGTTCTTTTGTGGTGGCGTTTGGGTTAAAGTGGGGTATTTCCCTTTTTGTGTTTTCTACTGTTATAAGGGGGGTTATTGTATTTGGGGGAAAACCTATGTATTATTTCTGCTTGTTGTGTTTTTGTTTCTTTTTCTTGTTGGGCGGGGGGGGGGGGGGGCGGTTGTTGAAAATTTGCTGAAAATTTTGAATAAATATTTTTTTTTTGAAAGAAATGCACTGAGCCAGACTTCTCCATATACTACAATTGACTCTTCTTTCATCGTTATTGCATTAGACCTTGTAACTGTTAATATTACATTATATGCAGATTCAGCTATTAATGCATGAATCCTTGCTGCTTACATGCTCGAAGTTCCATGGATAGGGTGGGTATAGAGGGATATGGGCCAAATGCGGACAAGTGGGACTAGCTTAGTGACAGAAACTGGGCGGCATGAACAAGCTGGGCCAAAGGGCCTGATTCCATGCTGTCAACATCTCTGACTCTCTGACTCTAAGTGACCATTTCGGATCTGTTGTTCAACTGCAGCAAATCTCCATTTGCATTACGTTAAGTCCGCTCTCTGATATTATTGTGTCACATTCTGTTTCATTCACGGCTGAAGTCTTCTGTGTCTCATTTTATATTACAAACGGTCCTACCCCACAACATAATGTACCTGATGCTTTTTCATTGGTTACCGCACAATCAAAATCCTGGGAGTTGTCATTTGGTTTTTTTAAATTAGAGCACCCAATTCATTTTTTCCAATTAAGGGACAATTTATTGAGGCCAATCCACCTAGCCTGGACATCTTTGGGTTGTGGGGGCGAACCCACACAGACACGGGGAGAATGTGCAAACTCCACACCGACAGTGACCCAGAGCCGGGATCGAACCTGAGACCTCGGCGCCGTGAGGCAGCAGGGCTAACCCACTGCGCCACCGTGCTGCCGTCTGGGAGTTATCATTGACCGGAAACTGGACGAGCCAGACGAATAACGTGGTTGCCAGAGCAGTCCAACGTTTAGGAATCCTGGAGCGAGTAACTGACTTCCTGATTGCCCAAAGCCTGTCCATCGTCTGCAAAGCAAAATTCAGGAGTGTAATGGAATATTCTCCGCTTGTCTAGAGTGCAGCTTCAACAAACCTCAAGAAGCTTTACACCAACCAAGACAAAGCAGTCCGCTTGACTGGTGCCATCCACAGAATTTACTGTAGGAACAAATCAAGGTTCCATAGTCAGCACCTACCATACCCCACGGTAACAAGCATCAACAAGGACAAGAGCAGCAGATACCTTGGAACACCTGGAGGTTCCTCTCCAAGTCATTCACCATCTTGACTCGGAAAAATATCGTCATTCCTTCACTGTGGCTGGGTAAAAATACTGAAATTCTCTCGCTAATCGCAGTACGGGTGTAACTGCATGTCAGGGACTGCAGCAAGTCAAGAAGGCAACTCACCACCACCTTCTGAATGGCCATAATTACTGATCCAACCAGCGATGCCATATCGCGCAAATGGATGAAAGAAATAACGGTTGCCTAATAGATAGATAGATAGATAGATAGATAGATAGATAGATAGATAGGTAGAGAGATGGATAGATAGATAGTTGGTAGGTAGATAGATAGTTAGATAGATAGTTCGGTAGATAGACAGATAGATAGATAGGTGTATAGATAGATAGATAGATGGATAGATAGATTAATAGTTGGTAGGTAGGTAGATAGATAGGTAGATAGATAGAGAGATAGGTAGATAGATAGATAGATAGATAGATAGATAGATGTATAGATAGATAGGTGGATAGATAGATAGATGGATGGATAGATTGATAGTTGGTAGGTAGGTAGATAGATAGGTAGATAGATAGGTAGATAGATAGACAGACAGACAGATAGATAGATAGGTGGATAGATAGATAGATAGATAGATAGATAGATAGATAGATAGATAGATGGATAGATAGATAGATAGATAGATAGATAGATAGATAGATAGATAGATAGATAGATAGATAGATAGATAGATAGATAGATAGATAAAAAGAAAGCAAGCAAAAAAGAGAGGTAGATAGACAGAAAGGAGGAAGGAAAGAAAGAAAGAAAGAAAAGAAGAAAGAAAAAAAGAAAGAAGGAAAGAAAGAAAGAAAGAAAGAAAAAGATGGGTGAATTTTTATTTTCAAAACTCTAAATATGTTTTATTCGTTCATGCGATGTGTGAGTCGGTGGTTGGGCCGGCAGCAACTGCCCATCCCGGGGGGCACTTAAGAGTCAACCACATTGCTGTGGATGTGGAGTCATATGAAGGGCAAGAGGTTTCCTTCCCTAAAGGACATCAGTGAACCAGATGGGGTTTTACTACAATCGACAATGGTTTGATTGTCAGCATTAGATTTTTAATTCAAGAATTTTCTGGATTCAAGTTTCACCACCTGCCAATTTGACTCTGGGTCTCTGAATTACCAGTCCAGCGACAACATAGTTAAAGCAATATAGCTATAGCCAGAATCGTTAAGCGCGACAGATGTCCTTCCTTAAAGGACATCAATAAACTAGATGGGTTTTTACTCCCATCGATAATGGTTTTGTGGTCATCTTTTAATTCCACATTTTCCTTGATTTGAATGTCACCACCTGCCGTGGTGGAAGCCCGGGTCCCCAGAGCTTGACTCTGTGTCTCTGGGTTATTAGTCCGGCGACACTACCACTGCGCCACTCCCTTGCGTGCGTGAAAAGTGGCACTCACTTCTGTTTTTGAGAATACATTTTGTCGTGTCAATAACTATTAGGGGTTCTGGACGTTCCTTGCAAAAGCAAATATAACTTCCAAATTACTGCCGATCTGTTCTCATCTCTTTGTTTCAGACTACACGTAGATTAATTAAGCTCCCTTTTCTCTCTCAGATTTAATTCACTTACAAAAGCATAATGAGTAACTATTTACATAAAACATACAGTGCAGAAGGAGGCTATTCGGCCCATCGAATCTGCACCGACCCACTTAAGCCCTCACTTTCACTCTATCACCTTAACCCAATAACCTCTCTTCAAATTTTTTTCGGACACTAAGGGCAATTTAGCATGGCCAATCCACCTAACCCGCATGTCTTTGGACTGTGGGAGGAAACCGGAGCATCCGGAGGGAACCCACGCAGACACGGCATAGACAGTGACCCAGCGGGCAATCGAACCCTGGGCCCTGGCGGTGTGAAGCCACAGTGCTAGCCACGTGTGCTACCGTGCTGTGTGATTGCTTCAGTGATGTGTGTGTAATATCTGGTGAAAGTTTGGAATGAGTCATATGACATTCACTTCATCAACAGAGAGAAGAACAGGAATAAAGGAGCCATATTGAATTTCACATCACACAGCACAGTCACAAACTCCATTGTGGTAGATATCACTAATTCATACTTGTGTTTATCTGTGACAATTACTCACTGTTTTCTTTAATGGTGCCAAATGTCTTTCACCCTTTTTGCTGAAAGGATTCCGTTTGCTTTTGCTGTGGCCAATGATTGAGAGAGACAGAGTCTGTAAAGTGTGTGTGTAAGTGTGTGTGTGTCTGTATGTCTATGGTGGTCCGTTGGTCTGGAATACATCATTTTTCATTTTTTACAAAATGGTGGTACAAGTAATTGCAATTATTTTTCAGCACATGACGACATTGTGTTGAAATTACCTTCCAGATCCTATGCTGCAGTCAATATTTAAAGTAATAGCAATCTGTTCGTTCCCTTGCAAAGGCAAATATATGTTTCAAATTACTTACATATCAGCACACCTCGCTTTCTCTGTTGATCCCGCTTCTCTCTCTCAGACTTAACTCCCATACACAGGTACACAGCAGCCGGGTCTGAAGGCACTTTATGTCTTTAAAGATTAATCTCTCTCTCCCTCTCTATCGCTCTCTATCTCTCTCTTTGTCTGTCTGTCTCTCTGTCACTCTCTCTCAGTCTCTCACTCACAGAGACATCAACTTACTTCAAACTTTCTACTTTAGCATAACCTCTGTTAGCGAAATTGTTGTTTTAATTCCCCTTCTTCTCCCCCAGTGACAACCCTCTATCCATCTCCCCTTCGGTTAATGTGTTTTTACACAAGTACTCTAACTTTTTAAAGGGAATGGGAATGGAGGTGAATGTAATGCTGATAGCGGCATCAATCTGTGTGGTTGTTCTTGATGCTGTCAGAGTGAGTTCACCCTCACAGGCAGGAAGACTGTTCACGGTGATAACATGAAACTGACGCCTGCTGTTTCATTCTCAGGTAACACATCTTCCTGTTTCTCTGCTGCCGGTTCCAAACAGCACATCTCGCTTCTGAGTAGGAAATAAATCCAGGGACCACAATCTGGTGAGAACATCTGTCAGTGCGGCCTCTATCTGCCCACAGAGTCAGGGCAGAGTCCCACAGATCACATTGTGGTGACATTTACAAATGAACCGATTGTGATCTGTTTAGACCTTCCACTCCAGATCATAATTGGATGGTCAGTGGATCAGTCACTCGGTTCTCTGAATCCAGGAAATGATATATTGCTACCTTTCAATATTTTATCATTCTCCCTCTCTCTGTGTAGTTCGGTTTTACTGTTTCACAGCTTTTTTCTTTCAACCCACCGTCTCTCTTTCTCCTCTTCATGTTTGTTTGCTCACTTTTACTCTGCCTCTCTCTCCCTGTATCTCTCTCCATCTCTCTGTGTTGTCTATTTAACCAAACTGCTAAAACCATGAAGATTTGAACAGAGTAATTGAAGAGAGACTATTACAACTGGCAGGAGGCTCTGTAACCAGAGGACACAGTTTATTGTATTGAACAGGAGGATTGTTTTTACACAGCGAGTTGTTATGAACTGGAAAACACAGCTGGAAAGAATTATAGAATCAGGTTTAATAGTATCGTTGTAAAATTAACGATAAATATTTTAAGGCGTTAAGATATGCAGAATTATAGGCAATGGGGCCAGTCGGATGGCTCATTTCTAATCATTGTCCCAGTACCTCTTCTGTTTCGACCTCTGTCCATCATTGACATCGAATTAAATGCAATCATTATATAGCTTTGCTCTTGTGCTAATGCCGTCATTTGGCAGAACCTGGGCGTGTGTAGATAATTGTCAGGAAACTTTCAGCGGCACGGTGTTTGGCACTGCTGCCTCACAGCTCCAGGGAACAGACGATTCTGACCTCGCGTGACTGTGTGTGTCGACGTTGCACTTTCTCCCCGTGTCTGCGTGGGTTTCCTCCGGGTGCTCCGGTTTCCACCCACAGTCAAAAGATATGCAGGTTAGGTGGATTGGCCATGCTAAACTGCCCTTAGTGTCCAAAGGTTGGGCAGGGATACAGGACAAGATTGGCGATTGGACCCAGGTAGGCTGCTCTTTCGAAGGGTCTGCGCAGACTCGATGGCCATCTTCTGCACGAGAGCGATTCTATGATAAATTAGTTACTTTGAACAAAGAAACACTGGATAGAACTTGCTCAGAAAAAGTACAATTATCTTTAGCATTTGTGGCAGGAATTCTTCATGCGATAGGGTTTTGATGATTTAGTTTCCATAACCTGGTGGATGCGGATTCTCTGTGTCTGTGTAAATGGAGAAGTGTTGGTAAGAATGAGAAGAAACAGATGTTTTCGGTTCCCCTGAAAGATACATCATTATCACCTCAGATATCAGTTGTCTCTCGAGTCCGCCATGATTGTCCTCCCATTGGGTATAAAAGGTCCCAGGTGGAGTCAGTCACACGCTCCTCACTCAGAGATGGTTGCAATCCCTTTTTAATGCAAGGAAGACTGGGCCAAGGCCCGAGGCATCATAGCTGTCTCACAGTTTCACTTGCGAATAAAACTAAGTTCCCTGCCTCCCTTCATATATGTTATCAGCTGACGGCTGTTGATACACTAGAGCGGGTCTCTGTGATTATTATTATACCAGACCCCAGTCTGAGCCCGGGCCCGGCAGCCTCTGTTATTGATACACTGGAGCCGGTCACTGTGATTATTATTATACCAGACCCCAGTCTGAGCCCGGGCCCGGCAGTCTCTGTTATTGATACACTGGAGCCGGTCTCTGTGATTATTATTACACCTGACCCCAGTCTGACCCCGGGCCCGGCAGTCTCTGTTATTGATACACTGGAGCCGGTCTGTGTGATTATTATTATACCAGACCCCAGTCTGACCCCGGGTCCGGCAGTCTCTGTTATTGATACACTGGAGCCGGTCTCTGTGATTATTATTATACCTGACCCCAGTCTGACCCCGGGCCCGGCAGTCTCTGTTATTGATACACTGGAGCCGGTCTCTGTGATTATTATTATACCTGACCCCAGTCTGACCCCGAACCCGGCAGTCTCTGTTATTGATACACTGGAGCCGGTCTCTGTGATTATTATTATACCTGACCCCAGTCTGACCCCGGGCCCGGCAGTCTCTGTTATTGATACACTGGAGCCGGTCTCAGTGATTATTATTATACCAGACTCCAGTCTGACCCCGGGACCGGCAGTGTCTGTTATTGATACACTGGAGCCGGTCTCTGTGATTATTATTATACCTGACCCCAGTCTGACCCCGGGCCCGGCAGTCTCTGTTATTGATACACTGGAGCCGGTCTCTGTGATTATTATTATACCTGACTCCAGTCAGACCCCGGGCCCGGCAGTCTCTGTTATTGATACACTGGAGCCGGTCACTGTGATTATTATTATACCAGACACCAGTCTGACCCCGGGCCCGGCAGTCTCTGTTATTGATACACTGGAGCCGGTCTCTATGATTATTATTATACCTGACCCCAGTCTGACCCCGGGCCCGGTAGTCTCTGTTATTGATACACTGGAGCCGGTCTCTGTGATTATTATTATACCTGACCCCAGTCTGACCCCGGGCCCGGCAGTCTCTGTTATTGATACACTGGAGCCGGTCTCTATGATTATTATTATACCTGACCCCAGTCTGACCCCGGGCCCGGTAGTCTCTGTTATTGATACACTGGAGCCGGTCTCTATGATTATTATTATACCTGACCCCAGTCTGACCCCGGGCCCGGTAGTCTCTGTTATTGATACACTGGAGCCGGTCTCTATGATTATTATTATACCTGACCCCAGTCTGACCCCGGGCCCGGCAGTCTCTGTTATTGATACACTGGAGCCGGTCTCTGTGATTATTATTATACCTGACCCCAGTCTGACCCCGGGCCCGGCAGTCTCTGTTATTGATACACTGGAGCCGGTCTCTATGATTATTATTATACCTGACCCCAGTCTGACCCCGGGCCCGGTAGTCTCTGTTATTGATACACTGGAGCCGGTCTCTGTGATTATTATTATACCAGACCCCAGTCTGATCCCGGGCCCGGCAGTCTCTGTTATTGATGCACTGGAGCCGGTCTATGTGATTATTATTATACCAGACCCCAGTCTGACCCCGGGCCCGGCAGTCTCTGTTATTGATACACTGGAGCCGGTCTTTGTGATTATTATTATACCAGACCCCAGTCTGACCCCGGGCCCGGCAGTCTCTGTTATTGATACACTGGAGCCGGTCTCTGTGATTATTATTATACCAGACCCCAGTCTGAGCCCGGGCCCGGCAGTCTCTGTTATTGATACACTGGAGCCGGTCTCTGTGATTATTATTATACCAGACCCCAGTCTGAGCCCGGGCCCGGCAGTCTCTGTTATTGATACACTGGAGCCGGTCTCTGTGATTATTATTATACCTGACCCCAGTCTGACCCCGGGCCCGGCAGTCTCTGTTATTGATACACTGGAGCCGGTCTCTGTGATTATTATTATACCAGACCCCATTCTGACCCCGGGCCCGGCAGTCTCTGTTATTGATACACTGGAGCCGGTCTCTGTGATTATTATTATACCTGACCCCAGTCTGACCCCGGGCCCGGCAGTCTCTGTTATTGATACACTGGAGCCGGTCTCTGTGATTATTATTATACCTGACCCCAGTCTCACCCCGGGCCCGGCAGTCTCTGTTATTGATACACTGGAGCCGGTCTCTGTGATTATTATTATACCAGACCCCAGTCTGACCCCGGGCCCCCAGTCTCTGTTATTGATACACTGGAGCCGGTCTCTGTGATTATTATTATACCAGACCTCAGTCTCACCCCGGGCCCGGCAGTCTCTGTTATTGATACACTGGAGCCGGTCTCAGTGATTATTATTATACCAGACTCCAGTCTGACCCCGGGCCCGGCAGTCTCTGTTATTGATACACTGGAGCCGGTCTCAGTGATTATTATTGTACCAGACCCCAGTCTGACCCCGGGACCGGTAGTCTCTGTTATTGATACACTGGAGCCGGTCTCTGTGATTATTATACCAGACCCCAGTCTGACCCCGAACCCGGCAGTCTCTGTTATTGATACACTGGAGCCGGTCTCTGTGATTATTATTATACCTGACCCCAGTCTGACCCCGGGCCCGGCAGTCTCTGTTATTGATACACTGGAGCCGGTCTCTGTGATTATTATTATACCAGACCCCAGTCTGACCCCGGGCCCGGCAATCTCTGTTATTGATACACTGGAGCCGGTCTCAGTGATTATTATTATACCAGACTCCAGTCTGACCCCGGGCCCGGCAGTCTCTGTTATTGATACACTGGAGCCGGTCTCTGTGATTATTATTATACCTGACCCCAGTCTGACCCCGGGCCCGGCAGTCTCTGTTATTGATACACTGGAGCCGGTCTCTGTGATTATTATTATACCTGACCCCAGTCTGACCCCGGGCCCGGCAGTCTCTGTTATTGATACACTGGAGCCGGTCTCTGTGATTATTATTATATCTGACCCCAGTCTGACCCCGGGCCCGGCTGTCTCTGTTATTGATGCACTGGAGCCGGTCTATGTGATTATTATTATACCAGACCTCAGTCTGACTCCGGGCCCGGCTGTCTCTGTTATTGATACACTGGAGCCGGTCTCTGTGATTATTATTATACCAGACCCCAGTCTGACCCCGGGCCCGGCAGTCTCTGTTATTGATACACTGGAGCCGGTCTGTGTGATTATTATTATACCTGACCCCAGTCTGACCCCGGGCCCGGCAGCCTCTGTTATTGATACATTGGAGCCGGTCTCTGTGATTATTATTATACCAGACCCCAGACTGACCCCGGGCCCGGCAGTCTCTGTTATTGATACACTGGAGCCGGTCTCTGTGATTATTATTATACCAGACCCCAGTCTGACCCCGGGCCCGGCAGTCTCTGTTATTGATACACTGGAGCCGGTCTCTGTGATTATTATTATACCAGACCCCAGTCTGACCCCGGGCCCGGCAGTCTCTGTTATTGATACACTGGAGCCGGTCTCTGTGATTATTATTATACCAGACCCCAGTCTGACCCCGGGCCCGGCAGTCTCTGTTATTGATCCACTGGAGCCGGTCTCTGTGATTATTATTATACCTGACCCCAGTCTGACCCCGGGCCCGGCAGTCTCTGTTATTGATCCACTGGAGCCGGTCTCTGTGATTATTATTATACCAGACCCCAGTCTGACCCGGGGCCCGGCAGTCTCTGTTATTGATACACTGGAGCCGGTCTCTGTGATTATTATTATACCTGACCCCAGTCTGACCCCGGGCCCGGCAGTCTCTGTTATTGATCCACTGGAGCCGGTCTCTGTGATTATTATTATACCAGACCCCAGTCTGACCCCGGGCCCGGCAGTCTCTGTTATTGATCCACTGGAGCCGGTCTCTATGATTATTATTATACCTGACCCCAGTCTGACCCCGGGCCCGGCAGTCTCTGTTATTGATACACTGGAGCCGGTCTCTGTGATTATTATTATACCAGACCCCAGTCTGACCCCGGGCCCGGCAGTCTCTGTTATTGATACACTGGAGCCGGTCTGTGTGATTATTATTATACCTGACCCCAGTCTGACCCCGGGCCCGGCAGCCTCTGTTATTGATACATTGGAGCCGGTCTCTGTGATTATTATTATACCAGACCCCAGACTGACCCCGGGCCCGGCAGTCTCTGTTATTGATACACTGGAGCCGGTCTCTGTGATTATTATTATACCAGACCCCAGTCTGACCCCGGGCCCGGCAGTCTCTGTTATTGATACACTGGAGCCGGTCTCTGTGATTATTATTATACCAGACCCCAGTCTGACCCCGGGCCCGGCAGTCTCTGTTATTGATACACTGGAGCCGGTCTCTGTGATTATTATTATACCAGACCCCAGTCTGACCCCGGGCCCGGCAGTCTCTGTTATTGATCCACTGGAGCCGGTCTCTGTGATTATTATTATACCTGACCCCAGTCTGACCCCGGGCCCGGCAGTCTCTGTTATTGATCCACTGGAGCCGGTCTCTGTGATTATTATTATACCAGATCCCAGTCTGACCCGGGGCCCGGCAGTCTCTGTTATTGATACACTGGAGCCGGTCTCTGTGATTATTATTATACCTGACCCCAGTCTGACCCCGGGCCCGGCAGTCTCTGTTATTGATCCACTGGAGCCGGTCTCTGTGATTATTATTATACCAGACCCCAGTCTGACCCCGGGCCCGGCAGTCTCTGTTATTGATCCACTGGAGCCGGTCTCTATGATTATTATTATACCTGACCCCAGTCTGACCCCGGGCCCGGCAGTCTCTGTTATTGATACACTGGAGCCGGTCTCTGTGATTATTATTATACCAGACCCCAGTCTGACCCCGGGCCCGGCAGTCTCTGTTATTGATCCACTGGAGCCGGTCTCTGTGATTATTATTATACCTGACCCCAGTCTGACCCCGGGCCCGGCAGTCTCTGTTATTGATACACTGTAGCCGGTCTCTATGATTATTATTATACCTGACCCCAGTCTGACCCCGGGCCCGGCAGTCTCTGTTATTGATACACTGGAGCCGGTCTCTGTGATTATTATTATACCTGACCCCAGTCTGACCCCGGGCCCGGCAGTCTCTGTTATTGATACACTGGAGCCGGTCTCTGTGATTATTATTATACCAGACCCCAGTCTGACCCCGGGCCCGGCAGTCTCTGTTATTGATACACTGGAGCCGGTCTCTGTGATTATTATTATACCTGACCCCAGTCTGACCCCGGGCCCGGCAGTCTCTGTTATTGATACACTGGAGCCGGTCTCTGTGATTATTATTATACCAGACCCCAGTCTGACCCCGGGCCCGGCTGTCTCTGTTATTGATACAGTGGAGCCGGTCTCTGTGATTATTATTATACCTGACCCCAGTCTGACCCCGGGCCCGGCAGTCTCTGTTATTGATACACTGGAGCCGGTCTCTGTGATTATTATTATACCAGACCCCAGTCTGACCCCGGGCCCGGCAGTCTCTGTTATTGATACACTGGAGCCGGTCTCTGTGATTATTATTATACCAGACCCCAGTCTGACCCCGGGCCCGGCAGTCTCTGTTATTGATACACTGGAGCCGGTCTCTGTGATTATTATTATACCAGACCCCAGTCTGACCCCGGGCCCGGCAGTCTCTGTTATTGATACACTGGAGCCGGTCTCTGTGATTATTATTATACCAGACCCCAGTCTGACCCCGGGCCCGGTAGTCTCTGTTGTTGATACACTGGAGCCGGTCTCTGTGATTATTATTATACCTGACCCCAGTCTGACCCCGGGCCCGGCAGTCTCTGTTATTGATACACTGGAGCCGGTCTCTGTGATTATTATTATACCTGACCCCAGTCTGACCCCGGGCCCGGCAGTCTCTGTTATTGACACACTGGAGCCGGTCTCTGTGATTCTTATTATACCTGACCCCAGTCTGACCCCGGGCCCGGTAGTCTCTGTTATTGATACACTGGAGCCGGTCTCTGTGATTATTATTATACCAGACCTCAGTCTGACCCCGGGCCCGGCAATCTCTGTTATTGATACACTGGAGCCGGTCACTGTGATTATTATTATACCAGATCCCAGTCTGACCCCGGGCCCGGCAGTCTCTGTTATTGATACACTGGAGCCGGTCACTGTGATTATTATTATACCAGACCCCAGTCTGACCCCGGGCCCGGCTGTCTCTGTTATTGATACACTGGAGCCGGTCTCTGTGATTATTATTATACCAGACCCCAGTCTGAGCCCGGGCCCGGCAGCCTCTGTTATTGATACACTGGAGCCGGTCTCTGTGATTATTATTATACCAGACCCCAGTCTGACCCCGGGCCCGGCAGTCTCTGTTATTGATACACTGGAGCCGGTCTCTGTGATTATTAGTATACCAGACCCCAGTCTGAGCCCGGGCCCGGCAGTCTCTGTTATTGATACACTGGAGCCGGTCTCTGTGATTATTATTATACCTGACCCCAGTCTGACCCCGGGCCCCCAGTCTCTGTTATTGATACACTGGAGCCGGTCTCTGTGCTTATTATTACACCAGACCCCAGTCTGACCCCGGGCGCGCCAGCCTCTATTATTGATGGTAGAGAACCATGGTTTTCCGGATGTTTAGTCTGAGATCCATTCTTTCATTTGCCTCGGTCAACGATGATTTGCAGCTCAGCCTCTGAATGTGTGAACACACAGGCGTCGGCTGCGTACTGCAGCTCGATGACTGAGGATGGGATGGTCTTGCTTCTGGCCTGGTGGCGTCGGAGGATGAACAATTTTCCGCTTGTCTGTCGGTTTGCTCCATTACACGGGGAGCTTCAGTGTTCCAGGGTGAATGTTGCTGCAAAGAAGATGGAGAAATGCGTTGGTGCGATGACGCAGCTCTGTTTAGCTCCAGTTTGCACACGTATTGGATCTGAGTTGGTTCCTTTGATGAGGAGCACGGCCTGCATGTCATCATGGATCTCTGCTTCCTGGAATATCAGTAATCACGGTGTCACTGTCATCCACTGGCCAAACATTGCTATTGCAGTTGCTGATTTTAAATATATATTTTGTGGCATGTGGGGCCCACTGGCAAGGTCAGCATTTGTTGACCACGTTTGACCCCATGAACTGATAAGTTACTGCGCCATTTTGTCTGCTGTATTAGGATTTAAACACATGACCTTAGAGAATTAGCCTGCGCATCTCAATTTCAAGCCAGTGGCGTTACAGCTAACCCACTGACCTCTCTTTAAACATAGTCAGAGCACGTTATCAGTGCAGAAGAAGACCATTTGGACCGACATGTATGTGCTGTCCGATTGAAGGAGGATGCACACTATCACTCTTTTCTCCGATGCATAGCATTGTGTTTTTTTCCCTTTTCAGATAGTAATCCATCAATTGACCCTGCCACCACCATACTCTCAAACAGTCCAGTCCACATCCTAACCATTCACCTATGTCTCCATTAATATTTTTCGAATTAACTTCCATCTGTGCCCTCTGGTACTCGATCCTCTTATCAATGGGATTAGACTCCCAAATCTGCTCTGTCTAGAACCCTCATGATTTTCAATACCTCTGCCAGATCACTTCTCAACATGTGTGTCAAGGGAAATAGTCGTAACTTCTCTAATCTATCTTCGTCACTGAAATTGCTCATCTCCGGAACCATTCTTGTAAATATTTTCTTCATTCACTCTCATCATTTCACACCGGTGATGCTGGTGCTTATGCAGTTACATTGTGTATCTTGTGTTGCCCTATTATGTACTTTCTTTTATTTCCTTTTATTTTCATGTACTAAATGATTTGTTGAGCTGCTGGCAGAAAAATACTTTTCACTGTACCTCCGTACACATGACAATAAACAAATCCAATCCAATCCCTCGGCTAAGTGTGGTGCCCACAATGCTTCAGTTCATTCCGAACCAGAATTTACTACACATTTAACACAACGTCCTTTCCTCTGTATTCTATGTCCCCATCGATAATGCTCCTTATTAATTGCTTCATTGACCGTTTTCTCAACCTGTCCCACACCATCAATAATTTATGCACATATACACACACTGCTCCCTCTGCTCCTGTACAGCCTTTTGAATGATTCCCTTTATTTTCTTTTGCCTTTTTGCATTCTACCTAACATATGAATTACTTCACAATTCTTTGCAATAAATTTAATCTAGCAATTTCCAGCCCATTCCACCAACCTCCCTTCCTGGTTTTGATGTTGTACATTATCCCACTGTTATGGGCCAGGGTTTAGAGAACACCAAAGTGTATCATGGAGTTCAACTGACCCACGACTTTTATTAGATTGTGGTTATGGGGAGCACAAGGGCCTACTTTACAGGTGTGATGCAACAGACATCTAAAGTACTTTTAAAACAAAACCATGTTGATTTATGAATCCAGTTAGCACTTTATAAACCCACAGTAAACATTTTAACAACTATTAACATCAATAATCCCCACAGATACAATATTCTATAAGTAACCCTTCATAACCTCCCTAACAACACCCATATGTTAAACCATTTTCAAAGAAAGAGAGCAGGTTTAAATTCTCTATAGAAACAGTTATTACTTTGAAATCCTCAAATGAGCTGAAGATAGTCTGTTGCTTGTAGAGAGAGATCATTATTCAGCTACTTGCTTTGCCTGCAGCTATCCAGCTCTGAAAACGAAACTAAAACGCACTGTAGCTGCCTGCTCGAAAACGAAAGTAAAGCAGACAGACAGCCCAGCTGCAATCACACTCTGACATCACTGCAGCTATTTGATAAACACACCCAGTTCTTAAAGGTACTCTCACATGACACCCACTGATGGTTCACAACACCTCCAAGTTTCATACCATCCGCAGAATTTGAAAATCGTCCTTCTCATCCAAGGTCCAGATCATTCATGTGTCATAGATAAGGCCGTACTGCTGATCGCTGGAAACTTCGCTACAAATCTCCTTTTACCCCAGAAAACAGCTGACCCACACTGCTGGTTGTTTTCTGGCAATTTCCTATCGAACGTGGTACTGCCTATTTTACCCCATGATCTCCATTTCTGCTCACAAGGTTGCGTTGCAGCATGTTGTCAAATAGCTTTTGAAACTTCAACAACAGCAATACTCAGATCAACCATCTCTGCTGCTCATCATAAACCTCAAACAACTTAATTAACCACGAATTGCCCTCAGTAAATCTTTGCTGGTTTCAACTATCAAGAAACTATTTCCACTGATGTACCAGTTCATCACCATGGCTGGAGGTCCCAAAATTTTGGTTGTAACAAATTGCAGATGAATGTGGGTTAAATGCAGCTAAAGAATAAAGTGCCTCAGTTGCTATTAATGTATTTTTCTGATTAATTTAGTTGAAGGGAGGAATGTGGAACCATGAGAACCACATGTTGAAATGTGATGATTTGTGTAAGTGAATGGGCTTAACACCATAAATATAATGTGAAGTTCACCAACCTTAGAATCCCAATTGATTATTTCCCTTGATTGAAAAGGAACGAAACAATTGCTGCTCTCCAGCGTGTTTCACACTCAATTCGACTCCACATTAACACTTCTTAGCACGGTGGCTTCACCATTTACTCCCCGACGTCTTCCAATGTCATGGAATCATAGAATCTCTACAGTGCAGAAGGAAGCCATTCGGCCCTTCAAGGCTGCAACGACCCTCTGAAAGAGCAGTAAATAATGTCCTTGGTAATATCTGGTGCAGGAATAAGAGAAATCGTTTTACATAATATAAAACGTGTCCTGATCGAGCGTAATATGCAAAGTACAGAAGCTCAGAAGCATATAAAATATGAACAGGAATAGAGAATTCGGTCTTCGAGCCTGTTTCCATATTCAATAGTGTGTCACATAATCCTCCATATCGACATCATTCTCCCGCTCAGTCACAGAGCTCTTGTCGTCTATTGAGTCGAGGAAATTATCCATTTCCTTCTTAAATACATTCAGTGATTTGGGCTTTTGGAGCAGCCTGTGGTAGATAATTCTGCAGGTTCAACAACCGCTGAGTGAAGACCTTTCTCCTCATTTCAATCCTAAATGGATTACTCCTGAGACCGTGACGTCTTGTTGAACACTCCCCAACCATAGGAAACATCAAAGAACAAAGAACAAAGGAAAGTACAGCACAGGAACAGGCCCTTCGGCCCTCCACGCCTGCGCCGACCATGCTACCCGTCTAAACTAAAATCTTGTACACTTCCGGGGTCCGTATCTCTCTATTCCCATCCTATTCATGTATTTGTCAAGGTGCCCCTCAAACGGCACTATCGTCCTTGCTTCCACCACCTCCTCCGGCAGCGGGTTCCAGGCACCCACTACCCTCTGTGTAAAAAAATTGCATCGTACATCTACTTTAAACCTTGCCCCTCGCACCTTGAACCTATGCCTCCTAGTAATTGACCCCACTACCCTGGGAATAAGTCTCTGACTATCCATCCTGTCTATGCCCCTCATAATTTTGTAGACCTCTATCAGGTCGCCCCTCAACCTCCGTCATTCCAGTGAGATCAAACCGAGTTTATACAACTCTCCTCATAGCTAATGCCCTCCATACCAGGCAACATCCTGGTAAATCTCTTCTGCACCCTCTCTAAAGCCTCCACATCCTTCTGGCAGTGTGGCGAACAGAATTGAATAGTATACTCCAAGTGTGGCCTAACTAAGGTTCTATATAGCTGCAACATGACTTGCTAATTTTTATACTCAATGCCCCGGCCAATGAAGGCAAGCATGCCGTATGCCTTCTTGACTACCTTCTCCACCTTTCCGTGACCTGTGGACCTGTACACCAAGATCTTTCTGACTGTAAATACTCTTGAGGGTTCTACCATTCACTGTATATTCCCTACCTGTATTAGACCTTCCAAAATGCATTACCTCACATTTGTCCAGATTAAACGCTGCCATCACTCCGCCCAAGTCGCCAGACGATCTGAATCCTGCTGTATTCCCTGACAGTCCTCTTTGCTATCCGCAATTCCACCAATCGTTGTGTCGTCCGCAAACTTACTAATCAGACCAGATACATATTCCTCCAAATCATTTATATATCCTACGAACAGCAAAGCTCCCAGCACTGATCCCTGCGGAACACCACTAGTCACAGGCCTCCAATCAGAAAAGCATCGTTCCATTGCTACTCTCTGCCTTCTATGACCTAGCCAGTTCTGTATCCATCTTGCCAGCTCAGCTCTGATCTCGTGTGACTTCACCTTTTGTACCAGTCTACCATGAGGGACCTTGTCAAACGCCTTACTGAAGTCCATATAGACAACATCCACTGCCCTACCTGCATCAATCATTTTTGTGACCTCCTCGAAAATCTCTATCAAGTTACTGAGACACGACCTCCCCTTCACAAAACCGTGCCGCCTCTCGCTAATGTGTCCACTTGCTTCCAAATGGGAGTAGATCCTGTCTCGAAGAATTCTCTCCAGTAATTTGCCTACCACTGACGTAAGGTTCACCGCCCTGTAGTTCCCTGGATTACCCTTGCTACCCTTCTTAAAGAAAGGAACAACATTGGCTACTCTCCAGCCCTCCGGGACATCACCTGAAGACAGCGAGGATTCAAAGATTTCTGTCAAGGCCGCAGCAATTTCCTCTCTTGACCCAGGCTATCGACAAACCCTTCTCCAGACTCTTATCCAGACACCAATTCCTTCTCTTTGTTGCATACTGATGCAAAGTATTCATTTAGTACCTCGCCCATTTCCTCTGGCTCCACACATAGATTCCGTTGCCTATCCTTCAGTGGGCCAACCTTTCCCTGGCTATCCTTTTGCTTTTTATGTACGGATAAAAAGCCTTGGGATTTTCCTGAACCATATTTGCCTATGACTTTTCGTGACCCCCTTTAGCCCTCCTGACTCCTTGCTTACGTTCCTTATATTCCACACAGGCTTCGTCATTCCTGCATCCAGCTTCTCCGGCCCAGTCAGAATTGTATACGCTTCAATGAGACGCCCTCTCTTTCTGCTAAACTCCAGTGAATGTAGGCCTGGTCGACCGAATCTCTCATCATACAACAATCCTGCCATCCCAGGCATCAGTCTGATGAACAATCGCTGCATTCCCTCGAGGGAAAGCATTTCCATTCTGGGATAAGGAGACGAAAACTGCCCACAATATTCCAGGTGTTTCCCCACCAATGGCCTGTATCGCTGCTGTAAGACAGCCTTGCTCCTGTACTCAAGTCATCTTGCAATGAAGGACAACACACAACTTGCCATCCAAACTGTTTGATGCACCTGCATGCTTGTTTTCAGTGATAGGAGTGTAAGGATTTCCAGGTTCCTTTGTACATTAACATTCCCAATCTATTGCTATTTAGAAATATTCGGCCACTAAGTGGGTCAACTGGACAGTATTTAATCCGCTGTCAGGTGTGAGAAGGAGCAAGAGGCACAGTAAACCACGGAAAGGCAAAGTGGAGGATAAAGTAAGTGAGATACAATTGAGAAATTGTTTTATTGCTAACAGAGAGACATGTTGCCGAAACTTTTCGTCTTGCACTGATCAGGACAAACTCCAGAATGACAAATTTCAAGCCGTTACAGTAATACACACAACAGGAGGAAAGGCTGCTAATTGTTTGGCAAGTCGACGCTGATCGGCTGAAGATTTGCCTTAGAGAAACCAGTGGGGAACTATAGACCTCCCAAAGTCCAGGTTAATTCAAAACGGTCTGCAAATTTTGTTTGCAGAACTGTTCATAAATAATGAACGAACTTTCTGAAGAAAGAAACTGTTGGGGAACGTTCATTGTTAAGTCTGGATTTTAGCAGTTGTTACATTGAGACCCCGTCAGTCAGTATTGGTTCCTGCAACGTGACAGGCGGTGGGATGCGCCACCTGGTGGTCGCTTTGAATTAATCTCCCTTCAAATTACGTCACAGACAGGGTAATGGTCCTAGTTGTCCTGGGCCTTTCTCTGTGTGTTGACCTGAGCACACAGCGCTGTCAGTGAGCTGCAGCCCATTCAATGTGAAAATGGTGATTTATTTTGGCGTATTCAGAAGGAAAACGAATGTTAACCTCATTCGTTCCATCGAAACGTGTACGAAGTACGAAAGTGGGAGCCATGTTCTGGATCTGAGAATAAAAGTTGAACAGAAAAGTTCACATTTGGAGACTGAAGAGATGCAATATGTGCTCAGCGAGATTGAGCTTCTGTTAGTCACTGCCCCACCCGATTTCCAGAAATCACTCCAATTTGTGGTTCACCGACACAGCAGACTGAAGAATTGATAGAAAGTTAGGTCATAAAAATAATGGTTGCGTCGATAGATTAGATGGATATATCAAGCGATCGATCGCTAGATAGATACGTAGATAGACAGAGAGATGGAATGAATATTGAAGCTCATGATATTTTCTATTTTTTCAAGAACCCGTCGGACGGGTGCACTAATGGAGAGACTGGGTGAACCAACACGGACATAATACAACTTATAACGCAATACAGAGGCGAGTCGCTTTTATAAATCGATCATCACGGTTAATGGAAAATGCATTCCGCGATATTCATGCTGCTAAAATGTACAATTTAATGATGTGGAGATGCCGGCGTTGGACTGGGGTGAGCACAGTAAGAAGTCTTACAACACCAGGTTAAAGTCCAACAGGTTCGTTTCAAACGCTACCTGTCGGAGCACTGCTCCTTCCTCAGGTGAAGGAAGGAGGAATTCCACCTGAGGAAGGAGCAGTGCTCCGAAAGCTAGTGTTTGAAACACACCTGTTGGACTTTAACCTGGGTGGTGTAAGACTTCTTATTGTACAATTTAATAGCAACGAACATCTAACATGACATTACCACATTGACACAACCTCAGGGATTTCCATCTCAGAAAGCTCATCTTGAAAGTCCAAGGTATTTGAAAGTATCGCTGATAGCATTTCTCTTTTGTGTTTCTATGGCTGTGTTAATCTAGTTGTTCATCAAATTTAATGGTTGTCTGTGTGTCTGTTTGACAGATCAGTTTGGGGGTCGATCACCGTGTTTACTTGTCTCTGCGTCTATGTTTGTGCTGATTCTGTGCTGTAAACGAGGCTCCTGGGAGGTGGACATATTCACTTACTTTCATCATTAGCAACTCAGACTAATGTGCAATCAAAAATCATGTCAACACTTGTTGGAATTTATTTCAGTGTCTGTGCATGCCAGGATGGATGTTTTACGGACATATCGTTGTACGCGGCCGTGTGTGTTTCCAATAGGCGGTTGTGCTGTCCACAGGAGGGCGCTCTCGGATCACTTATCAAACATCACGGGCTCGTTCCCAGAGGAAGTGACTTTTAGACGTGAAAATGGGCGGAGCGAAGAAATCGGATTTGACCTCATAACATCTCGCTAATTGTTTCATCTCCTCCAATTGCAGGTCTGATACAGTCAGTGTAAACTGTCTCTGTTTCTGGAGCTCAGACTCTGAACATGGGGCTGATACTGGGTCTCTGGTTATTGTCCTGACCACAGGTTGGTTATATTGAAGCTCAGTACAAAATCCTCCAATTCCCAAATTTATTCTCATTTCCATCTCCGGCCACCCATCCTCCGCATGTTTCTCCTTCGAACCCGCTGTTGTATATTTTCAGGGATGAGTAAGGGAGACTCAGTGACCCAGTCAGAACAAAGAGTCGACAAAGAAGAGGGTGAAGTTTCAACAATACCCTGCAGTTACTCTGTATCGGGTTCAGCTACAGTATATTATCTGTTCTGGTATCGCCAGTATCCACACCGAGCTCCTCGGTATCTGCTCAGAGCCGATAGTTACGAGTTTAACCAGACGGTTCCCGGCTTTGAACACTTCAGCGGGAAACTCAACCCGACACAGAGCACTTTTCACTTGTCCATGAAAGATTTGAGGATGACAGACAGCGCCGTGTATCGCTGCGCGCCGAGACCCAGAGTGAGTGAGGGCCCGGCGGGGCTCATACACAAACTGGCGTAATTTCCGTATCAAGAAAGCAAAAGGAGTTACATTGCGTTACATATGTACTGATAATAAACGGGACAATTCAGCTCCATCTGAATGGGTTTCCCGCAATGAGGTCAATGGTTGTCACTGTTGGGCTATTTGACATTTGGCGGTCATATTACTCCAGGATCAAATTCCAATATTTGCCGATCTCATTTACATAAACCTGCCGATCTCCCGCGTGAATCGTTTCATCAATCTGTATTTTAAAAATTCTTGATCAGGTGGTAATCTACCATGCAGCACTTTTTAAAAGTGATCGAATATCAGAGTTGTCACTATTTAGATTTCCTGGGGTACAAATGATGACTGACTGAAATGAGTACTTTACCGGTACAAGAGATCCCAGTGGAAGCGCTTCTTGGTGTAGAATTGGATGACTATTTATCCCGGGTACCCCTAAAACAGTAATTATTAATTATGTTCCTGCACTGAATGCCCTCGTTAACATCTGTGTGTGAGACTGATTTTAAAGTATTTATTTCATCTTTCACATTTATTAGGGAGAAATATCTACCTCACGAAAGACGTGAACTTTGAGGTCGAGGGAAAACGATTTCAACTGAGAAAGAGACAGAATGGCGGCAATGTGAGAAAGAGAGTGAGGAAGACAAACACAAAGCCAGGGATGGAATGTGACTGGAGAGAACCCTGCGTAATAAACCCTCCGCGAACAGTGATTGGCCCTCAGCTGACATCAGAGCTTAGAAATAGCCAATCGTAGCACTGAGAAACGCCCCTCAGTTTCCCAAGAATTGATCTGCGTTTACGCTTTGCCTCTGATCTGAGTTTCCTCTTTGATATGAGACTAGAAGCAGCAACATATTTGAAACAGTGTCGCTGTTCACTGTCCAATCAGGAACCATGTGCTCCCTGTGTGCTTTACTGGTAATAATGGTCTCCGGTGAGTCTGAGCTCAAATCCTCAGTCTGTCTTTCATGGGTTATATTTACTCCCAGATTTCTGACATATTTTATATGTTTTTACAGGAACCAGTGGCCAAGATTCGGTTTCCCAGGAACCGCCTGAATTACCGGTTCTGGAAGGACAGACAGCAATATTGAACTGCAGTTACAAAGCAAAATATACTGGCGAGACTCTCTTCTGGTACATCCAGTATCCAGGGGAAGCTCCGAGGTATCTACTGAAGAAATATAGCACGGGGAAGGGGGAAAGGTCTTCAGATTTCCCTGACCGGTTTTCTGCTGATTTAGACCAGGATAAGAAAACAGTTCCTTTAAATATCACCGGGGTCCGTGTCTCTGACTCTGCCGTGTATCTCTGTGCGCTGAGCCCCACACTGCTACAGAGGGACTCCCAACCCGTACAAAAACCGATAAAGCACTCTCACCTCGGCTCACTGAATCAGATCTTTCAATTCGAATGTGAACTATTAATGTAAACAAAGCAATATTATAAAGAGCAGCTAGCCCTAATTATTTATTTCTGTGGTGCTGAACGTGTATCATTGTCTGTTAAATCCCTTTTTATAGTAGTTTCTGTGTTTTGCGAGCAGCTCTCCAAATGCCACCGTCATCACAACACTAAATAGCATCCATCTGTGCCCTGTTCAAAGATATGCTCAGTAACAGGACCAAGATATGCGTTCATGCCCTCTCTGTGTCACAGAGAGCGACGGTTGTTCGTCGTTTAGTTGTTTCGAGACATATGTTGGATTTGGGCATATTCGGGGAAATAAAGGATATGAGGGTGGTGCAGGAAAGTAGATTTCAGGTCGAACAGCTATGATCTTGTACAATTGCAGAGCATCCCCAGGTGAAGGGGCAAATGGTCCACTACAGCTCCTGCTCCTTATCCTCTGATGTTGTGTTCAGTTCATTGTTCTGAAAACAGGTGCAAGTGGTTCCGTGCTCATAGCTCTGACGTAACAAAGAAACGGATCTATTTGGATGAAATGTTGGACAAAGGAGCTTTGAGTTCATTGGGTCTCGCCTGCTGACTCTGTCAGGAATGAACCAATCGGTAGTGAGGCCGGATATTACTCGCCATCTTCTGAACTCTGGACTGCAAAAATTCAGCTGTAACTCACTGAGTTCAAATCCACTACCATCTCTGTAAACATGTGATGCATTACCTTTTACATTTTCATGACAGGTGCAACTCACTTAACTGGTAAGTTCCCAAGGTGCACAATTTCCAGACAGCTCGCGATACTTTGGCTGCACGGTAGCATTGTGGATAGCACAATTCCCTCACAGCTCCAAGGTCCCAGGTTCGATTCCAGCTTGGGTCACTGTCTGTGCGGAGTCTGCACATCCTCCCCGTGTGTGCGTGGGTTTCCGCCGGGTGCTCCGGTTTCCTCCCACAGTCCAAAGATGTGAAGGTTAGGTGGATTGGCCATGATAAAGCGTCCTAAATTGCCCTTAGTGTTGGGTGGGTTTACTGGGTTATGGGGATAGGGTGGAGGTGTTGACCTTGGGTAGGGTGCTCTTTCCAAGAGCCGGTGCAGACTCGATGGGCCGAATGGCCCCCTGCTCCACTGTAAATTCTATGATAATCTATGAAACTTCCATTGTGATCCACGCTTAACTGTAATATGTACAATTCCGTGATTGCATGATGTCTAACAAAGTAATACAAAGTTTAAGCTCGGATTTCTATTTTTTGCAGCTGTTATCGGTGCAGATTCGGTTTCACAGGGACCGGTTAGAGCGACAAAGTTTGAAGGAGAACCGCTTACTATTGATTTCAGCTATTCGACCACAGCTGGTAAATATTCTTTGCAATTGTACCGGCAGGACCGGGACGAAGCCCCCATATTCTTGATCTACATTCCTAATTACGGAGATGTTTCCAGAGCAGTGGGTGTGTGGAGTCGATTTTCTGCATCTTTGGACAGGTCAAGGAGTGAGGGGAATTTCACCATCCGGGAGCTGCGGCTGTCTGACAGCGCGGTGTATTACTGCGGACTGAGAGACACAGTGACAGCAACCAGAGGGAGCCTCGTACAAAAACACTGCCACAATATGACACGGTGAATGGAACTGCGTACATATTGGGAGATAATCCTGCAGATTGTTCTAATTTGAAAAATATTGAAATAAATATGAAGCCGAAAGCCATAGTGCAGCATTGGGAAAGGTCTGTTCCATTCAATTCACATTGAATACATTCTAGACAGAATGAAAAGAAGTGTTTGGAGCATTTATACCATTTTGCAAATGAACGATGGTGCAAAACAAATGTTGAAAATAATACTTAACGATGTGATGTAGCGGTTACAGGAAGTAACACAAGTAAAGTGTGTTACTTCCTCCGCAGCAGCAGGTATATAAAGCTGGATTCAAAAACAGTTTCTTCCCCGCTGTTACCAGATTTCTGAATGACCCTCGTATGGACTGAACTGACCTTGTGTGGCGGCATTGGGATTTTCACAGTAACTCCATTGCAATGTTAATGTAAGCCTACTTGTGACACTAATAAAGATTATTATTATACTACACTCCGTATGCTTACCCGATGTCTGTGCCTATATATCTACATTGTGTATCTATCGTATATCCTGTTTTTCATTAATGAAACAATCTGACTGGAGTGTACGCAGAACAATATTTTTCATTCTACCTCAGCACATGGGACGCCAAATCCAAATCCAAGGCTGTGGAACATGTCGTGAAGAAAATGTTCTGGTTAATTTTCCACTTACTCGTTTTTCAGACCATCCGGTGACCATTTCGCTACTGAAAACAGACAACGCCTGACCTCACAGTTTACTGCATTATTGTTCATCGGCTTCTAATATGTCCTGAAAATACCCCCTTTATAACTGTTCATATGACTGTTCATTCTTAGTTTTAATATTCGTAAGTGTTTTTAACATCGAGAGGAATTTTATCAGCCTATTATATTTATTAGGAGCTTCCTCACCATGCTGGATTCGGCTTACATCATAGACTGATATCACAAACAAAAAAGTCTAGGTCCGGGTAGCAGAAACTCGCCAGTGTTGCTACATCTTGGCACCAGGAGATGTTGATTAGGAGGCAGACCCCACCTCCCCTTGCGTTGCCTGAGGCCGCCGTACGCTCCATTCGGTGGATTGAGAAGCCCTCTGGTTGTAGCGCACAGTCCGGTGTGAGCCATGTCACCGTGAAACAGAGCACACAGCTGTCCCTTAGTTCTCTTTGAAAAGTGAGCGTGGCTTTACGTTTGTTTAGCTTGTTTTCTATAGATTGGACCTTAGCTAGGAGTAAGCTAGGCAGAGGGGCTTTGGGGCCGCGTTGTTTCACTCTCACCTGCAGGTCTGCACGTTTTCCACGCTTCCTGGAGTGACTGCTTCTTTTCGAGCGTTCCAGGGTGCTGTCGGGCTGCGGTTTGTCTTTACAGGTTGGTGGATATCCAGACCACGTTCCGGCGTGGATATGGTGAAGGCCGGTAAGTGGATGATGTCTCTCAGATCGCGGTTGTGTATGAGGCGATGGCCGGGTCCGTGTGTTGGGGTCCGCAGGGTCCTTTCCAGATCGCGGTCTTCCATCAGAGGATGGAGGATCTCTAGACCTGCAAGCAAATTTAAAAGAGCAGTATTACTGATTGTTAGGCTGTGGGAGTTGATTTTTAGGAGTGTGGGGTGACTGTAGAGGGGGGAGGGTGGAAGGAGTGCTTGGGGCTTGCAGGGGGTCGCAGCTCTCCGGGTCAGTGGGGTTGGGAGCTGGTGGGGCGTTGGGGGGGGGGGGGGGGCGGGTGGAGGGCTGCGGCTGCTGCGAGTCTGGTCTGGTCGTTGAAGAGCAGCAGAGTGGAGGTCCCGGCTTCTGTGGGGGTTTCCAGGTCTCTGGGAGTTTGTCGAGTGAAGGTCTTGGCTTCTAGGGCGTTTTCCTGGTCTCTGGCAGCCGCTGCAGGGGAATTCCCAGGCCTGGGACTGCAGCTCCGGCAGCTGCTCGCACGTGGTCGGCTGGTCCGGGTCGATTTTAGGTCGTCAGTTTCAGGTGTCTCCAGGGTCCTAAAGATCGCTAAGTCTGCAAGTAATTGAATTAAAACATTGTTAGAGAGTGTAAAAGAGTGAGAATGAAGTTTTAGAAGCATAGAACGAGATTAAAATATAGATTAAGAGGGTATGCTGGGCACAGCTTGCAAGAAGTCGCCTCGCTCCGGCGCCATCTTGGATGCATCTGTGCATCCCCTCCAACTCGATTTTCAAATTAGCTGATGACACCACCGTAGTGGGTCGGATTTCGAACAATGACGAGACACAGTACAGGAATGAGATGGAGAATCTGGTGAACTAGTGCGACTATAATAATCTCTCCCTCAATGTCAACAAAATGAAATAGATTGTCATCGACTTCAGGAAGCGTAGTGGAGAACATGCCCCTGTCTACATCAATGGGAACGAAGTAGAAAGGGTCGAGAGCTTCAAGTTTTTAGGTGTACAGATTACCAACAGCCTGTCTTGGTTCCCCCATGCCGACACTATAGTTAAGAAAGCCCACCAATGACTACTTTCTCAGAAGACTAAGGAAATATGGTATGTCAGCTGCTACCCTCACCAACATCTATAGATGCGCCATAGAAAGCATTCTTTCTGGTTGTATCACAGCTTGGTATGGAGCCTGCTCTGCCCAAGACCGCAGGAAACTACAAAAGGTCGTGAATGTAGCCAAGGCCATCATTCAAACCAGCCTCCCATCCATTGACTCTATAATTCCCGCTGCCTCAGAAAGGCAGCCTGCATAATTAAGGACCCCACGCACACTCTCTTCCACCTTCTTCCGTCAGGAAAAAGATACCAAAGTCTGAGGTCACGTACCAACCGACTCAAGAACAGCTTCTTCCCTACTGCCATCAGACTTTTGAATGGACCTACCTCGTATAAAGTTGATCTTTTCTCTGCACCTTGCTATCACTGTAACATTATATTTTGCAGTCTCTCCTTCCTTCCCTATGTACGGTATGCATTGTTTGTACAGAATGCAAGAAACAATACTTTTTACTGTATACTAATACATGTGACAATAATCAAATCAAATCAGAGTCTTTGCTCTTAGTCTGTGAGTTATTTTTCCTCATCAGAGGTACACGGGTGTAACTAGTTCCAGACCACCCACGGGGCCCATAGGACCCATAGGACTTTAAACTAAAGATTGGGGGGGAAGGGAAAGTCAGGGAACCAAGATGTGAAGTAATCAGTGGGAAGCGTAGCTGCTTAGGAATACAAAAAAGCACGAAAAGACAAAACTCAGGAGAGGTTACGACAGTCCCCATCCCACAAAATATGACACAGTATATGGAAAGGCTCAGTAAACCAAGGTCCACCACACTAAGAAAACAAAAAGGGATGGTCAATAGAGAATTAAAGGTGCTATATTTAAATGCGCGCAGTGTACGGAACAAGGTAGATGAGCTTGTGGCCCAGATTGTGACTGGCAGGTATGATGTAGTAGGCATCACAGAGACATGGTTGCAGGGGGTTCAGGACTGGCATTTAAACATCCAGGGATTCACAACCTATCGAAAAGACAGGGAGGTGGGCAGAGGGGGCGGGGTTGCCTTGTTAATTAGGAATGAAATTAAATCAATAGCACTAAATGACATAGGGTCAGATGATGTGGAGTCTGTGTGGGTAGAGTTGAGGAACCACAAAGGCAAAAAAACCATAATGGGAGTTATGTACAGGCCTCCTAACAGTGGTCAGGACCGGGGGCACAAAATGCACCACGAAATAGAAAGTGCATGTCAGAAAGGCAAGGTCACAGTGATCATGGGGGACTTCAATATGCAGGTGGACTGGGTAAATAATGCTGCCAGTGGACCCAAGGAAAGGGAATTCATTGAATGTTTAGAGGAGGGCTTTTTGGAACAGCTTGTGATGGAGCCCACGAGGGAACAGGCCATTCTGGACTTAGTGTTATGTAATGAGCCAGACTTGATTAAAGATCTTAAAGTAAGGGAGCACTTAGGAGGCAGTGATCATAATATGGTAGAATTCAATCTCCAATTTGAAAGAAAGAAGGTAGAATCAGATGTAAAGGTGTTACAGTTAAATAAAGGTAACTACAGGGGCATGAGGGAGGAACTGACGAAAATCGACTGGGAGCAGAGCCAAGTGGGAAAGACAATAGAACAGCAATGGCAGGAGTTTCTGGGAGTAATTGAGGACACAGTGCAGAGGTTCATCCCAAAGAAAAGAAAGGTTATCAGAGGGGGGATTAGGCAGCCATGGCTGACAAAGGAAGGTAGGGAATGCATCAAAGCAAAAGAGAAAGCCTATAATGTGGCAAAGAGTAGTGGGAAGTCAGAAGATTGGGAAGGCTACAAAAACAAACAGAGGAAAACAAAGAGAGAAATAAGGAAAGAGAGGATCAAATATGAAGGTAGGCTAGCCAGTAACATTAGGAATGATAGTAAAAGTTTCTTTAAATACATTAAAAACAAACGGGAGGCAAAAGTTGACATTGGGCCGCTCCAAAATGACGCTGGTAATTTTGTGATGGGAGACAAGGAAATAGCTGAGGAACTAAATAAGTTCTTTGCGTCAGTCTTCACAGTAGAAAACATGAGTAATATCCCACCAATTCCGGAGAGTCAGGGGGCAGAGTTGAATATGGTAGCCATCACAAAGGAGAAAGTGCTAGAGAAACTAAGAGGTCTAAAAATTGATAAATCCCCGGGCCCAGATGGACTACATCCTAGAGTTCTAAAGGAGATAGCTGAAGAAATAGTGGAGGCGTTAGTTATGATCTTTCAAAAGTCACTGGAGTCCGGGAAAGTCCCAGAGGATTGGAAAATCGCTGTTGTAACCCCCCTGTTCAAGAAGGGAACAAGGAAAAAGATGGAAAATTATAGGCCAATTAGCCTAACCTCGGTTGTTGGTAAGATTCTAGAATCCATTGTTAAGGATTTAGACAGTTTAGGAGAGTGGTCCAAGAAATGGCTGATGAAATTCAATGTGGGCAAGTGCGAGGTCTTGCACTTTGGAAAAAAGAATAGAGGCATGGACTATTTTCTAAACGGTGACACAATTCATAATGCTGAAGTGCAAAGGGACTTGGGAGTCCTAGTCCAGGATTCTCTAAAGGTAAACTTGCAGGTTGAGTCCGTAATTAAGAAAGCAAATGCAATGTTGTCATTCATCTCAAGAGGCTTGGAATATAAAAGCAGGGGTGTACTTCTGAAGCTTTATAAAGCATTAGTTAGGCCCCATTTAGAATACTGTGAGCAATTTTGGGCCCCACACCTCAGGAAGGACATACTGGCACTGGAGCGGGTCCAGCGGAGATTCACACGGATGATCCCAGGAATGGTAGGCCTAACATACGATGAACGTCTGAGGATCCTGGGATTATATTCATTGGAGTTTAGGAGGTTGAGGGGAGATCTAATAGAAACTTACAAGATAATGAATGGCTTAGATAGGGTGGATGTAGGGAAGTTGTTTCCATTAGCAGGGGAGACTAGGACCCGGGGGCACAGCCGTAGAATAAAAGGGAGTCACTTTAGTACAGAGATGAGGAGAAATTTCTTCAGCCAGAGAGTGGTGGGTCTGTGGAATTCATTGCCACAGAGGGCGGTGGAGGCCGGGACGTTGAGTGTCTTTAAGACAGAAGTTGATAAATTCTTGATTTCTCGAGGAATTAAGGGCTATGGAGAGAGAGCGGGTAAATGGAGTTGAAATCAGCCATGATTGAATGGCGGAGTGGACTCGATGGGCCGAATGGCCTTACTTCCGCTCCTATGTCTTATGGTCTTATGGGTGCCTGTACCGCAGTGGTAGTAGCGAGTTCTCCAAGATACGAAATGAACAGAGCAAGTACCTTCCTCTGACAGTTGATGCAATAATCAGACTAAATCAGTATTCAATGCGAACGATTTTAGGCGGTGCTACTATGGATTGTGCTGTAGTTTATATGCACGAGAATCTATTAACTTGTTAGTAGCCGACCTGCTGTTTAAAAACTCTTCAACAGACAGCAGCTGTGACCCAGAAACTTGCGGCAGTTTTTGTTCGAGATTTTCACTCACTCCCATCACTGTGACACTCTGCACAGTAAGAGACCGCGGAGTCAGACAGCCCCAGCTCCGAGATGGTCAATCGGTCCGACTTGTCCGACTGTTGGACTGAATGGAAAAATAATTTCTGCGCGAAATCCGCTTTAAGTGAATCACCGCCGTTCTTGTGCCTCCTGGCAGCAACCCCAGGCTGTCTGTCAGGGTACTGACGGTGACGGAATAAGTGAAATACATCGTCGGTATAGGTACAGGTTAAAGTGACATCTTCCCCTCTGTCTGTGCGAGTGAGGAATCCCGCTGAGTAACAGAATCTCCATTGCTTAGAGCTGGAACACACGGTTATAGAAAGCGGAAATCAATGCTTAAATATTCAACTGAACTGACAGTAAAAACTCGCAGTAAAAACTGCGTTCTAGAAAATGAAATAGAATTTGTACCCCTGAAAAGAACATCTGACTCAATACCTAGATGCTCACACTTTCTACCAATGTCCTCGAAGCAGCTTCATCGCACTCGAGCATATCCTTCCAAACCCTCCTTGTCCCCTTAATTGCATCAATTCGCCTCTGTCACTACTTGTGATGGATATTTCCATATTCTGACCTCTACTGGGTGAAGACATTTCTCGTGAATTCCCGGATCTGCAATTCATCCGAGAGACAGTTTGATTTCTAATTGAGTTTCTCAGAGTTCCGGTTAGTATATTTTGTCTGACGCGACTGCTCCCTCCTTCCTGGGACACATTGCTTGGGGAAGTTGTCGAACATGGCAGAGTGGGTGAAAATGCATGTTCCACATTCTGCACTTTCCTTTGTTTTAATAAATTTAAAGTACACAATTCATTTGAATTTCAATCCAGGGGCAATTTAGCGTAGCCAATCCACCTACCCTGCACATCTTTGGGTTCGTGGGGGTGAGATCCTCACAGACACGGGGAGAACGTACACACTCCACATGGACAGTGACCCGAGGGCAAGGATCAAACCCGGCTCCTCAACACCGTGAGGTAGCAGTGCTAACCACTGCGCCACCGTGTTGCCCCCATTCTGCACTTTGGTGACACAGGGCAGAAGGACAGAGAGGCTTCGAGACTCAGAGGAAAGAGATTGGCATACAGATATCCTGAACGATTGAAAGAGCCAGACAAGCATCAAGAAGAACAAAGGACGCAGAGAAAGACAGACAGTGTGAGATAGAGAAACAGTTAGACAGTCACTGAGCTCACACTAAACTGGTCGCTAGCCAATTGCTGATAGAGAGCACATGTATTCAACTTGTGTGAGCAGCAGCACCGAGAAGCCAGCCAATCCTACCATTGGGCAACGCCCCTTTAGTTACCCAATAAATGAAATCTGCCCTTGAATTTACTTTTTCATGTCAGACTATAAGAGTTATCATGTTTTTAGAATTCTGTGACTTCTGTGAAATTCCAAAGCAGCAACCATGTTCTCTCGATGTTCTTTACTAATACTGTTGGTCTTGATGCCCGGTGAGTCTATGTTCAAATGGTCACTGTCTGTTCCCAGCTTTCGCTCCCAGTTATTTAATAGATTCTGTAATTTGTTGCAGAATCCAATGGCAAAGATGAAGTGTCCCAGGATCCCTCTGAATTAACAGTTCTGGAAGGACAGACAATAATACTGGACTGCAGCTACTCGACAACTGGTGCTCCAACTCTTTTCTGGTACATCCAGTCTCCCGGGGAAGCTCCGAAACATTTATTCAAGATATATAGCTCAGGAGCTACGCCTCAAGATTTGCCAACCAGGTTCTCGGCTGTTTTGAACAAACAAAACAAAACGGTTCCTTTAAATATCGCCGCGGCGCTTCTCTCCGACAGCGCCGTGTATTTCTGTGCCATGCAGCCCACACTGCTGCAGAGATATAGTGGAGCCCGTACAAAAACCTAGCCTGAGAGTTCCAGTTATTGTCAGCAGAGGGCGCTCTCGCACTGAAAACATAATCTATAACTGAGCCTGTGAGGGTCATTATTAAGATATGAGAACAAAACAAAAAATCCAACAATAACAGCAGCAGCTGAGGAATGTTAGTTAGTTTTTTTAACTTGCAGCTATACCGTAAATTAATTTCACAAATCAATTTATGGTGCTTTCACTCACGTTTTGCCGTTTTGCGATCTTGTCATGTCTTTCGAAAGCAATATGAAATCCTTTCTCCATTTACACTCTCAGTTTCTAGGTCTCTCAGACCACAGCTGACACATGGTGTCTACTTGACTAAAATATTTTGCTGGTAACAAGCCGGGAGCTCAGAATTACCTCAATGTTTATTTACCTTTTGGTTGAATGTTTTCTGACACAATTCACAGCCCAATTCTTCCGCCTGACAATAACCAGATGACCGGGGGCCATTCCTACTCCGTGCCTAACAATGAAACCTGTATTCTTATCAGGATACTGACTAGATCTCTGTTCGGGTTCTTTAGATTCACTGACAGTCAGTTCCACAAGTCCAGATGCAAAAGCACCATTGGGCTGCGGTGGAACAACGGTTAGCTCTGCAAAAAGCTGCTGAGACGGACCTACAGTTTGTAACACTGTCGTTGGAAAACGTCCCTCAGTCGCCCCATAAGTGAAATCTGTTTCTCAGCTGCGTTTATTAACAAGGGTTCTTTTTCTACTTAAGTCTACATTATACACCGTGTTCTCTCCACGGCCGTTTCTGATAATGGTAAGTCTATGTTCAAAGGGACATTGTCTATTGCATGTGTTAGAATCCATCCCAGATTTTGACACAGCCTTTGTTCTGTTGCCGCAACAAGTAACCACAGATTCACTACTCCTGGATTGCCTCTGTTGGAACATCAATATTCAGGGTAAGCTCCGAAATAATTACTGAGGTGATGTAACTCGGTTCATGGAGATAAGTCTCAGGGTTTCCTATACCGGTTTTCAATATTCAGGGTAAGCTCCGAAATAATTACTGAGGTGATGTAACTCGGTTCATGGAGATAAGTCTCAGGGTTTCCTATACCGGTTTTCTGTTCATGTGCACAAGGAGAAAGACAGAATGCAAATGGATCTTACATAATCCTGTCAGTTTTGTTCACTGCGGGCACGGAAATAGACACATTTCGCAGTTTGAGGCATCAAAAACACTCAGCCGGGAAGAAAATAGTCGCGGAGGTTGTTGTACGAGTTTTTGTCTTTTATCTGACACTGTGCCTCACTGCACAGTAATACACCGCTCCGTCCGCCACATACAGTGCGCTTATGTTCAGGTCACCAGACTTTGTGGACTTATCATCAGTCGCCAGATACCGTCCTAAGATTTCATCTTTCTTCAGTTCTGCTACTTTGTACATTATGCAAATTGGAGGATGTGCCTGTTTCTGCCGATACCATTGCATAGTGCTTATAACCTGATCTGTATACTCGCCAATTAACTGCGCTGAACGCCCTTCTAATACAGTTAATGTCACTGGAGACTGAGTCAATGCACATAATCCGCCTGTGAAAGTAGATGAACAAGAGAGCACGAGATTAAAGAGAATAAAGCGAACTTGTGTCTATCTGGACCTGAGTGTGTAAACTCTCATTTGCCAAGCTACGCATAATATGTATACATCTTATCGTTAACGATATTAATGTTTAGTGCAAACTCTTTGCAATCAATATGCTAAACTGTCATGATGAACCTAATCGTATACTGACTGTCCCAGAGTGTCGCCAGTATTAGTAGAAACATGTCTGACTAAATTTCTCAGTGAATGGGAATGAATTGAGTCAGAATGAAAAAGAGAGAGAGATCCCGGGCTCTGTTCAACTCATTGTTCCAGCCACACACTGCAGGGCCAGGCCTATTGTGACATCACTCAGGATACCATCACGATTGGACTTTAACCTGGCGTTGGAAGACGTCTTACTGTGCTCGCCCCAGTCCAACGCCGGCATCTCCACATCACTATTGGCTTTGGCATTGATCTCACGTGACTTTCCAATTAGCATACTGCTGCCTGCCGCCCCCTGCTGACGGATTCTCTTCAATCCAATTTAGAACTACTGAGTGGGTTTATTGAAATACACATCAAAACACAATGTTAAATATTGTGTCCCAGAAACCTAAATAGAAGGTGACTAAGCGCAATCTTTATTTTTCTTGATACTTAGGCGGCAGGGTAGTGCAGTAGCTAGCATTGTCGCTTCACAGCTCCAGGGTCCCGGGTCCGGTTCCTGGCTTGGGTCACTGTATGTGCGGAATCTGCACGTTCTCGCCGTGTCTGCGTGGGTTTCCTCCGAGAGCTCCTGTTTCCTCCCACAATCCAAAAATGTGCGATTAGGTGGATTGACCAAGGTAAATTGCCCTCAGTGCCTGAAGGGGTTGGGTAGCGTTACGGGTATGGGGCGGAGTGGGGTGCTCTTTCTAAGGGCCGGTGCAGACTCGATGGGCCGAATGGTCTCCTTCTGCACTGTAAATTCCATGTTCTATATTTAGCTTGGAAAATGCTATTGATAAGTCAGCAGTTATACACCAGGAAAGCAATAATTGGAAAAAGGAAATGTCAAGTCGTGGGAAAAGGTATGGATGGGGTACACCAGAATCGCACCTGCAATGAGACTTCCCAAAAGAGAACAGTGTAAAGAAACTAAAATTGTTCTCCTTATATCAAAACAGTTAAAGGAGAGACTTAATTATGATTGGCTACAATTGAGTAGATCATACACAACTTTTTCCATAATACAAATAAGCCAAACATCCCGAGTTAAGAGAAAAAAGTCAGATAAATCTTCTTGATTGAAATGGATATGATTAAACCTGGAATGAACTGCTTGAAGGAGAGGTGGAGATACACACTTTCGTATATTTCAAGAGGGAATTGTCGAAAGCTTGGAAAGGGGAAAATGCCAGCCTATGTGAATATGCGAGTGTGATTGGGGCAATTTGGGTAATTCTCTCAAAGAGGTACAAGTAGGATAGGCCGAAGGGCCTCATTTCGTGCTGAAAGTTTCCACGATTCTAATCCCTTCATGACTCTCCTCTATTTGTTCTCAGTCGCTTAAACAGTGAACAGGTGCAGGATGGTCACAGACTTCTGAACGTTCAACCATCGTATTTCCGCTCCATCAATTCCGAGTGCAGCTGCGAGGCACCGCACACCCACTCAATGCTGAGCCTGTGGTATTCCTGTCCAAAGCTTCCGTTTGCTTCTCTCGCTCTGTTCTGATCGTGTTATTGGAGAGAATGGTGCCGCTGGTCCTTGTCATTCGTTGAATCAGCATTTCAGTGGGACAGGATAGGATTCCATGCGCTTCCAGAATTGTAGGCTACCCAAGGAGCATGGGGAGCATGCTCCCGTCGCTCCTCATCACCATCTCTGTTACCAGTAAGTATTTCCTTCCCAGCAAAACATTCATCCTCCTCCTGGATGGGTTAACTCAGATGTTGTTGTTGATAAACAAAAATAACAGTGATTGGTGGGAGATAACGATTATATTGCTCGAAATGAGGCTGATACTAATTGGATTTTTTCGCTATTTTTAAAGTTAGAATCGAACCACCAAGAAAAAGTGGAACAGGCGAATGCTGAAATAACCTCTGACGAGGAAAGTAATGTCCCACAAATCTGCAACTTGACAACAAGCGATTCGAACCTTCATCTGCCCCGGTACAGACAGCGTTCGGCAGCCCCGCAGTACATGCTTGATATTCTGGGAGGAAAGCTATGTCGGAACAGGGATATCACCTACGTTTAATAAAACTACCGGAGTGTTGAGCGAATGATCGGCAACATGCTGATCACTAACAGTGCGATACATTTTGAAGCCATGGATCCAACACTGCTGCAGAAATCGAAAGGATGCTGTTCAAACTCGCGCATTGAGAGTTCTAGTTAGTGCTCCGCAGAGGGCGCTCCCACATTGTTGAACAGAAATAACAGCCAGGCAACCACAATGAGAGTTACGTAAACTTGCAACAAAACACATCCGTTTACAAGAACAGATACTGACCACTTCAGCAGTAACGATAATATGCGAATTCAACTCGCACAGCTACTAACATGAACATGGCGAATCGATCTAAGGTGCCTTAACTCATATCATTCTTTGGATGCCCTTCCCTGCCTACTTGATCTTTATCATAGAACATAGAACAGGCCCAGTACAGGTCGGCCCTCGATGTTGCGCCGACCTGTGAAACCACTCTAAAGCCCATCTACACTATTTCCTTATCGTCCATATGTCTATCCAATTGCCATTTGAATGCCCTTAGTGTTGGCGAGTCCACTACTGTTGCAGGCAGGGCATTCCACGCCCTTACTACTCACATTCTATTTCCTCCAGAATTTCTGATATGATCTTCTCCTCCTCTTTCATTTAAACTTTTCAGATCTTTGATACCCCTTGGTATATTGACTCAATGACTCCAACGCAGTTGTTCATCGATTCATCCAGTTGAACAGATGTTGCGAATGAATCACTTGTTTACGATTGAAGAATGCATTAATCCTGACAAGTCCATGTTGTCCTTACTCTAGTCAATATGGAAAGTTCCTTGCCCAGTGAAGCAGTAGAGCCTCCTTCATTAAATGTTTTTAAGATAAAGATAGATAGTTTTTTGAAGAATAAAGGGATTAAGGGTTATGGTGTTCGGGCCGGAAAGTGGAACTGAGTCCACAAAAGATCAGCCATGATCTCATTGAATGGTGGAGCAGGCTCGAGGGGGGCAGATGATCTACTCCTGCTCCTAGTTCTTATGTTCTATGTTCTTATGTTCTTTAAAACAGATGTCTCAACTCACAAGACCAGAAGAAATATAACTTATATTGAACTGAAGCATTTGTTCAGCAAATCTCTAATGGCGAAATGCTCTCTTCAATTATTAATGCAGCAATCTTATCTTCCTCCGGAAAAACTCAACCAACGTTACACAGTATTTGTTTCGTTATTCAATGCTTAACATCAGTATAAGAATTGAGAATTATGTGTTGTTTATATTTGACCCCTCTGTGTTTTGGTGTGTAACATGCTGCAACCTAAATCCCGTTCATGTATAAGAAAGGAGGAGTGACAGCAAATCCGCACTGAGCCTGGATTCCCACAGTGGTTTTTCCTGTTTCTCCATCAGGAAGACCGTTTTTTCTTTCCAAAATGCTGGTCCAGTTAAGTCCCTGGAATTTCCTCTCATTCAGCTACAGTATCGTTTGTGTCTGTCCTTTTGAGTACACGTAATTACTATCAGACATCCTTCAATCTGGCCTGTTGCATTTGCTGATCCCAATGCCATCTACATTGGAGAGACTAAACGCCGACTTGGTGACCGCTTTGCAAAACACCTTCGCTCCATCCACAAGCTGGAGACAGACCCTCCTGTCGCTTGCTATTTCAACTCACTGTCCTGCTGTAATGTCCACATGTCCGATCATAGCCTTGTGCAATGTTCCCCTGCAGTCCAGCACAAAGCCGAGGAACAGCACGTCATCCTCCGATTTAGACATGTTACAGCCTTGAAGACTTAACAGTCAGCTCAACAACTTCAGACCGTGAAAATCCCTCCTCCCCCTTCACCACATGTTTTTTCCATCAACTTATTTTCATTGCTTCCATTGATATGTTTTAACCCACCATTGTCACACCACCGCTCCCCAGCCCATCCCATCCCTCTTGGGAAATCCACCCCATGTTCCTCATTGTCCTCTGCCATTATTAACACATTCTAAACTGCTAATGCTCCTCTATCAGCACCGTTCTTATCTTTGATTACAACATTCCCTTTTTCTTTTTGTCCAACACATTTTTGTCATCCTCCGCCTATCGCTGGCTCTCAATCGAGGCCCAATGCTTCACGCCCTCCCCCCACGCCCTCCCAAGTCCAAATCTGACCAAAAATCCAGTTGTCCAGCTTCGACAAAGAGTCACCCAGACCCGGAAAGACAGCTGCCATCTCGCTCCACAGAGGCTGTCAGACCTGCTGAGATTGTCCAGTATTTTCTGTTTTTGTTTCCGATTGACGCATCCGCAGTAAGTTGTTTTTATCGCACATTTAGACATGTTTGAAATGGTGATTAAATATGTTCATCTGCATCTGTAAACCCATTAAATTCTGTAGTGGACGAACAAACTGCTAATATCTGAACTGTGCCAAAATAAGAAAATGTTTTTCTTCGCCTTGAAAATTCAGTCCTTCTGACTTTGTTGAATGAATTGTAATGTCTGATGTGAGACTAAATCTCATATTCCTTGAACCAACGAGATTGGGGAACGAACGTACTTTGTGCAAACATTTCTCACAAAGCATGAGAAGTACTTGATGTTTCCGCCCGGCTTCGAACTGGGGACTTTTCGCGTGTTAGGCGAATGTGATAACCACTACAATACAGAAATCACTGGCAGGGCTGCAATCAGTGGACGTGTCAATGTTCAACTTCACTGTGTTGCTGCAGCTTCTCATGGTTCGGCTGAGAGGCCATGTAACTTATTACAAGAATACAGCCGTTTCTTTAAAACCGATGTCTCAACTTATAAAACCATCAGATATCGAACTTTACTGAACTTAAGATAAGTTTTGTTTTGCTTGAAGTGGAAGTTAAATTGAGAAGGCAAAGCTTTCCTAAATAACCACAGCCGATGCGAGAATTGATGATGCCCTGCTCACGTTGCTCTGCATCAAGAATCAGCTGTTCAACCCACTCAGCTGAAGCGGACGCCAATATTTCAAAGTCCGAGCCCGCCAGGAGTCGAACTTGGAAACTCCTGATTCGCACAGCCATAGCCGTACTTGGCTTTTGCTATTCCTCGTTGATGAAGACATGTTACGAGATTGAGGTAATATACAGCAACAGACTAAACTAGACGCATAAGATGTTTCTGCTCGGTTTTGAACCGAGGACGTTTCGCGTGTAAGGCGAATGTGATAACCTCTACACTACAGAAACAACTGGCAATGCAGAAGTCAACAGACCTGTGCCACGTTCAACTGAACTGCCTTCCTGCCGTTTCTCAAGCTTCGATGAGAGGCCATGTCACTTCTTTCAAGAACACGTCTGTTTCTTTAAAACAGATGTCTCAACTTACAAAACCAGAAGAAGTAGAACCTATATTGAACTGAAGCATTTGTTCAGCAAATATCTAACGGCGAAATACTCTCTTCAATTATTAATGCAGCAATCTTATCTTCCTCCGGAAAAACTCAACCAACTTTACACAGTATTTGTTTCGTTTTTCAATGTTTACCATCAGTATAAGAATTGAGAATTATGTGTTGCTTATATTTGACCCCTCTGTGTTTTGATGTGTAACATGCTGCAGCCTAAATCCCGTTCATGTATAAGAAAGGAGGGCCGACAGCAAATCCGCACTGAGCCTGGATTCCCACAGTGGTGTTTCCTCTTTCTCCATCAGGAAGACCGTTTTTTCTTTTCAAATGCTGGTTCAATTAAATCTCTGGAATTTCCTCTCATTCAGCTGCAGTATCGTTTGTGTCTGTCCTTTTGAGTACACATTACTATAAGACATCCTTCAATCTGGCCTGTTGCATTCGCTGATCCCAATGCCACCTACATTGGAGAGACTAAATGCCGACTGGGTGACAGCTTTGCAAAACACCTTCGCTCCATTGACAAGCTGGAGGCAGACCCTCCTGTCGCTTGCTATTTCAACTCACTGTCCTGCTCTCATGTCCACATGTCCGATCTTAGCCTGCTGCAATGTTCCCGTGAAGCCCAGCGCAAAGCTGAGAAACAGCACGTCATCCTCCGATTTAGGCATGTGGACTTAACGGTCAGTTCAACAACTTAAGACTGTGAAAATCCCTCCTCCCCCTTCACCACATGTTTTTTCCATCAACTTATTTTCATTGCTTCCATTGATATGTTTTCCCCCACCACTGTCCCACCGCCTCTCCCCAGCCCATCCCATCCCTCTTGGGAAATCCGCCCCCTGTTCCTTATTGTCCTCTGCCATTGACACATTCTAAGCTGCGAATGCTCCTCTATCAGCACCGTTCTTATCTTTGATTACAGCCATTTACATTCCCTTTTTCTTTCTGTCCAACACATTTTTGTCAGTCTCCGCCTATCGCTGGCCGTCTATCGAGGCCCAATGCTTCACGCCCTCCCCACATGCCTTCCCAAGTCCTAATCTGACCAAAAATCCAGTTGTCCAGCTTTGACAAAGAGTCACCCAGACCCGGAACGACAGCTGACATCTCGCCCCACAGAGGCTGTCAGACCTGCTGAGATTGTCCAGTATTTTCTGTTTTTGTTTCCGATTGACGCATCCGCAGTAATTTGCTTTTATCGTATATTTAGACATGTTTGAAATGGTGATTAAATATGTTCATCTGCATCTGTCAACCCATTAAATTCTGTAGTGGATGAACAAACTGCTAATATCCAAACTGTGCCAAAATAGGAAAGGGTTTTCTTCTCCTTGCGTCTTGTAAATTCAGCACTTCTGACTTTGTTGAAGGAATTTTAATATCTTATGTGAGACCAAATCTCATATTCCTCGAACGTCGGAGACTGGGGAACAAACGTTTTTTGTGCAAACATCCGTCACAGAAAATGAGAAGCGCTGGATATTTCTGCCCGGTTTCGATCCGGGGAACTGTCGCGTGTTAGGCGAATGTGATAACCACTACACTACAGAAATCACTGGCAGGGCGGCAATCAGTGGACGTGTACAATGTTCAACCTCACTGTGTTGCTGCAGCTTCTAATGGTTCGGCTGAGAGGCCATGTCACTTATTACAAGAAGACAGCCGTTTCTTTAAAACCGATGTCACAACTTATAAAACAATCAGATATCGAACTTTACTGAACTTAAGATAAGTTATGTTTTGCTTGAAGTGGAAGTTAAATTCAGAAGGCAGGGCTTTCATAAATAACCACACCCGATACGAGAATCGATGATGCCCGGCTCACTTCAGCATCAAGAACCAGCTGTCCCACCCACTGAGTTAAAGCGCACGCCAAAAGTTTGAACTCCGAGCGAGCCAGGAGTCCAACCTGGGATCTCCTGATTCGTAGTCAGACGCGTTATCCATTGCGCAACTGGCACACAGCAGTGCTAGGCTTTTGCTATTCTTCGATGATGAAGACCAGTTATGAGATTGAAGTCATGTTCAGCAACAGACTAAATTAGAACCACGAAATGCTTCTGCCCGGTTTCGAACTGGAGACCATTCGCGTGTAAGGCGAATGTGATAACCACTAAACTACAGAAACAGCTGGCAATGCAGAAGCCAATGGACCTGTGCCACGTTCACTGAACTGCCTTGCTGCAGCTTCTTATGGTTCGGCTGAGAGGCCATGTCACTTCTTACATGAACACGTCTGTCTCTTTAAAACAGATGTCTCAACTTACAAGCCGGAAGAAGTAGAACCTATATTGAAGTGAAGCATTTGTTCATCAAATCTCTCACGGCGAAATGCTCTCTTCCATTATTAATGCAGCATTCTTAATTCCTCCAGAAAAAAGCAACCAACCTTACACAATATTTGTTTCGTTATTCAATGCTTAAGTTGAGTTTAAGAATTGAGAATTACGTGTTTCTTATATGTTACCTCTCTGTGTTTTGGTGTGTAACATGCTGCAACCTAAATACCGTTCATGTATAAGAAAGGAGGGGTGACAGCAAATCCGCACTGAGCCTGGATTCCCACAGTGGTTTTTCCTGTTTCTCCATCAGGAAGACCGTTTTTACTTTCCCAAAGCTGGTTCAGTTAAGACTCTGGCATTTCCTCTAAGTCAGTTACAGTGCCGTTTGTGTCTGTCCTTTTGAGTACACATTACTATCAGAAATCCTTCAATCAGGCCTGTTGCATTTGCTGATCCCAATGCCATCTACTCTACATTGGAGAGACTAAATGCCGACTGGGTTACCGTTTTGGAAAACACCTTCGCTCCATCGACAAACTGGTGGCAGACTCCAAAAGAATTCCCGATTGTCCCTCCTGATATTCAGAGATAACATTCATTGGTTTGAAGTATGCGTGCACCTGGACAAAGCTCCAGCACTCTTATTGGTTAAAGTCAGATGCTGCTGTGTACTACAGTGCAGTAAGACAGGGGGAAAAGCTACCCAGTCTGGGGTTCTGGTGCCGTAGTAGTAATGCCACTAAGTTAGTCGAATGAAATTTGTAATAGGAAACCAAATTCGGTGATTATATTCGTGAAACAGTCATCGCTATGTCCATAAATGCCTAACTGGTTCACTAGTGTCCTTTATGGAAGGAAATATGTGACCCTGAACTGGTCTGACCTAAATCTGACTCAATATGTGGTTGATTTTTCACTGTCCGCTGAAATAACCTAGCAAGTAAAAATCTTGAACACACATAATTAAATGTGAATTTTATATCAACCGTGTTATTTAATAGAACAAAATATAATTTCACAGTTTTCTTCAAATTACAATTACATTCCTCTCAATGTCACACAAAATCAGAGCTAATCGAAACAGAATGTATTTGTATTCGGCCCTGTTGTAGCTGCCCTGGCAGTCTTTGCCGCTGAATGCAGCTGTTTCCTGCTCTATCTGGCATTGAAATATTTTATGGGACGGTGCAGTGAAACTTTATTAGGTAACTAATACGTACGATACTGACTCTTGAAGTGAGCGATTGGGCAGTGAGTAGGGAGATATGTTGTTGTATAATATATGTATAGTCCCTGCCCTGAAACTGTTTGATAGGGCAAATATAGCCGATTTCGTTTCGTATCGAACCAATTTCGTTCCTGATTGATACGTTTGTTTCTTTACTTCCTTCCGCGCTTTCTTGCTATCCATGACCATTTGTCCCCGTGTGCTCGTTGCAAGTACATAGATAGTCTGCAAGTCGCTATATGTGTTCAACTGGAGGATTGTGAACATTGCGTTTTGGGCAGCACTGTAGCATAATGGTTAGCTTCACAGCTGCAGGCTCCCAGGTTCGATTCCCGGCTTGGGTCACTGTCTGTGCGTCGTCTACATGTTCTCCCCGTGTCTGCGTGGGTTTCCTCCGGGTGCTCCGGTTTCCTCCCACAGTTCAAAGATGCACAGGTTAGGTGGATTGGCCATGCTAAATTGCCCTTAGGTTAGATGGGGTTGCTGGGTTATGGGGATAGGGTGTAGGTGAGGGCTCAAGTAGGGTGCTCTTTCCAAGAGCCGGTGCAGACTCGATGGGTCGAATGGCCTCCTTCTGCACTGTACATACTATGAAATAATAGAGCTTAATTCCACATCAAGTAAAAATAATGCTGTTGGCTTCAGAATGGTTAACAGAACATGTTTGTTCAGTGACTGTACTAAATTCGTCTCGATAGACCCCGCTTGTGTCACCAGAGGGTTTTCCTCCTCTATTAATAAGGAATACTTGCGATGAGTCATTCACCAATGTGGGTGAGGGCATCACCTCTGGCACGAATAGGGACCGAGCACTCTACAGAGACGCTGAAAATGGCTAAGAGTCTTTCACTAAACGGGCAGATAACGAATTTTCTCATTGAACTTCAGGAGGTGTTATATCCCACTCTGGCTGTTATTGGTGTTCCAAGTGAGTCTCTGTATTCAGCTATTAATTCGATAATCTATGCTTAACCCTATTAATATTTTTGTAGTTTACTATCTCTTTACTGCTATTCGTGTTTCTCGTAATACTGTAAATACAACTCCATATATTACCTATCACACCATTACTGTTCTCGTCTTATTTAAGGAGTCGATCTATCCACTGCCCTTTTTCTCACTGGTTTCGCTTTGTGTGTGCAGTTTCAATTGCCGTTTGTTTAATTATTACTCTGTAAGCAATTTCTTGAAATGAGAACAATGAATGGCACGTTCTTACTTTTACTTTGTCTGCTACATGTTTTATTCGGCTTTAGATTAAAGTATGCTTGGAGTCTCAACAGCATTTAGAAATCGGAATTCTATTTGGACAGATACAAATATTTGTCCCAAATTTTAGAAACCACCTCGGGCTGATAGATTACAAGTAGTTGTTGGAAAATCTCGCTCCAATGGATGAGATTCTATTTCCAACCTTCAAACTCAAATCACGATCAATGTTTCTATGCGTTTTAATGTTGTAATGATCTTGAATTATCACCCACAGCTAAGTGAATTATTTTTCTTTGACTTTTCAATTTACGTACTTCCAATTATTATTTGGAATAATTGAATTTCCTGGCAGCTGTTGAAGGGATTTCCCAATTATTTGAATGCTTAATTGTTTTGCGTCTCCCTCTATCCCCGCAAATGCTTGTTAGCATGCCGTTATATGAATTGTAGAAAACTTTGGCATTCTGCCTAAGTCGCTGCCTTAGGAAACGCATGAAGTTTCAAAATTATTTTTCATGGGATGTGAGGCTTCGCTGACTAGGTCAGTATGTATTGCCCATCTCTAATTGCCCTTCAGAATCTCGTGGTGAGCTGCTTCTTGAAAGGCTGCAGTGCACGTGATGCAGGTACACTCACTGTGCGATTAGGGAGGGAGTTCCAGGATTTTGACCCTACTTCACTGAAGGAACTGAGATATATTTGCAAGTCAAGATGGCGAGTGACTTGAAGGGGAACCTCCAGGTGGCTGCGTTCCCACATATCTGTTGTCGTTGACTTTCTAGATGGTAGTAGCCGTGGGCTTGAAAGGTGCTGCCACAGGAGCCTTGGTGAGTCGTGCAGGGTATCTTGTAGATGGTGCACGCTGCTATGCGGCGGTGCTGGAGTGAATGGGTACTTGTGAGGGGTGCCAATCAAGCGTGCAGGTTTGACCTAGATGGTGTAAAGCTTCTTCAGTGATGTTGGAGCTGCACTCATCGAGGTCACTAGGGAGTATGCAATCACATTTCTGACTTGTGCCTTGTTGGCAGTGGACAGGCTTTGCGCGTCAGGAGCTGAGTTACTCATTGCAAATTTCCTAGCCCCTGGATGTTTTCAAAACTGCATGAACTTTGTTACCTTCATTGAAATGGTTTCTATAATTCAGCGAAATGTATCCATGCTATTGGCAATCTTAGAACGTTCCTATAGAAAATTTGTGTAATCTGCTGACATTAGATATCACACGCAGTTACAAAATAATTTTCTTGATTCTATTTTCAATAAGCAATCAAATTGAAAGCTGTTTGAGAAAGCAGAAAGCCAACAATTTGGTATTTTAGCCCAAAATATCGTTTCTGTTTTACGGCTGTTGTAAGAAAATTGTATGCCACACTGTCAGCGAAAAGAACACAATTATTGTTCTGTTAATTTCCGTTCATCACTCCATCGAATTGCACGTTTACAAATTTTAGAAATTACTCAGTCGAATTGATAATAGCATTTTAGGCGTAATTACGCCACAGTGACTGTGACAGTTCACTGAGGTAGTTCATCGCCACCTTCACAAGGGCAATTACGGATGAACACTAATGCTGAATAAGTCGTCGGCGCCCTTACACTGTGAAAGAATAAAAAGCCTGATTTGTAATGTTCTGTTCTTTTTCTCTTCCATGCAGTTAACTTGGTAACAATTGTAATCCTGTGTCGTGGTAAATGTGGTCTCTCTAAATGTGTCACTTACTATCTGGTGGCCATGGCAGCGGCGGATCTACTGGTCGTTATCATTGACCTGATATTGAGGCACATTCCTGTTCTTTTTTGGAAACAGTTTTCTTTTGTGTATGCCATTCATGTGTGTAATATCCACGCTGTTGTGCTTTATGCAGCCACAGACTGCTCGGTCTGGTTCACTGTCAGTTTCACGTTTGATAGATTTGTAGCCATTTGTTGCCAGAAATGGAAAGATAAATATTGCACTGTGAAAATTACACTTGTTGTCCTGGGTACAGAAACCGTGCTGAGTTGCTTGAAGAATATTTTCTGGTATTACATGCTATCACCAAGATATTGGCTTATCAATTTCCCTTGGTTTTGTGAGGTGAGAAGCGGTGTTATGGAGTCTCAATTCTGGGCCACAATCGAATTTCTTCATAATATCGTAACCCCGTGTGTCCCATTTGTTCTGATATTGTTTCTCAACAGTTTAACCATCAGACATGTATTAGTGGCCAGCAGAGCCCGGAGGAGACTCCAGAATCACAGCAGTGGAGAGAATATGAGAGACCCAGAGATGGAAAGCCGAAGGAAATCCATCATTTTGCTATTTGTTATCTCGGCGAATTTCATACTATTATGGACAATGTTTATGGTTTACTCTGTATGGTGGCGAATGTGGGTTCTGGGATATGAATCTGTACGGTTTCCTGACTTTATTCTGGAAATGGGCTTCATGCTGCAGCTCCTTAGTTGCTGCACAAACACTTGTATTTATGCTGTGACCCAGACAAGGTTCAGAGAGCAGTTGACGCTTGTGGTGAAATATCCCATTGCATTGTTTATAAAATCAATTAAAAGATGAAAAGAACATTTGAAGTGTTTCCCGCACCACAACTCAATTGCTTTTTGTTCAACTCAGTATCCCTTAGCGTGTCACTGATATAGGTTAATGCTAACCCAGCAGTGTCACACACTCCAAATTGTTGTCACAATATCTGTACAGAGTGAATTGTGTGCACACCGCCAAACTTTATACTGCGAACACTCTGACAGAAAACATTGGTTTACATTATTACAATCTCAAAGTTTGCTATCCATTGTATTCCACTGCCGAGGACGGACAACAATAAATAAAGCTCTTATTAAATTCTTGACTTGTACATGCAATGAAAGTGAATATGAGCCACGTGTGACCATCAACCCTATCCCGTGTACTATGGAGAGAGGCACAGAACCGACTTAGAACAGTGCAAGAGACAACCTCCAATGAGAAAGCAAAGAGCGTTCCCCTACAAATACTCAATATCATCACAATTGTAGAGACACAATTTTAATCGTTTTTTTAAAATAATTTTTCCAGGATGTCAGTTTTGTTGTCTAGGCAAACATTTGTTACTCATCCATAATTGCCCTTGACAAGGTGTTGTTGAGCTGCGTTCTTGAACAGCTGCAGTCTATGTGGTGTAGGTACACCCACTGTGCTCTTATGGTAAGATTTTCGGGAATTTGACCCAGCGTCAGTGAAGAAACTGTGAATTCCATATATTAACGACCCATTGAGAGAAGGAATTTCTCCTCGCATTCGTTTTACAGCAGGGTTACTAACTGCTGGAGTCCGAGCCTTTGATTTTCTCTTGTAGCCACAGCATTTATTGTAGCCATAGTATTTAAATTGCAAGTGCAGTTCAGTATTTGGTCTATGGTAAACCCAGGATGTTGATAATGGATGATTCATTGCTGGTAATGCCATTGGATGACATGGGACGATAGTTTGTTTCTTTCATATTTGAGATGATGATTGCCTGGCAATTTTATGGATCGAAATTTCCTTGCCACTTGTGAGCCCTAGCCTGGATATTGTCTAGGTCTTTCTGTATTTGCACGTGGACGGTTTCAGTGTCTGAGGAGTCTCGAATGGGGCTCAAAATAGTGCAATCATCAGCGACAATCCCCACTTCGGACTTTTATAATATTCCAAAAGTCTCTGGATACAGGAATGGTTCAACTGGATTGTAAAAATGCTGATGTAACGTGGTTATTCAAAAAGGTGGGTTACAAAAAGGAGAAAACTATAGACCAATTAGCTTAACATCTGCCGTTGGGAAATTGTTGGAATCCATTGTTAAGGGAGTAAAAACAGAACATTTGAAGAGTTAAAACGCAATCTATCAGAGCCAGCATGGTTTTATGAAGGGTAATGGGTGTTTGACTAATTTGCTAGAGGACTTCGTAGATGTACCAAGCCAGTTGGATAATGGTGATCCTGTAGATCGGGTGTACATGGACTTCCAGAAGATGTTTGATAAGGTGCCGCACAAAGTATTTACACACAAGGTAAGACCTCATGGGATTAGGGCTTCTTTATTAGGTTAGATCGAAGGCTGGCTAACCGACAGAAGGCAGATCGTCGGAATAAATGTTTCTTTTTCTGGTTGGCGAGATGTAACTAGTGGGGTACTACAGGGTTCGGTCCTAAGGCCCCAACACTTTGCAAGATATATTAATGACTTGAATGCAGTGATAGATGGACTATAGCCAAATTTGAAGATGTCCCTAAAATAGATGGGATAAGAATTTGCAATGAGGAAATAAGATATCTACAAATGGATGTAGATAGGTTTGGTGGTTGTGGCAAAATTTGACAGATGGAGTTCGACAATGAAAACTGTGGTCTCATCCATTTTGGTCCGAAAAATGGAAAGGCAACTTATTATCTAAATGGAGAAAAATGTCAGCGTGCACCGATGCAGAGGGATCTGGGTGTCCTAGTGCACGAATCGCAGAAAACTAACATGCAGGTACAGCAGGTAATAAGGAAGGCAAATTGAATTTTGTCCTTTATACTAGAAGGAACTGAGTTTAAAAATAGGTTTATGTTGCTGCAAATGTACAAGGCATTGGTGAGACTGCACCGGGAGTACTGTGTGCAGTTTTAGTTCCCTTATTTGAAGAAGGATGGAGTTGCATTGAGGCAGTTGAGAAGATGTCCACTAGATTGATTGCAGAGTTGAGGGCGTTGTATTTTTAAGAGAGATCTCGAAGTTTAGACCTGCACTTTCCCGAGTTTATAAGAATGAGACGAGATCTAATTGATTTATGTAAGATGATACAAAGGTATTGACAAAATAGGCGCAGAGCGGTTCCTTCATTTTGTGGGGAAATTTAGAATGGGTTAACGTTTTATGATAAGGGGTAGCAGATGTAAAACAGAGGCGAGAAGAAATGTATTCCTCAAAGGGACATTAATCTGGGGAATTCACGATTCGAGAGAGCGCTGGCTGCTGGCACATATATTAAATTTAAAGAGAAGCTGGGCTGAGTAAAGGGTTGAAGGGTTATGGAGAACGGACAGGAAAGTGGAGTTGAGACTGAAATAAGATCTCCATGATCATAGTGAATGGCGCAGCGAGTTCGGCGGGTTGAATTGCCCCCCATTGCTGCTAATTCTTATATCATTGTTCTTTGTTAGTGTGTGTATGTGTGTCTCCCTCTCAGCAGGCCTATCTTTCCCCCTCAAGCAATAGACCTTTTATCATGCTTTAAACATGCGCAATGTATCAGACACTCTGAGCATACATAGACTAAAATATCAGATGTAAATTAATTAGCCCCATTAATTGGTTATGAACTGGAAGCACACCTCTTGGGGGCTCTCGCCATGAAGCATTCTGGAACCCTCTGCCGAACAGCACTATGGATGCGCATATACTACATGGACTGCAGGTATTCAAGAATGCATCTTATCACCACATTCCCACCGGCAATTAATGTTGGGAAATTAAACCTGGCAACCGCAGTCCATGTGCTGTTCCAGATTAGACTCATTCTCTAGTCATTTTAGCAGAAGCAGCAGCCCGACTACATATTGTCTTTCAAAGTTGCAAGCTAGCTTTCAGTGGTGCAGGCAAGCGTCAGGTAGTATCAACCTCAAATTAACTCCGGACCCATGTTGTGGTGCACAGGGTTTAATACGTCACCTAGCGCGTGGCATCATTTAAAATCTCAGATATTTTTTAATTGAATTTAGTCAACAGAGTCCAGAACAGTCTCCAAATTCAATAACCTTCAAAGCAGCAGCACTGAAGTGAGAATAGACCACAGAACAATATGTGACAGCTATTGAAAACAAACCTAGAAAGTACTCTTACCTCAACATTAGCGTCGAGGATTGAGGAATCTGTTGCTGTGCAATGAGGCACTGCAGCGTCAAGAAATGGCAAGGTCCGTGTACAGAAAGCCCGGCGAGTATTGACGCTTAACTTCGATGGTAACAGTTAACCACTGTTTGTTCTGCTGCCTTAGAGGTAGTGCATCACCGGTGTCCATTTATTTACAAATATGCTGCTAATAATCGTCGGACAAGCACTTCAAACCAAACAGCAAACTGAACAACATGTTGAAAACAAATTACCCGCACCTTAAAATGTTTGGTCTAGTTAACAGCCTGCACAGCTCCCGCTTTCTTTTATGGAAGCGAGTGAACCGCAGATGATGGGCAGCATTGATCTGTTTACTTCCACCCTTTACACAACTTTCAAAGATTCCGGGTCAATTACAACGAGGCCGACAGTTCTGACACCGCCATTCATTGCCATGAAATGATCTCTCATATTGCTACAAAGAAAATACAGTTGCTCGTAAAGGAATGTAGACACACAGCATTGTGGTTGGATTTTAAATTCCTTTTCAAATGGCCAAGCAAGCCATCAGTTGTATTCAATCGCTAGAACAATACAAATATATAATCAGACTGGACGGACCACTCAGTATCGAATTAGACACCGGAAACATCAGGCAAACCCAGCACTGAACACCCTGCAAAGTCCTCCTTACTAACGTCTGGGGGCTTGTGCCAAATTTGGGAGAGCTGCCTCACAGACTAGTCAAGCAACATCCTGACATAGTTATACTCAAAGAATTATACCTTTCTGACAATGTCCCAGGCAACAGTATCACCATTCCTGTGTATGTCCTACTCATCGGCAGAGGTGTATCACAGTGGTATACAATCGCGAGGTAGTTGCCCTGCAAGTCCTGAACATCGACTGGACCTCATGAAGTCTAATGGTTTCAGGTTAAACATGGGCAAGGCCACCTCCTGTTGATTTACATCAGCACCAGCTGACGAATTGGTACTTTTCCATATTAAACATCACTTGGAGGAAGCACTGAGGGCTGCAAGGGCGTAGAATATATCTGGGTGCGGGACTTCGCTGTCCATCACCAAGAGTGGCTCGTTGTACACCAAAGACCGAACAGGCCGGGTCATAAAGGACATAGCTGCGAGACAGGGACTGCAGCAGGTGGTGAGGGAACCAACACGAGAGAAAACATACTTGACCTCATCCTCACCACCCTGACTGCTGCACGTGCATCCGTCCAATAGGGTAACATTGATGACGGCACCGTCTTCACGTTGAGGATGCCCTCCATTGTGCTCTATGGCACTACCATGTGATAAATGGGATCGACTTCGAACAGACCGAACAACTCAAGACTGTGAATCCTTGAGTCTCTGTGGGCCATCAGCAGCAGAATTGTATTCCACCGCAATCTGCAACCTTATGGCCCTGTATATCTCCCACTCTACCATTACCACCGAGCCAGGGGATCAACACTGGTTCAATGAAGAGTATAGGAAAGCATTCCAGAGCAACACCAGAACATCAGGCGTCAACCTGTTGAAATTACAACACAGGACTACCCGTGTGGCAAACAGCATGAGCAACAAGAATAGTCAGAGCTAAGCGATTCCACAACGGACGCATCATATCTCAGCTCTGCAGTTGTATCACATCCAGCTATGAATGGTGGTGGACAATCAAACAACTCACTGGAGGAGGAAGCTCCACAAATCTCTCCATCCTCAATAATGGAGGAGCCCAGCACATATCTGCAAAAGACAAGGCTGAGGCATTCGCAACAATCTTCAGCCAGAAGTGTCGAATGGATAGTCCATCTCGGTCTTCTCCAACAGATGGTAGTGTTCAGCCAATACGATTCACTCCACGTGATATCAAGAAACTGTGCTCCAGAACAGGCCGCACCGCGAGCCAAGCTGTTCGGTGCAGCTATAACACTGGCATTTACCCGACAATGTGGAAAATTGCCCAGGTATGTCCTGTACACAAGGAACATGCCTAATCCATCCCAGCCGATTACCACCCAATCAGTCTACTCTCCATCATCAGCAAAGTGATGTAAGGAGTCATCAATAGTGCTATCACATGGCACTTAATCAACAATAATCGGCTCACGGACGCTCAGTTTGGGTCCACCAGGGTGACTCAGATCCTGACCTCATTACAGCCTTGGTCCAAATATGGACAAAAGAGCTGAATGCCAGAGGTGAGGTGAGAGTGACTGTCCCTGACATCAAGGCAGCATTTTACCCAGTATGGCATCCAGGAGCCCTAGCAAAATCAGTGAGGAAACTCTCCACTGGATGGAGTCATACCTGGAACAAATGAAGGTGGATATGGTGTTGGAGGTCAATCATCTCAGCTCCTGAACATCATAGCAGGAGTTCCTCAGTGTAGTGTCCTAGGCCCAACCATCTTCAGCTGCTTCATCAATGAACTCCCTACCATGGTAAAGTCAGAATTGGGGGTTGTTCATAGATGACTGCATAATGTTCAGCACCATTCGCAAAACCACAGATAGTGAAGCAGTCCATGTCCAAATGCAGCAAAATCTGGATACTATCCAGGCTTGGGCTGACAAGTGGTGAATTACAGTCGCGCGCCACAAGTGCCAGGCAAGGACTATCTCCTGGAAGAGAGAATCTAACCATCTCCCCATGACATCCAATGGTATTACCAACGCTGAATCCCCACAATTAACATTTTGGTGGTTACATTGAGTAGACACTGAACTGGACCAATCATATTAATACTGTGGCTACCAGAACAGGCCAAAGGCCAGGGGTCCTAAGGCGAGTAACTCACCTCGTGATTCCCCAACGTTTGTCCACCATCCACTATATGTAAGTCAGGAGTTTAATGGAATACTTCACATTTGCCTGGATAAGTGCAGCTCCAACAACACTCAAGAAGCTCGACACTATTCAGTACAAAGCAGCGCACTTGATTGCGCCCCCTGTCCACAAACATTAAATTCCTCCACCACCGACGAACAGTGGCAGCCGTGTGTACCATATACAAGATGCACTGCAGGAACTCGCCATGCTGCCTCAGGCAACACCTTCCCAAGCTACGACCACTGCCATCTCGAAGGATAGAATCAGCAGATACCTGTGTACACCAACACCTGGAGATTCCCCTCCAAGTCACTCGCAATGCTGACTGCCGCTGGAGCAATATCCTCGAACTCCCTCCCTAATAACACAGTGGGTGTACCTATACCTCAAAGGCTGCAGTGGTTCAAGAAGGTAGCTCACCACCACCTTCTGAGAGGCAACTAGGGATTGGCAATAAATGCTGGTCTAATCAGCGACGCCCACATCCCGTAAATGAATTTCTACAAAATGAGTGTGCTGGTTAGTTCTCACAATGATAAAGAGGGCTACGTTTTATTCAGCCTCTAAAGGTAGAGTCACAGGAGCCTCCTCATTTCATAGGGGCTGACTTAGCACAGGGCTGAAGAGCTGGTTTTAATGCAGACCAAGGCAGGCCAGCAGCACGGTTGAATTCCCGTACCAGCCTGACCGAACAGGCGCCAGAATGTGGCGACTAGCGGCTTTTCACAGTAACTTCATTTGAAGCCTACTTGTGACAATAAGCCATTTTCATTTCATTCCATCTGGGTAATAAAACAGAGTACGCGACCAGAACAAGCCTTGTTTACTGAGACAAAAATATTACTTGATAATTTCACCTTCTGTTCCCAGTGAAAATTATGTTCACAAGTTCACCTCTGGTCTCTTAGCTCATCTTATTTCTGTCAATTGGATTTCCATGCTTCATGGCTCGATCTGATCCCCTGATTCCACACATTATCAGCCATTTCCACATCCCCTCTGTCAACTTCTAGGAGTCATATGCAAAGGCTTATTAACAGGATTGATTATATCGCATTGTGTTGCTGGGTTCGAGAGATTATTTTAAAAATGCACCGAATTCCCAACTTCACAAAGGCGATGTTACGAATAAGCAGCGTTTCCCAATGCACATCGTCCTTCAGCATATCTCCTTAATGGTGGGATGTTTGGTCTCAACATGAACAATGCCCAGGTGCTTGGGGAGAAATAGCGGACCCGGTTATCATTCTTACTCCAGACTCGAAAGGTGCAGCCGTTCTCCAATATTTATAACTCTACCCCACATCTGGAGATACATTCTCAGCCAGCCAGTTCCACGCACACGGACTACACAACGCCGCTGGGCAGTCAAGGAGGTCAGGTGTGAAGGACCTCAGGAAAACACGACAGCAGATTATTGAATATGTATATTCGAATAACTGAAGTTATATTACGTGATGTTTGGACTTTGTTATATTTATTATACCTTCATAGGTTGTGGGTGTCGCTCTCAAGGCCAGATTTTGCGGCACACCCCTCATTAGGATCTGAAATCACATGTATGCCGGACCAGAGAAATACAGCATATTTCGGCACAGGCTTGGAGGGCCGAAGTGGTTTTTTCTCTGTTGGACCATAAAACCAGAAGACATAGGAGCAGAATTTGGCCACTCGGCCCATCGAGTCTGCTCCGCCATTCAATCATGGCTGATATTTTCTCATCCCCATTCTCCTGCCTTCTCCCCTTAACCTCTGATCTCTTTATTAATCAAGAACCTATCTATCTCCGTCTTAAAGACACTCAATGATTTGGCCTCCACTGCCTTCTGTGGCAAAAGTTCCACAGACTCACCACCCTCTGGCCGAAGAACTTCCTCCTCATCTCTGTTTTAAAGGATCGTCCCTTTAATCTGCGATGGTGTCCTCTGGTTCTAGTTTCTCCTACAAGTGGAAACATCCTCTCCACGTCCACTCTATCCAGGCCTCGCAGTATCCTGTAAGTTTCAATAAGATCCCCCTCATCCTTCTAAACTCCAACGAGTACAGACCCAGAGTCCTCAACCGTTCCTCATACGACAAGTTCTTCATTCCAGGGATCATTCTTGTGAACCTCCTCTGGACACTTTCCAAGGCCAGCACATCCTTCCTTAGATACTCCAGATGGGGTCTGACCAGAGCCTTATACAGCCTCAGAACTACATCCCTGGTCTTTGTTCTTTGCTCTATTCCTAAAAGGAAAAGTGAGCCTGATGTGCTTTTGCGACAATCCTTGATAATTGCATGGTCAACATTAGCGTGACTGGAAAATTTCATTAATTTATTTGACGTCCCAAGGCTTGAAATGGTCGTATTTCCGCCTCTATTCCCAGAGCATACGCCCGGACCTTAGCATTGCCTAGCGCAGTGGCATTACCACTACACCAGCCCATCCTTCTCTCACCGTTGATTCAATTGGGTTCTGCCGTCTTTAATTTCTTCCTCATGGGTGACTCACATAGTTTTTCCTTAGATCAATTGATGGCAGTTGTGATGGTGACCGCAGAGAAACTTTCAATTCGAGATTTGTAAATTATCTAAAATTCCACCAGCCAATGGGGTGAACTTTAAGTCCATGAACACAGATAATTCATAGTTTAATACGTCACACTCATCGTGCATTCCTTTGATTCGCTTGCACTGGTCATTGGTTTGTCTCAGATTTCAATCATACAATATGTAGATGCCTCATATTGACCGAGTCATGGAAATCTACAGCACAGACAGGGCCCTTCGGCCCATCTCTTCTGCGGCGGTAGAAACAGCCACCCAATTAGTCTAATCGGGCAGCACGGTAGCATTGTGGATAGCACAGTTGCTTCACAGCTCCAGGGTCCCAGGTACGATTCCGGCTTGGGTCACTGTCTGTGCGGAGTCTGCACATCCTCCCCGTGTGTGCGTGGGTTAGGTGGATTGGCCATGATAAATTGCCCTTAGTGTCCAAAATTGCCCTTCGTGTTGGGTGGGGTTATTGTGTTAGGGGGATAGGGTGGAGGTGTTGACCTTGGGTAGGGTGCTCTTTCCAAGAGCCGGTGCAGACTCGATGGGCCGACTGGCCTCCTTCTGCACTGTAAATTCTATGATACAATCTCATTTTCTAGCACTTGGTCCATAACCTTTTATACCTTCGTATCGTAAGTACACACCTAAATACTTCTGAATAGGAAGTTATTGATGGTTATTGTCCGATGGAACAAATTATCTCCTTGCCGATTTCAAATGTTAATCTTCAAATCATTCGAAATTTCAAACAACTATAGAGAACCCTTATTCCACCAACTGCCTGTGGTCTCATCCAAATAGGGCACACTGAGCCCCGACGCCCTCTGCTGCATATTCTGAGAACTGCCCGCATGACTGTGGGGAGGATGTGAAACATTCTGATGTTTCCGCCGCACTTCCTATTTTTTGTTTGACAGCCTGGCGAGAGGTGTCCTACGTATGCAGCAATGCCAATTTTATAATGTTGACATGTTCAACTTTATTGTTAAATCAACTTCACAAACTTATCTGTGGTGTCTTCCTTCACCCATACTCTATCTAGCCCTTTGCAGGTTTGATTGTCATATCTCACCCCCGGAGCCTGCACTTCATCTGCGAACCTCCACATTCCCTTATTCCTGACCGCAACCTGCAAACGATTCACTTTCTGGTCTGAATATTTGTGAAGTGTTGCTTCAACAAACTGCCCTAAGCAGGAACTGAAGACAGGCGATTGAATACACAGGCAATTTCTCACACCCTGACCACCGATCTCTGCATTTTTCTTTTTTTTTTAAATAAATATTTCATTGAGAATTTTTGGTCAACCAACACAGTACATTGTGCATCCTTTACACAACATTATAACAATACAGATAACAATGACCTATTTTATATAAACAAAAAAACAAAAAATAAATAAATATTAAATAACAAAAATAAAAACTAGCCCTAATTGGCAACTGCCTTGTCACAAGCTACACCCCCCCCACCCCCCACCCCCACCCCCCCCCCCCCCCACCCCCATCCCTCCCCCCCCCCCAAAATCCTGGGCTGCTGCTGCTGCCTTCTTTTTTCCCCCATCTATCTGTCCGCAAGATATTCGACGAACGGTTGCCACCGCCTGGTGAACCCTTGAGCCGACCCCCTTAGGACGAACTTAATCCGCTCTAGCTTTATGAACCCCGCCATGTCATTTATCCAGGTCTCCACCCCCGGGGGCTTGGCTTCTTTCCACATTAACAATATCCTGCGCTGGGCTACTAGGGACGCAAAGGCCAAAACATCGGCCTCTCTCGCCTCCTGCACTCCCGGCTCTTGTGCAACCCCAAATATAGCCAACCCCCAGCTTGGTTCGACCCGGACTCCTACTATTTTTGAAAGCGCCTTTGTCACCCCCATCCAAAACCCCTGTAGTGCCGGGCATGACCAAAACATATGGGTATGATTCGCTGGGCTTCTCGAGCACCTCGCACACCTATCCTCCACCCCAAAAAATTTACTGAGCCGTGTTCCAGTCATATGCGCCCTGTGTATTACCTTAAACTGAATCAGGCTTAGCCTGGCACACGAGGACGACGAGTTTACCCTGCTTAGGGCATCTGCCCACAGCCCCTCCTCGATCTCCTCCCCTAGCTCTTCTTCCCATTTCCCTTTTAGTTCATCCACCATAGTCTCCCCTTCGTCCCTCATTTCCCTATATATATCTGACACCTTACCATCCCCCACCCATTTCTTTGAGATCACTCTGTCCTGCACCTCTTGTGTCGGGAGCTGCGGAAATTCCCTCACCTGTTGCCTCGCAAAAGCCCTCAATTGCATATACCTGAATGCATTCCCTTGGGGCAACCCATATTTCTCGGTCAGCGCTCCCAGACTTGCGAACTTCCCATCCACAAAGAGATCTTTCAGTTGCGTTATTCCCGCTCTTTGCCACATTCCATATCCCCCATCCATTCCCCCCGGGGCAAACCTATGGTTGTTTCTTATCGGGGACCCCCCCAATGCTCCAGTCTTTCCCCTATGTCGTCTCCACTGTCCCCAAATCTTCAGTGTAGCTACCACCACCGGGCTTGTGGTGTAGTTCCTCGGTGAGAACGGCAATGGGGCTGTCACCATAGCCTGCAGGCTAGTCCCCCTACAAGACGCCCTCTCTAATCTCTTCCACGCCGCTCCCTCCTCCTCTCCCATCCACTTACTCACCATTGAAATATTAGCGGCCCAATAGTACTCACTTAGGCTCGGTAGTGCCAGCCCCCCCCCCCCTATCCCTACTACGCTGTAAGAATCCCTTCCTCACTCTCGGAGTCTTCCCGGCCCAAACAAAACCCATGATGCTCTTTTCTATCCTTTTAAAAAAAGCCTTCGTGACCACCACCGGGAGGCACTGAAACGCAAAGAGGAATCTCGGGAGGACCACCATCTTAACCGCCTGCACCCTCCCCGCCATTGACAGGGCTACCATATCCCATCTCTTGAAATCTTCCTCCATCTGTTCAACCAACCGTGTTAAATTTAGCCTGTGCAATGTGCCCCAGTTCTTAGCTATCTGGATCCCCAGGTAACGAAAGTCTCTTGTTACCTTCCTCAACGGTAGGTCCTCTATTTCTCTACTCTGCTCCCCTGGATGCACCACAAACAGCTCACTCTTCCCCATGTTCAATTTATACCCTGAAAAATCCCCAAACTCCCCAAGTATCCGCATTATTTCTGGCATCCCCTCCGCCGGATCCGCCACATATAGTAGCAAATCATCCGCATACAAAGATACCCGGTGTTCTTCTCCTCACTAAGTACTCCCCTCCATCTCTTGGAACCCCTCAGCGCTATCGCCAGTGGCTCAATCGCCAGTGCAAACAGTAATGGGGACAGAGGACATCCCTGCCTTGTCCCTCTATGGAGCCGAAAATATGCCGATCCCCGTCCATTCGTGACCACACTCGCCACTGGGGCCCTATACAATAGCTGCACCCATCTAACATACCCCTCTCCAAAACCAAATCTCCTCAACACCTCCCACAAATAATCCCATTCCACTCTATCAAATGCTTTCTCGGCGTCCATCGCCACTACTATCTCCGTTTCACCCTCTGGTGGGGCCATCATCATTACCCCTAACAGCCTCCGTATATTCGTGTTCAGCTGTCTCCCCTTCACAAACCCAGTTTGGTCCTCGTGAACCACCCCCGGGACGCATTCCTCTATTCTCATTGCCATTACCTTGGCCAGGACCTTGGCATCCACATTTAGGAGGGAAATTGGTCTGTAGGACCCGCATTGTAGCGGGTCCTTTTCCTTCTTTAAGAGAAGCGATATCGTTGCTTCAGACATAGTCGGGGGCAGTTGTCCCCTTTCCTTTGCCTCGTTAAAGGTCCTCGTCAGTACCGGGGCGAACAAGTCCAAATATTTTCTGTAGAATTCAACTGGGAATCCGTCCGGTCCCGGGGCCTTTCCCGTCTGCATGTTCCTAATTCCTTTCACCACTTCTTCTACCTCGATCTGTGCTCCCAGTCCCACCCTTTCCTGCTCTTTCACCTTGGGAATTTCCAGCCGATCCAAAAAGTCCATCATTCTCTCCCTCCCATCCGGGGGTTGAGCTTCATATAGTTTTTTATAAAATGTCCTGAACACTTCATCCACTCTCTCCGCTCCCCGCTCCCTCTCCATCCTCGTCCCTCACTCCCCCTATTTCCCTCGATGCTCCCCTTTTCCTCAATTGGTGTGCCAGCAATCTGCTCGCCTTCTCCCCATATTCATACTGTACACCCTGCGCCTTCCTCCATTGTGCCTCTGCAGTGCCTGTAGTCAGCAAGTCAAATTCCACATGCAGCCTTTGCCTTTCCCTGTACAATCCCTCCTCCGGTGCTTCCGCATATTGTCTGTCCACCCTCAAAAGTTCTTGCAGCAACCGCTCCCGTTCCTTACTCTCCTGCTTCCCTTTATGTGCCCTTATTGATATCAGCTCCCCCCTAACCACCGCCTTCAACGCCTCCCAGACCACTCCCACCTGGACCTCCCCATTGTCATTGAGTTCCAAGTACTTTTCAATACATCCCCTCACCCTTAGACACACCCCCTCATCCGCCATTAGTCCCATGTCCATTCTCCAGGGTGGGCGCCCTCCTGTTTCCTCCCCTATCTCCAAGTCCACCCAATGTGGGGCATGATCCGAAATGGCTATAGCCGTATATTCCGTTCCCCTCACCTTCGGGATCAATGCCCTACCCAGCACAAAAAAGTCTATGCGCGAATAGACTTTATGGACATAGGAGAAAAACGAGAACTCCTTACTCCTAGGTCTACTGAATCTCCACGGGTCCACACCTCCCATCTGCTCCATAAAATCTTTAAGCACCTTGGCTGCTGCCGGCCTCCTACCAGTCCTGGACTTCGACCTATCCAGCCCTGGTTCCAACACCGTGTTAAAGTCTCCCCCCATTATCAGCTTTCCCGTCTCTAGGTCCGGAATGCGTCCTAGCATTCGCCTCATAAAATTGGCATCATCCCAGTTCGGGGCATACACGTTTACCAAAACCACCATCTCTCCCTGTAGATTGCCACTCACCATCACGTATCTGCCCCCGTTATCCGCCACTATAGTCTTTGCCTCGAACATTACCCGCTTCCCCACTAATATAGCCACCCCCCTGTTTTCGCATCCAGCCCCGAATGGAACATCTGCCCCACCCATCCTTTGCGCAGCCTAACCTGGTCTATCAGTTTCAGGTGCGTTTCCTGTAACATAACCACATCTGCTTTAAGTTTCTTAAGGTGTGCGAGTACTCGTGCCCTCTTTATCGGCCCGTTGAGCCCTCTCACGTTCCACGTGATCAGCCGAGTTGGGGGGCTTCCCACCCCCCCCCCCTTTGCCGATTAGCCATCATCTTTTTCCAGCTTCTCACCCAGTTCCCACGCAGCTGTATCTCCCCCAGGCGGTGCCCCCCCGCCCATCCTCTCCCGTACCCACTCCCCCCTTTCCCCAGCAGCAGCAACCCAGTAACTCCCCCCTCCCACCCCCTCCCCCCGTTAGACCCCCCGCTAGCGTAATTACTCCCCCCATGTTGCTCCCAGAAGTCAGCAAACTCTGGCTGACCTCGGCTTCCCCCCGTGACCACGGCTCGCACCGTGCGACGCCCCCTCCTTCCTGCTTCTCTATTCCCGCCATAATTATCATAGCGCGGGAACAAAGCCCGCGCTTCTCCCTTGGCCCCGCCCCCCATGGCCAACGTCCCATCTCCTCTCCCTCCCCACCTCCCCCCATCACCACCTGTGGGAGAGAGAAAAGTTACCATACCGCAGGATTAGAACATAAAACCCCTCTTCGCCCCCCACATTCGCCCCACCACTTTGTCCAAACGTTCTTTTTAATAGTCCACTCATTCCAGTTTTTCTTCTACAATAAAAGTCCACGCTTCATCCGCCGTCTCAAAGTAGTGGCGCCTCCCTTGATATGTGACCCACAGTCTTGCCGGTTGCAGCATTCCAAATTTTATCTTCCTTTTATGAAGCACCGCCTTGGCCCGATTAAAGCTCGCCCTCCTTCTCGCCACCTCCGCACTCCAGTCTTGATAAACGCGGATCACCGCATTCTCCCATTTACTGCACCGAGTTCTCTTCGCCCATCTAAGGACCATTTCTCTATCCTTAAAACGGAGGAATCTCACCACTCACCACTATGGCTCTGGGAGTTTCTCCTGCTCCCGATCCTCGCACCATAACTCGGTACGCTCCCTCCACCTCCAACGGACCCGTCGGGGCCTCCGCTCCCATTAACGAGTGCAGCATCGTGCTCACATATGCCCCGACGTCCGCCCCCTCCACACCTTCAGGAAGACCAAGAATCCTCAGGTTGTTCCTCCTTGCGTTGTTTTCCAGTGCCTCCAACCTCTCCACACATCGTTTCTGATGTGCCTCCTGTATCTCCGTCTTCACCACCAGGCCCTGTATATCGTCCTCATTCTCGGCTGCCTTCGCCTTCACGACCCGAAGCTCCTGCTCCTGGGTCTTTTGTTCCTCCTTTAGCCCTTCGATCGCCTGTAGTATCGGGGCCAACAGCTCTTTCTTCATTTCCTTTTTTATCTCCTCCACGCAGCATTTTAAGAACTCTTGTTGTTCAGGGCCCCATATGAAACTGCCACCTTCCGACGCCATCTTGGTTTTTGCTTGCCTTCCTTGCCGCTGTTCCAAAGGATCCGCTGCAATCCGGCCACTTTCCTCTCCTTTTTCCATCCGTGTCCAGGGGGAATTCCCTTCTGGTTTACCGCACGGTGTTTTTAGCCGTTAAAATTGCCGTTGGGGCTCCTATCAAGAGCCCAAAAGTCCGTTCCACCGGGAGCTGCCGAAACGTGCGACTTAGCTGGTCATCGCCGCACCCGGAAAACGATCTCTGCATTTTTCATGGAGCATGCACTAGAGACCATCCGACAGGAATGCTTCATATTTAGATCAAAGCGTGAAAAGTTAATAATTCGCTGTTTCTCCAATAGTTCTTCAAAGTGTGCATTAATTTGAGGACTGATAATTTAACTGCATTGGACAAGAATCATCACAAAGACGGCTTAACCATATAGAAGGTATTCCTTCTGATGTTAGCCAAAGAGCAGGGATATTGAAGTTCAGTTGTGGACGGTGGGGCAAGCAACATTGAGACGTAAACAAAACAAGCACCCTGATGCCTGATGTCAGCAACTATGATTTTGTTAACAAAGAACAAAGAAACGTACAGCACAGGAACAGGCACTTCGACCCTCCAAGCCAGCGCCGACGGTGCTGCCCGTCTAACCTAAAACCTTCTGCACTTCCGGTGTCCGTATCCCTCTATTCCCATTGTATTTTATTACTTGTCAAGACGTGCCTTAAAGGTCACTATCGTACCCGCTTCCAGCACCGTCTCTGGCAGCGAGTTCCATGCACCCACTAGCCTCTGTGTAAACACCTTCCCTCGAACATTTCCTTGAAACACTGCACCGAACACCTTAAACCTATGTCCACTAGTAATGGACTCTTACACCCTGGGAAAAAGCTTCTGACTGTTCACTCTGTCCATGCCCCTCATAATTATGTCGACTTCTATCAGGTCGCCTCTCAACCACAGTCGTTCCAGTGAGAACAAACCAAGTTTATCCAACCGCTCCTCGCAGCTAATGCTCTCCATACCAGGCAATATCCTGGTAAATCTCCTCTGCACCCTCTTCAAAGCCTCAACATCCTTCTGATAATGTGGCGACCAGAATTGAATACTATATTTCAAGTGTGACCTTTCTAATGTTCTATACAGCTTCAACATGACTTGCCAATTCTTATACTCAATGCCCAGACCGATGAAGGCGAGCATGCCTTCAAAGATAACAGGGCAAAGGACAAACTGACCCCTCCCAGTATTTGCATTCCTTCCAGGCGTCACATCCTTTTGTAATGCGAGTAATACCTGTGTGGATAGATTCTCATGCACAGTTTTGTTGAGTTCCTGTTACTCAGAGGCACCGCCCATGGGGGCTTTGAGCCAGATTCGCTAGCTTTCTACCGGAGAGCTATAATACACAGCGGCGTGATAACTTGCTGAAAAGCGCTAGTATTCTGCTCCTACCATTCTGTTCCCGTTTCTATTTATAATGGGTCTTCTTATTATCGATGCTTAAATACATATTTGCAACACGTTATAACAACAGCTGAAATATTAACATCAGACTGTATACATTAATTACTAAGATTTAAGTAATGACTAAGACAACCACAATGGGGGTTTGAATTGGTTACAACGCCGGCCCCGAGGTTTCTCCCTTTCGGGAGAAATTTTCACAAAGACTTCCCGCCACCAGGAGTAAAGAGAATTTCAGCTCTTTGGACAATTCATAAATTCAAATGTGAACAGCTGGCGAGAACAGCAGTAGATCAACAGACCACATCCTTTCGTGGGGCGAACAAAGTCCAATTGCAGCCCATCAAATAGCGGCAAAAGCACGTGACGGAAATCTTCACTGCTGCCGGCAACACGAACCGACTGGCGACTGTGCGCAGACGCTCTGAGTTCTTCTGATGTGAGCTCTGCTCCTCTCCGTTTGACATTTTCATTCCAATGATGTATCGCACGGTGCAAATGCAGCTGCTCCCGGTCATTCTCGTACTACTGACTTGTAAGTACAGGGGACGTACTCAATAATATGTGGATATAGTGTACTTATATTCACCTTGCTCCAATACCTCTTTATTTTTACAGGTCGATGTGGTTCGGACCAGGTGATCCAGTCTCCCACTGCGAGAACAACCCAGAGCGGGGATTCAGTGCAAATAAACTGCAGCTATGACTTGTCCAGCTTTTACGGAATGCATTGGTACAGACAGAAATCTGGTCAGGGACCGGAGTGGATAATAAGCACATTCACGGCTGGAAAAGAGAGAAAGAACCGACTCGAATTGGAACTTTCCACTGCGGATAAACGGGGACAATTGGTGATTGAAGACACGGAGAGCGCGGATGTCGCTGTGTATTACTGTGCGATACAGCCCACACTGAGAGGAAAGGCGCAGTCACTGTACAAAAACCTGGTTGCCATTCCGGAGCAGCTGCAGCAATGTCTCCACTAACACAGGCCCGGCAAGGTGGGTGAGAACGAGAGCAAGAAAGGGAGACTGTGAGCGGGGCTTGATCATTCCCTTGCGAAGCGGCTTTGACCAGAGATACTGATGGTCAAGGTATAAAGTGTCCGATTGAAGAAACAGTCTCTCAATGAGTGCAACGTTTGTGGGGAGGAAATCATCAGTATTGCGTCATTGTAGGATTGTAATTAACTGTACTAATTGGACATTAGACTGAATATTTGTTTAGTTATGTTGGTGTGTGACGGCTGACCGTGAATATTAATAACATTCTACTGTAAGATTCATGGTTACTTTGAAGCGTCCTTACTCTGCTGCGGATTTCTCCCCGTTCTTAATTCTTATGAAGCATCAACCGTCAAAGACCAGAACAACTCGCAGAGAAGGTTTCCGTAGAGACCAATTCAATATTTCCCCCTCGCCAGTGGTAGAAAATTCGATTTCACCCCGCGCCAAGCACCTCGTTCTGATAGTGACAGTGGGTGAATAAACTGAAAAACATCATCTACATTTGAAATTAAGTTCTGCTAATTTGAGGCAAGATCTTACCAGCAGCATCCACGCTAAGTAATCTCACTGGTGGGAATCCCAGCGCCTGGCTCTTATTATCTCTTAATATTCTCCTGACATCACATACGCAATGACATGATGGTTTCGGCCTTGGGGAAATGTGCGTTTTAGATTTCCGCCCTGTCTTCATGAATGTGATTTCATTCCAGATGTCACCTTCAAGATTTTGTTTCGGAAAGCGCCTTTACAAAGCTATGAAACCTTTTATTCTTAATTGACTGAAAGTCGAAAGTCTCATAAGATTATTATAATTAACCATCTTCCGATGCATTTTCACCATAAATGTTAGCCAAAATACGGGTGAGCTGGAGACAATTTTCTGAGTCCGAGGAACACAGAGCCAGTTAAAAATAAGATCAACAAGGCGATGGGTTTCCAGAACCCAGCAGGAACTTGGAACTGAGTCCCGCGGCGGGAGTGACAAACATGTGAAGACGGCGCCATCTGGCGGACATGATGCGGACGTCTGCACGGTTCAGATCATGATTGATAGTCAGTGTATCTGTTGGAATATTCCGTCGCCCAAGTCTTGTAACGTCTATGTGTTGTAACGATGCTTGTGGTCAATATCAACACTTATATCAACAATAACGGGGAATAAAATATAATCAGATGAAATGGAGATTGAAAATTCATAGCTTCCGCTCCCAGGTTAGACCCTTTATGAACTGCACCTTGAGCAGTATCAATAACTACATTTACATAAAACTGACGTTCGTTTATTTTCAATGTAATTGGCGCCAGATTACAGGATCTTTCTCTGCAGGATCTGTGCTGTGAAGAGATTTTTATTTGGCTAACCCTGCATTCCCGGATGTCCTATTTTCTCTTTCTCTGTGTGGCTGCGCTGCGCTGGTCTTCCTGCGCAGGACCCAGACAGACCCTGTCCATCAGTCTCTGACTCATCGGCCGGCTTACCTCTGTAAAGGAATTTATGTCATTTAGCTGCATTCTTCCATGGGTAACATGGAAATATTACAATTAATGGTAGATGTGCGTTGTGATTAGCAGCAGCAGGACGAAAGTAACTGTTCTGAGGTTTAGATTTGGCATAGTTGGAACGCTGTTGCATCTGAGGCAGGAGGTCCAGCTTTTAAATCTAAGTGCAGTGACTTCAGACCAAATAGTAGGTTGCTCCTCCCGCTGCCATTAACAGGAACGTTGATGTGTTTTCAAGCCAAGGGGATAGAAATTATGTTTGCGGGGTCAGTTTATGACGTGGAAGGAGTGATGAGAAAAAAAACAATATTGTTGTGGTGCCAATTCCAGAGTTTCTTAAGAGCTCACTGGCCATGCTAACTGCATACAGCCTAAATATGAAGCGTAATAGTCAGGCCGTGGCCCCTGAGGGAACTGAACAGGGCAACATGGTAAATTACACAAATAGAACTGAAATGGGGACTGCCCAAAAGGTTTGAGAAAATTATTGTTGGTCAAACAAGTAGAATAAGTGGCATTTGGGAGAACAGATCAGTGAAGGGAGAATGGAGTTTTAAAGTGAAGGAAATATTCTCTGAGAATTAAGGTCATGATGAGGATCGGAACCATTTGTATCCTCATAATCGTTCCTGAATCAGCCCCTCATCAATGGAGGCAGTGATCAGCTGGAGCAGAAATACAGATTGCCAGACTACTCTGTTGCGGACCTATCCGATGCCAGTTCCTGGACCATGTGCAGCAATGTCTCCAACAGCACAATCATTTCAGAGTGAGAGCAGCAAACGGAAGCAGATGCCGCAGACTCAAAACTAGTCAAACTGTGCGGCTCTTGTCAGCTGCAGGTGCAACTGATGGAGCGGAAATAGCAACGGTTGAATCTCCAGAACTTTGGGTCTATCCTGCACGTGTTCACTGCTCAAGTGACTGAGAACGAATAGTGAGAGAGTCATTAGCGTCCAAAAGTCAGGGAGCATTATGGAACGGAATGAGAATTCGGCTTACCGTATCTGTGACTATTTGAAAATGGTATCCAAATCGTCTTTAACACCCCACATTTTCCATACTGCCTTCCCTTTTCAGATTATGAAATTCCCTTTTAAAATTGGCTGTAGAATTTTCTATCATCATTTTGTGTGCCGTACTCCAGATATTAGGAGATAGCATATTATAAATAAGTACATCATTTTCTATCATGTTTCTATTAAATCAGGCCGATTTATTCATTGTATCTGCTGCGAATGGATACAATTACAGATGGTCTACTCTCTCGAAAAGGCACATTTTTCAGCACAACATTTGAGTCTTCCTTCTACCTCCTTTCTTACAAGCAAACGAATCCAACGTTCTGTGGTATTTTGCATAAACGACCCTCGTTCCTCGGAATATTTTCAAGCTTCCTCGAAAGTCCTAACATTCTATCTCCTTTGTCGTGTACATGACTTGGATAGAGACGGCTAGCAAATATTTAATCGATTTAGCATCACTTTTTGACATAAACATCAATAGTAACAAAAACTATTTATAAGCAGATCCAGTGTAGTTTTCTGGGAAACATTTGTGTCATCTTGTGTATTTCAGTACACCCTGAATCAGTTCATTTGGTCGCATTCTATGATTCTGTGATTCTAACAGGAATTAAACTAATCCGGCACCAGAGGGCGCCACTTCAAACATGATAGCGTAGACTTCCCTGGTTTAGCACACTTGGATAAACGGTTGGCTTGTAATGCAGAACAAGGCTAGCAGCGAGGGGTCAATACCCGTACCGGCCTCCCGAGCAGGCGCCGGAATGTGGCGACTAGGGGGTTTTAACAGTAACTTCATTGAAGCCTACTTGTGACAATAAGCGATTACTTTCATGAATAGGATGGAAATAGAGGGATACGGACCCCGGAAGTGTAGAAGATTTCAGTTGAGACAGGCAGCATGGTCGGCGCAGGCTTGGACGGCTGGCGGGCCTGTTCCTGTCCTGTACCTTTCTTTGTTCTTTCATGCGGATGATGAAGTTCTGTGACGGCATCGTTATAGCCAATAGGCGTCGTAGTCTCAGTGAGATCACAAAGGCCCTGGCCCCCTCCAATGTGTGGATGGACCAATGAGCTAAACAGAGCCCGGTTTCCCTCTCTCCTTTCAATCTCTGGATCATTCCATTCACATTCATTCAGAAAGATGCAGTCAGACATGTTTCTGTTGTTAATAGTGGCGGCGCTGTTGGGCGGTACGTAATTGTCACTATTTACCATGCCAGATTAGCAGGTTATAGATTGTTATAACATTCAATCTAATTTACGACCAGAAATGATAAGTAGAGTTGAGTTTCCACTAACGTACACACATACAAACAAATTTAGATCAATTAAGATTAAACTCTTGATGATTCATTTCTCTTCCTTCACAGGCGGGCAAAGTGCAAATCCAGTAACTCAGTCACCGGTGACAGATGGTGTTTCAGCGCGGTTAGATTGTGAATACGCAGACATCAATATGGACTACATCCAATGGTCTCAGCATTAATATGAGTTGTTGCATTTGTTGTAGTTCAGTGAGACCTGACAGTTTACTGAGTGAGTGAGTCTGTACATCAAGATGTGAACAAGAAGCAGCAGTTAAGGAATCACAGATCGATTCATGAATCTTTTATCTGTATTGAATGTAAGTTCCAATCGTAAACTTGTATAACTGTGCAAGCGGACCTCACTATTGATGCTTTTGACAGTTGTGGCTTGTTACAATGTTTTTCACTCTCAGTGTAGAAACGGAACTATCTATGAAGCCCCCCCCCTGCTGAGCAGTAGCTGGAACTGCCAGTGTGGGGTTTTTGTACGGGACCCACCATATCTCTGCAGCAGTGTGGGCTTCATGGCACAGAAATACACGGCGCTGTCGGAGATCATTGTGTTATAGATTGTTAGCTCGGTAGTCTTGTTCGTTTTATCAAACGTAGAAGAAAACCGATCGGCGAGTTCGGTGTTCCTTTGCACAGTCAGCCCAATAACTTGAAGCATGTAGCTTGGCGCTTTCCAGGGCTGCTGGCTATACCAGTACACATAAGGGTTAGGAGCAGTTGTTTTCAAGGTGCAGGTTAGTGTGACATTACTTTCCTCTTTAACCGTTATTTCGGGTTCCTTTTGCTCCACGGTGTCTTGGTGGCTCCATTCTAACAGAAGTGACAGCGATAATGACAATCAGAGTCAGCCTCATATTAAGCAACATAATCATCAGCAAAATAATTACTGTAATTTTACCAACAATAACATCTGGGTTACAGCATTCAGGAAGAGAATGGAATGTTACTGGGGAAAAAATACTGACTGAGAAGCGAGATAATGACGAGGAGCGAAGCGAGATGGTTCCTCATGCTCCTTCTTGAGTTTGTAACTCCACAATGAGAGAAATCCTCTGTCAGAGACATAAATACAGATCCCCGTCCCACTGCACTGCTGATCCGACCAATGAGAGGAATGTACCACCAGCAGCAATCTCTCCAGTAACACTATCGTGCCAGAGCGAGAGCAGCAACCGGAAGCTGTGGGCGGGGATACCGCAGTCTCAATATTGAGTGAAGTGTGCGGTGACTCTCAGCTGCACTCGGAACTGATGGAGCGGAAATAGTGACGGTGCAATCTTCATTACACCGTGACAATCCTGCACCTGCTCATTGTGCAAGTCACTGGGACGAGAATGGACTAGAATGTAGAATATTCTAGTCAGAGATGAGGCCACACGAAATATATTGCCCGAGACACTTTGAAAGAGTTATATTATTCTTCTTTCAAAATCTGCATTGTTTACATATCTCGGTTATCCCCGTTACATTTGTGTACAAGTTACTTCTTAAAGTTATTGTTGAATCTTCTTCTGCCTTTATTTAGACCGCCCTCTATAGTTTAACAAATCGCAGTGTAGATAATAGATGGAATTTTCCTGGTCTTTATTTATCATCAATCGTTGTATTATCCAAGGATCTGCTCTAGGAAGGAGCTCCGCGTGATCTTCATTAACAACCCACTTACATTTCAGCAACTCTTTTCAGTCTCTCCTTCACTTTCTTTGGCCTGAGGAGACGCGGCCGTGTGGCGCCATCATCAGTTTCCCTGCCTCAGGCCCCTAAGTCGTCGCGTTTTACAGCAACAACAGGCCCTTTGGCCCATCGTGTTCGCCCCGACCATCAAGTATCCATCTAATCGAAACCAATTTCCTCGCACTTGGTCCGTAACTTTGCATGCAATGGCGTTTCAAGTCCTCATCTAAACGCTTCTTCAGTGTTGTGAGTGTTCCGCCTCGGGAACACAGACAGTGTGTTCCAGGTTCTCACTACGCTCAAACTCCCTCCATATTCCTACCCCTTACCTTCAATCTATGCCCCCTGATTGTTGCCCCCTCTACTAAGGGGAAAGGTTTCTACCTATCTACGTTCCTCAGAATTTAGAACACCTCGATCAGACCTTCCGCAGCATTCTCTGCTTTAAAGGCAATAATCCCAACCTATCCATCCTCTCTTCACAACTGAAACACGCCTGCTCATAAAACTTCCTGATTAATCTCCTCTACACCCTCTCTGGTGCAATCACATTCTTTCCATAATATGGTGACCAGATGTGCAGAAAATACTCCAGCTGCGATCTAAGCAGCATTCTATGCAGCTTCATAATAACCTCCCTACTCTTCCATTCCATGCCACGGGGCTGGGAGGGGAGTTCGATAGCAGATGGTATGTATGGGCACCTCACCTGGACATCAAGGGGTTGTGGTGCTAGCTGCCACTAAGCTCTGAGGAGCAAGCACAAAGACCAGTACGTGCAAGGTGTCAGCCAGCCATGTGTTGGCGGGTGGGTTGGATTTGAGGGTAGGCAGGCGGGCCTGATGCCAAGAGAGAGGTGGTAACTGCCCTTGCAGGTCACTGGGGGTCATTGGTCTTTTTCCTACATTGGACGGCGGTCCCCCTTGCCATGCTCTCACACTGACAGTCATTGTCACTGCCTCCCAGGTTGCATTGGTGCCTCTGCTGCCGGCTCTCTGCCCCGCTCACCACCCCCCCCCCCCCCTCCCCCGGGAGAACAGGGCGTCCTTTCTCATGCATCCACAGCATCGAGAAACTTGGCCAGGTCGGCATCGCCAAAGCGAGGGGCAGCTCTAGCTACTGCCGTGCTTGTGTGTTGACTGCAGTGAATGGTGAGGGAGCATTTAAGAGCACCCCCCCCCCTCCACCCCCACATCCTTAGATGAGGTGCGGATCCAGCGAATCTGACGGCGTGGCAGCCAGTAATGGTGAGAAGCTCCTGGGGGTTACTTTCCAACACTAAGTGTCCTTAATTACGTGCTGCGATTTCGCCAATGCGGCCTTTGAGAAACATCCTGCCAATTGCGCCCAAAACGACACTTGTTTCCCATTAAATCGCGCTATAGGTTGATTTATTTTATCATGACACTGCTAAAATAACACTTATCGAAAGGGAAAACACTATATTCATATATCATTACCTTTTCGCATCTCTCAGAATCACCTCCAAGCACTTCGTACATATCCGATGAGTTTCTTAAATATACGTAGTCTCATTAATCTCCTCTGCACCCTCTCTGGTGCAATCGCATCCTTCGCATAATGTGGCGACTAGATGTGCACAAAGTACTCCAGCTGCGGGCTAACCAGCGTTCTAAACAGCTCCATAATAACCTCCCTACTCTTATATTCCATGCCTGGGCTAAGAAAGGCAAGTACCCCCTATGTCTCCTGAACCACCTTATCTACTTTTCCTGTTGACTTCGGAGATCTACGGACATGAACCCCAAGGTTCCTCTTGCCTCTATACTTCTTGGCGTCCTGCCGTTCATTGTGTATTTTCTCGCATTGTTAGTCCTCCCAAAATGCATCATCTCACCCTTTTCAGGGTTAAATTCAATTTGCCGCTGTTCTGCCCATCTGGCCTGTCCGTCTATATCATGCTGCAATCTAAACCTTTCCTCCTCGCTATTTAGCACACCGCCCATTTTCATGGTGTCTGCGAACGACGGTTGGGAGTGGTTCAGGGGACTGGAAAGCCAGAACGCACTGGATTCCTGTTCCAGCTCTGGGATAGTTGCGACCAGACTTCCAGTGCAATATGAGCAGTATCCAGATTTAAATAGTCAATTCTCATTCCTGACATTGATGTTTTGACATACAAATCAATAATTACAGTGTTAATGTAAGCCTACCTGTGACAATAAAGATTACTATATTATAAACATTAAGTCCATTCAGTAACCCCCATTCTGAACCGGATTGAACAGAATCCACCATCAGAGGGAGCAAAGCCCAAACATGATAATTAGAAAGTCACATGAGACCAACTGCAGAGGTATCCTCAGTGATGTCACAATAGGCCCGCCCCCCTGCTGTGTCTTGGTGGAACACTGAGTTGGACTGAGCCCGGGTCCCCCTCTCCTTCTAAAACTCTGACTCATTTCATTCCCATTCCCATAGATAAGTCCCCTGGGCTGGATGGGATTCATCCTAGGATTCTCTGGGAAGCTAGGGAGGAGTTTGCTGAGCTTTTGGCTTTGAACTTTATGTCATCATTTTCTACAGGAATAGTGCCAGAAGACTGGAGGATAGCAAATGCTGTCCCCTTGTTCAAGAAGGGGAGTAGAGACAACCCCGGTAACTATAGACCAGTGAGCCTTACTTCTGTTGTAGGCAAAGCCTTGGAAAGGTTTACAAGAGATAGGATGTATAATCATCTGGAAAGGAACAATTTGATTAGAGATAGTCAACACGGTTTTGTGAAGGGTAGGTCGTGCCTCACAAACCTTATTGAGTTCTTTGAGAACGTCACCAAACAGGTGGACGAGGGTAAAGCAGTTGATGTGGTGTATATGGATTTCAGTAAAGCGTTTGATAAGGTTCCCCACGATAGGCTATTGCAGAACATACGGAGGCATGGGATTCAGGGTGATTTAGCATTTTTTGATCAGATATTGGCTAGTTGGAAGAAGACAAAGGGTGGTGGTTGATGGGAAATGTTCAGCCTGGAGTCCAGTTACTAGTGGTGTACCACAAGGATCTGTTTTGGGGCCACTGCTCTTTGTCATTTTTATAAATGACCTGGAGGAGGGCGTAGAAGGATGGGTGAGCAAATTTGCAGATGACACTGAAGTCGGTGGAGTTGTGGACAGTGCAGAAGGATGTTGCAAGTTACAGAGGGACATAGATAAGCTGCAGAGCTGGGCTGAGAGGTGGCAAATGGAGTTTAATGCAGAAAAGTGTGAGGTGATTCATTTTGGAAGGAATAACTGGAAGACAGAGTCCGGGCTAATCGTAAGATTCTTGGTAGTGTGGATGAGCAGAGATATCTCTGTGTGCATGTACATAGATCCTTGAAAGTTGCCACCCAGGTTGAGAGGGTTGTTAAAAAGGCGTACGGTGTGTTAGCTTTTATTGATAGAGGGATTGAGTTTCGGAGCCATGAGGTCATGTTGCAGCTGTACAGAACTCTGGTGCGGCAGCATTTGGAGTATTGCGTGCAATTCTGGTCGCCGCATTAGAGGAAGGACGTGGAAACATTGGAAAGGGTGCAGAGGAGATTTACCAGGATGTTGCCTGGTATGGAGGGAAGATCGTATGAGGGAAGGCTGAGGGACTTGAGACTGTTTTCGTTAGAGAGAAGAAGGTTAAGAGGTGACTTAACTGAGGCATACAAGATGATCAGAGGATTAGATAGGGGGGACAGAGAGAGCCTTTTTCCTCAGATGGTGATGTCCAGCACGAGGGGACATAGCTTTAAATTGAGGGGAGATAGATATAGGACAGGTGTCCGAGGTAGGTTCTTTACTCAGAGGGTAGTAAGGGCGTGGAATGCCCTGCCTGCAACAGTAGTGGATTCGCCAACACTAAGGGCATTCAAATGGTCATTGGATAAACATATGGATGATAAGGGAATAGTGTAGATGGGCTTTAGAGTGGTTTCACAGGTCGGCGCAACATCGAGGGCCGAAGGGCCTGTACTGCGCTGTTATGTCCTATGTTCTATGTTCATTCACTGAGCGATTCAATCAGACACGTTTCTCATAATACTGGCGATGCTCTTACCCATTAGGTACTAGATTATACTCATCAGTATTGTTTAACAGATTGATGGGAATTTACACCGACTCATACAGTTAATAGAGATTTACCTCCATCAGCCGGGTTAATTTCATCCCAGGCCAATGGAGAACAAACATTGGCATGTTTGTTTATCCGTCTGCTCTTTTGATGCTCTACATTGACAGGCAGACTATTTGCAGATTCAGTGACGCAGTGTCTAGTGTCAGAAGTCGTGTTTAAAGAAGCCTCAGTTGCTTTATGTCCCTCCCGCTCGATTTGTTCTCAGTGGCTGGAGCAGTGAGCAGGTGCAGGATGGTCACAGTCTTCTGCAGATTCACCCCTTCCTATTTCCGCTCCGAGTGCACATGACAGTCACCACATACTCAATATTGAGACTGCGGTATCCCCGCCCACAGCTTTCGGTTGCTGCTCTCGCTCTGACCCAATTGTGTCATTGGAGAAACTGCTGCCTCTGCCATTGGTCGATCAGCAGTGCTGTGGGCCGGGGATCTGTATTTCTGTCTCTGACAGAGGATTCCTCTCACTGCAGAGTTCCAGACCCAGGAAGGATCATGGGGAACCAGCTCGCTCAGATGCTCATCATTATCTCACTTCTCAGTAAGTATTTCCTTCCCAGTAAAACTCCATTCTCCTCCTGGCTGCTGTAACCCAGATGTTATTGTTGGTGAACATAATGGTGATGGTGAAGATTAAGTTGATCAATTTGGGGTTGATACTGATTGTTGTTCTTAATCTATTTTTTATGTCAGATTGGAGCCACCAGGATACAGTGGAGCAGCCGGATGCAGAAATAAAGATTGAAGAGGAAAGCAATGTCACACTAACCTGCAACTTGAAGACGAGCGCTCCTAACCCGTATGTGTACTGGTACAGTCAGAGTCCCGGGAAGGCTCCACAATACATTCTCCGTGTTCTGGGAGAGAACCTTTACAGACACCCTGACATCGCCGATCGCGTTTCAGCAACCTTAAACAAAACTGCGAAACTTAGCGAGCTAATGATAGGCAACACGCTGATGTCTGACAGCGCACTGTATCTCTGTGCCTTGCAGCCCACACTGCGACAGATATAGCGAGTCCCGTACAAAAACCCAGCAGTCAGAGTTCCAGTTAGTGCTCAGCAAAGAAACAATAATCCAGCCTCCACAGTGATAGTTACAGTCGGGGACCATTATAAACTTGCAACAAATCGCACCCTACTGCACAATATTCCAGATGTGATCCCACGCATACCCTCTATGATTGAAGCATAACCTCCATGTTTTTGTGATGAATTCACCTCACAATAAATAACAATATTCTCATTCTTGGCTGCACCTGGAAACTGACGTTTGTGATTCAGGCACGGAAACCCAGATCCCTCTGAATCTCAGTCCACTGCAATTCCTCAGATAATGAGCTTCTCTCTGTGTCTACTTCTCAAAATTAGTCATTTCATATTTTCCACATTATAGTCTGTTTGCCAGACATTTGTCCATTCACTTACCCTGTCCATGCCCTTTTATAGGCCCCTACGGTCCTCTTCAACATTTACTTTCCTACATCTCTCTGTACCATCCAAGTCATTTATCTAAATTGTAAACATTCGAAGCCTCAGCACTAACCACATCCTGACTAACTGAAAGAAAACAGTTTGATGTTCATTGTGGATTTCAGGAAAAGGTTCGGGAAATACAGATCCCAGGACCCTTGCTGAGGCAGCAATAACAAACTGGGAAAGACCTCCACTATCACAGGGCAGACAATGTGTATCAGAGTTTGAACAAGCTGTTGTCGGGACGGCAGCTCGCAGCGTTACCGCGAGTCCTTTGTCGATAATTTAAAGTTGATAACAGGAAATACCTTGGAACACCTCGCCCTCTGGCGGGGTTCCCAGTGGGAGTAATTTATATGGACAGAACTGTGGAAAGGGTGTAGATTTACGTAACGAGCAATACCCAATAGCAGTTCTTCAAACGCCGTTTTTCAAGCCATAACGTCGAATTATCAAGGAAGATTGAATGATGTTAAAACAAAGGCCGTTTTACATTATGTCTGAGTCGCTTCATTTATGATTTTACCTGATCCTTCACTCTATGCATCACACTCGTTATTTTTCACTTTTTAACTTTTCTCTTTTCATTGTTTCAGAACGTGCGTTTTTTTACGTATCTTTACGTATTCTTCTTTCACTCACTCCGGTTTGCATGTTAACGCTTCCCCTTCGACCGTATTTCCAACTCTCTTCATGTTTCACCCTCTTTAAATCTTCCCCTTCTCGCTACGTTTTGTTCTCATTCCCCCTTTCCATGGAATTCCACATCCCGCCTCATGAAACGCCGATATTTCAGACACAGCAAAGCGGCTTGGTAAGACGGTGCAGGTTTTTGTATTGGGTCTCCCTCCGTTAGTTACACTGTGGCTCACAGCGCAGAGATATGTGGCGGTGTCTGTAACTCGCGTGTCTTTCACAGTCAGGATATTGAGCTTGTTGTCTCCACCGATTGAAGCTGTAATCCTCCCGTGTTGGTCGGTTCCTCTTGTGGCCATTACCAGATGCTGGGGTGACTGGTTCGGGTACTGTCTGTACCAGAATACGAGGTCAAATGCAATGCTGCTGGTGCAGTTCATGGATACATTACCCGCTTCACTAACAACCATCCACCCAGGGAGCTGCAGCATCTCAGTTTCTCCGCTAACCTCCGTGCAGATCAGAATGAAAAACAGCAAAATGCCAGTGTGAACCCGAAGCATTATCAGTTAACACGCAATACCGAGCTCGGCTCAGAGCCAGGAGATGAATACTCTGTTCTGAAAAATTAACGGGGTGCTAAACACTTACTTCGGGTTCACTCAGTGACGTGTTTCTGTTGAACTAACTAAATGAGCTGAGCATTCCTTAATGTTTAACCACCCATTCTCCACGTTTCACGCTGACACCAGCTCGCACTGAGAGCACACACCTGACCTCCCACGTTAAATACTTTCCATACATCACACTGCTCTCTGGCGGTGTATACTGGTAAGTGCACGGTGCAATTATTCACTTGAACTGCCGACAAGTTGCATAGTAACAAATGAGAACAGGTATTCCCTCCTTCCTGTTCTAGCTACTTTCTTGCGGGAGAGACTAAATCTCACCTTCACGTCTGCTGTCCAGCGATTGCGGTGCCTTCTGCTCACTCACTCTTCCTGCAGCGTTGTTGCACACTCCTCACTCACTCTTCCTGCAAATCTGACCACTCGGTTTGACAAGAAGATCCTGATGAAGGTCCTTCTATCATTTTCTAATTTGAACACGTCAAAGGCGAACTCGTCTATCTATCGGACATTTGTAACATCCCAACAGTAATAGCAACAGTGAAAACACATGATAATAAATAACTTTTTTAATTTTAAGTTTCATATCAGTGTTAAAATAAAGTTTCTGTTTCCATATTGGTTCCTTCCATCACATTTTCTTCACTCTATATACTCACCCAGTCTCTCACTGCCCTCTGGTGGCAGCGACAATCACTACAATGTGCGCCTCAAAATACCTGTCCCATTTCTGGAACATGAGGCCATAAGACACAGGAGCAGAATGAGGCCATTTGGCCCATCAGGTTTGCTCCGCCGGTCAATCACAGCTGATGTGTTTCTCATCCCCATTTTCCTGCCTTCTCTGTATAACCCTAATCCCCTTATTAATCAAGAACCTATCTATCTTTGTCCGGCGCGGGGCAACTGAGGCGCAGCGAGGTAAGAAGCACCTATTTCTTGCGGCACTATCTGCCGGAAGAGAAGTGTTTAAAGGGACAATTAAAAAGGTAAGTGGGGCAGGGAAGGCGGGGGTATCGGACGAGGAGGGGGGCGGTACAATGGGGTGGGGGGGGGGCGGGGGGCGCGGTGATCGAACAGCAAGGGAGGGGGTCTCAGACCGGACGTGTGTCCGAAGGAACAAAGAAGAGGGTATGGGAGGCGCAGGAGTCGAGTCGGATCGGAGGGAGGAGGGTCAGGCTGGACTGGACTGGGAGGGTCAGGACTGGAGTGGGAGGGTCAGGCTGGACTGGAGTGGGAGGGTCAGGCTGGACTGAAGGGGTTCAGATCGCACCAGAGCTAGTAAGGTGGGGTTGGACTGAGTGGGCTATCGGGCTCGACTGGAGTGGGAGGGGAGGGTTGGACTGGATTGGGGCGGTCAGGATGGACTGGAGTGGGAGAGTGAGGACTGGAGTGGGAGGGTCAGGTTGGACTGGAGTGGGAGAGTCAGGTTGGACTGGAGTGAGGGGGTGAGGACTGGAGTGGGAGGGTCAGGCTGGACTGGAGTGGGAGGGTCAGGCTGGACTGGAGTGGGAGGGTCAGTCTGGACTGGAGTGGGAGGGTCAGGATGGACTGGAGTGGGAGGGTCAGGCTGGACTGGAGTGGGAGGGTCAGGCTGGACTCGAGTGGGAGGGTCAGGCTGGACTGGAGTGGGAGGGTCAGGCTGGGCTGGAGTGGGAGGGTCAGGCTGGATTGGAGTGGGAGGGTCAGATTGGACTGGAGTGGAAGGGTCAGGCTGGGCTGGGGTGAGGGGGTGAGGACTGGAGTGGGAGGGTCAGGACCGGAGTGGGAGGGTCAGGATGGACTGGAGTAGGCGGGTCTGGCTGGACTGGAGTGGGAGGGTCAGGCTGGACTGGAGTTGGGGGGTCAGGCTGAACTCGAGTGGGAGGGTCAGGCTGGACTGGAGTGGGAGGGTCAGGCTGGGCTGGGGTGAGGGGGTGAGGACTGGAGTGGGAGGGTCAGGACCGGAGTGGGAGGGTCAGGATGGACTGGAGTAGGCGGGTCTGGCTGGACTGGAGTGGGAGGGTCAGGATGGACTGGAGTGGGAGGGTCAGGCTGGACTGGAGTGGGAGGGTCAGGATGGACTGGAGTGGGAGGGTCAGATTGGACTGGAGTGGGAGCGTCAGGCTGGACTGAAGTGGGGAGGGTCAGGCTGGACGGGAGTGGGAGGGTCAGGCTGGACTGGAGTGGGAGGGTCAGTTTGACTGGAGTTGGGGGGTCAGGCTGGACAGGAGTGGTTGGGGCAGGCTGGACTGGAGTGGGAGGGTCAGGCTGGACTGGAGTTGGGGGGTCAGGTTGGACTGGACTGGGAGGGTCAGGCTGGACTGGAGTGGGGGAGGGTCAGGCAGGACTGGAGTGGGAGGGTCAGGCTGGACTGGAGTCGGGGCTTGGGGGGGAGGGGGTGGCGTCAGGCATTTGGCCCATCCAGTCTGCACCGACCCTCTGAAAGAGCACTCTACCTCGGCCCACTCCCCAGCCCTAAACCCTGCAACCCCACTTAACCTGCACATCCTGGGACATTAAGGGACAATTTTTGCATGGCTAATCCACTTATCCTGCACATCTATGTTGCTGACGGTGTAGCCTCTGAGGTGGTCACGTCCCGATTACAAAATGGACACTTGCAAAGAATGCAGGGAAAATTGGACAATGTTAAGAAACAAGCAGGTGCAAGCTCTGTCTGTTGACTAGAACCTTAAACTCTCAGACAGGACAGAAACTACCAATCAATCTACATACTAATGAGCCATCTCCTGGGACAAAAGGGAAACATTTAAATACAGAATGTTAAGGCAGACTCCCCGGAGCGAGGATAGGCTAAGACAAAGCAGACTAACAGTCACCAGGACACACCCAGCGATCAGGGAACCACCCCTCTATTGGAGGAAAATCGATTCGACTGATTGAGAAAGACGCAATTAGTTGAGGTTAAGTTCAAGGCCCGCCCAAAAGCGCGCGAACCTCTTTTCAGTATAAAAGATGTTCCCCAAGGGAGAATCTTCCTCCTTTGGCTTTGGCTCTCACCGAGAGAGAAACCTGCCTAGCAGCTGCATCAGACCAAGTAAGTCCCAAGTCAACGCACACTACGAGATAGACGCTCCGAGTGGCTACACTGTAAACAACTCAACCCATCAGCCTCAGAACCGAGCAACGGCCATTGTTCCTCTGACTGAGTGGGCACCCGAAACTAAGTATAGGCTTTAGTAATAGTGGTTGTCTAGTTTGTAGAGTTTATGCATGAGTAGATTTGACTGTGTGTAAATGAATGAGCATTGCTTTTGAACTTACTAACTGGTGTATCGAGTCATTGATCAGTATTCGGTTGAAATTGAAAATCGCTTATTATCACAAGTAGACTTCAAATGAAGTTACTGTGAAAATCCCCTAGTCGCCACGTTCCAGCGCCTGTTCGGGGAGGCTGTTACGGGAATGAACCATGCTGCTAGCCTGCCTTGGTCAGCTTTCAAAGCCAGCGATTTAGCACAGTGTGCTAAATAGCCCCGGTTCTGAACCATGTGGCGGTGTCGAAAGATACCTGGCGACTCTTGAGCAAACATAATTAAGCAGAGCCAAATTAAGAGCCAAACAAAGAGAGCAACAACGGCTCAGTATATCATCACATTCGCAAGGCGTAATGTTCATGCAAAATACAGAGTTCTCATCCAAACACCCATTGTTTACAACAATGCCCACCAAATTCATTAGAATTTCATTTGTTCCAGCTCTGGGTGAAACAACTGCCTACCTCACATTATAAATAACCTGTTCCTGTCAACCTATTTAAAGATTGCTCCTGAGGAAGGAGCAGCGCTCCGAAAGCTAGTGATATCGAAACAAACCTGTTGGACTTTAACCTGGGGTTGTAAGACTTCCTACTATTTAAAGATTCGCATGGGGATGAACAAATTCACGTTGTCGCTTTCGATCTGCGCCAACAGGATGAACTGGAGATCCAATGCCCTGTGAGAACATTGATTCAATTGAAGAGAAAAGGAGCTTACAGGCAATTGGATGTGACTCGATGACGTTGTGAGCAATGTACCAATCAGCAGGCACTCGGATGTGACTCATCCTCTTCTCAACTCTTGACGAAAACAATTTCAGCCTCAGCCAGTTCTGCTGAAAGCTGCCACGATCTCTCTGCAAACATGTCACCTGTTACTTTGTATTTATTCCTCACAGCGGTCTCGCTTTTAACCGGTAAGTTCACAAGTTGCTCAACTCTTTATGTCACAGCTTTTCTACACATGACATTCTGTCAGGCAGTTCGCTCAATACAAGGGGGTGGGGGTGGGTGGTCGGACAAATAGATTGACCCCAACTTCGAAAGGGCATCCGAATTTCGCTGGTCCCAGCACGGAACACTGCTGGAAGTCGGCACATTTCCCGAGGGGATGAGAGCGGAAGAGTTGGGCTGAGATTGAAGCTCCTCTGGTGCCAGTGAATGACCTTGACAAACAGCAGACTGTCAAACACACAGACCGTTAGTACTTTGCGCTTCCAGTTACAGTGACTGAAGGTGAGGACCGGATCTCGTTAGAAAGAACGGAATCTTTGTGTTAGAAGATTTATTTAATCCGTCCAAACATTTTCCCGTTGCGACCACTGAGCTGTGGAAAATATATTTCTATTGTCTTGTCTGATCATTCTCTGAGATTAGTATTCAGGATGACGGGACGAATCTGCGGTATAGACTCAGTGAATTCGCATTGTTTAATTTAAAATCACTCTTGGTTCTTACAGGACATTGTCGAGGAGATTCTGTTTCACAGACACCGGCTGCAGTCACAGTGAATGAAGGAGATGATGTTCAGTTGTTCTGTAATTATACAGCTACAAGCACGAGCAATCCTTACCTATTCTGGTACCGTCAGTACCCCAGCGGATCCATGGAGTTCCTGCTGCAGATTAGTAAATACACCGGGAACACCGAGAGATCCCCAGGGGACCGTTTTTCAGCGGAGCTCAATGATACAATCCGCACCGCCCGGCTGAGCGTGACTAATACAGAGCTGACAGACTCCGCGGTGTATTACTGCGCGCTGAGACCCACAGAGACACAGAGCTGGGCTGAACGTGTACAAAAACTGTCACCACTCAGCGTAACAGAGTGTTAGGCAAACACTGTGATGAGCGGCGAGTCTGAAATGGAGCCTGAAATCGAGGTGATATCTCAACTTTTCAATTCTAACATACACTTTTAGCACTAATAAATGTATTGCCAAAATAAAGCAATGGAAGGGGGCAGTTTGGAGAATGAAATTAGAATATTTATAGAGCTTCAGGTTCCAAAGTGTTTCACCGTCACTGTTGTAATAAAATGTAGAAAACCCAGCAGCCAATGGAACTCAGCATATCATCCCATACAGGAATATTTAACCGTCCCGCTGTTACAGTAACTGTGATTGGTGGATGGATATTGGACAGGGCGTCTCTCCTGCTCTTTTTTTGGAAATGGTGGCCATGCGGTGTAAATACCTCCATTGGTATGTGTTTCACTGTGTCTGCTTCGCACAGAGATACATTCCGGAGGAAGGCAGTGTCCTCAATTTAACATATCATCCAGAGGCCAGGAACTCTGAGAGTGCAGCATTCCCTGAGGAACGCACCGTCTCCTCGGTAAATTCCCGGATTGTTGTTCCTGACGGACCGCCGGTGTCCTGTTGAGAGGAAATAACCTCTGAACATGCTGGACCATAAGACCATAAGACATAGGAGCGGAAGTAAGGCCATTCGGCCCATCGAGTCCACACCACCATTCAATCATGGCTGATTTCAACTCCATTTACCCGCTCTCTCTCCATAGCCCTTAATTCCTCAAGAAATCAAGAGTTTATCAACTTCTGTCTTAAAGACACTCAATGTCCCGGCCTCCACCGCCCTCTGTGGCAATGGATTCCACAGACCCACCACTCTCTGGCTGAAGAAATTTCTCCTCATCTCTGTTCTAAAGTGACTCCCTTTTATTCTAAGGCTGTGCCCCCGGGTCCTAGTCTCCCCTGCTAATGGAAACAACTTCCCTCCATCCACCCTATCGAAGCCATTCATTAACTTGTAAGTTTCTATTAGATCTCGCCTCAACTTCCTAAACTCCAATGAATATAATCCCAGGATCCTCAGACGTTCATCGTATGTTAGGCCTACCATTCCTGGGATCATCCGTGTGAATCTCCGCTGGACCCGCTCCAGTGCCAGTCTGATAAAAACGAACAGAAAACAATTCAAATGTCAAAATTCAGAATCAGCCTCATATCGACCAACATAACGGTCACCCACACCATCTCAATATTATTTAATGAACAAGAATATCCGGTTACTCAGTGAGGGGAGAATGGGGGTTTTGCAGTGAAGGAAATCCTAAGTAGGGAGATCATAACGAGGAGATCGAGAGGCGGTTCCCCGCGATAGTTCGGGGGGTAGGGGGGGGGGGGGGTGTTCAACTGACGCTACCTGCACCTATTTGTAAGAGATATTTCTATTGGCCCTTTTCGCCCTGACAATAACTTTTGAAATGTTCTGTTGATTCTTCTTCTCTCATCAATTTTGGCAAATGGTGACAACTCACAGTGCAATTAATATCGTTCACCTCCACACGGTGCGGTGGCCAAAAGGAAAGGCGTTGGTCTCGTAAACCAAAATTCGCGGGTTCGAATCCCGTCTGTTCCTTTGTGTCGCTGCTCGGCTCCCCTGAGCTCCTTGTGCTGAGCCAATCAAAGTCCTTTGATTCATTTTTCCCCACAAGCACCCGCAACAGGAAATATCATCCATCTGCCCCTGTCTTCTTTACAAAACATTGAACCTTCAGCTGATGGAAATAATTCCGCACAATCTGGTCTCTGAAAAAAACTAAATTCTGAGCACATCACATGAGGAGCAGGAGGTAATGGGGGATTTGAGGGAAATCTTATTTACCTAGAGGGTGGTGACGGCCTGGAATAAACTACCTGGGAGGGTGGTAGAGGCAGTCTGCTTCACATCCTTTAAATAGTACCAGGATGAGCACATGGCACGTCATAAGATTCAAGGCTATGGGCCAAGTGCTGGCAAATAGGGTTTGGTCGGTCGGTCCGGTGTTTTTCGCGTGTTGGTGCAGACACGAGGGGCCGAAGGGCCTCGTCTGAACTGTGTGGTTCTGTGTGTCTGCGATTCCGAGTGCTGTAACATTCCTGTCATTAGGTTAATTCCAAGTTACAAACTTCCGGGTGTGCCACGTACACATTTATATCCAGATATTGGCTGCCCAATACTACTAGCCTTGCCTTTCACTGGAGTGTCGCTGGCAATCGGAGGAATGCATTTCTCTGCTGCAATGAAGCAAGATGAGATAATTTTCTGACAAGTAACGCGAACCGGCTGCGGCATAGGGTTCACCACACCATTGAAGGATAACAAACACTCGGGAAAATGCAGGGCCTTTCCATTGCCATATGAGCATCCGACGTAGGAGCAGGAAGTCGGTCAATCGGCCACTCGAGTTACTCCACAATTCAATGAGATCATGACTAAAGTGACCATGGCCTCAGCTCCACATTCCGTGTAACCCAAGGACGCTGGCAAGAGGTATGATCAGTAAGTTCGGAGACTCCGAGAAAATTGTTGATGTGGTTGATAGTGAGGAGGAAAACCTTAGAATAGTGGCAAATGGACTCTGAAGTGCGAGGTGATACATCTTGGCAGGACTAAAAAGGCAAGGGAATATACAATGAACGGTAGGACGCTAGGAATTACAGTAACCAGAGGGAACCCGGGTGCGGATCCATAGATCTCTAAAGGTAGAGGACAAGTGGTTAAGAAGGCTTATGAAATATTTGAGTTTATTTTCCGTTCAATATAAGAGCAGGGAGGTTATGAAGGAGCTGTAGGAACGCATGTTAGGCAACAGCTGGAGTATTGTGTGCAGTTCTGGTCACTACACTGCAGCAAGGATTTGATTGCAGTAGAGAGGGTGCAGTGGAGAGTCACCAGGATGATGCCGGGGATGGAGTGTTTCAGCTATGAAGAGAGGCTGGTTAGGTTGGGGTTGTATTCCTTGGAGCAGAGTAGGCTGATGGGGACCTGATTGAAGTTTATTAAATCCACCTAATCCACCTATTCTGCATGTTTTATCCACAGCATATTTTTGGATTGAGGGAGGAAACCAAATCAGATACGGGGAGATCGTGCAAACGCCACAGACTCGCCCAAGGCCAGGATTGAATCTGGGTCCCTGGCGCTGTGAAGTAGCAGTGCTAGCCACTGTGCCACCCCAAATATCCAAACTCTTTGACCACGTTTTTGGCCATACGAGCTAAATGTTCCTCTGAAACTCAATGGGACATGTAATGATTTGAAAAGCTCGACATGTACATAAATTGCTGCATTTGTTGTCGTTCAGTGAGACCTGCTAGTTTACTGAGTGAGTGAGTCTGTACACCAGGATATGAACAAGAAGCAGGAGTTAAGGAATCACAGATCGATTCGTCAATCTTATATCTGTTATGAAGCGAGCTGCAATTGTCAACTAGAATAACTGTGCAAGTGGACCTCACCTCTTGCTGTTTTTGAGTTGTTTTCTTACAAATTTTGTAACTGTCACTATGGAAACTGAACTACCCATGAGGAGCAGCTGGAACTGCCAGTGTGGGGTTTTTGTACGGGACCCAGCATATCTCTGCAGCAGTGTGGGCTTCATGGCACAGAAATACACGGCGCTGTCGGAGATCATTGTGTTACTGATCGTTAGCTCGGTAGTCTTGTTCTTTTTATCAAACGTAGAAGAAAACCGATCATTGAGGTCGGTGTTCCTTTGCACATTCAGTCCAATAAGACGGAGCATGAACATTGGAGTTTTCTCGGGCTGCTGATTGTACCAGTACACAGTAGGGCTAGAATCGCTTGTTTTCAAGGTGCAGGTTAATGTGACATTACTTTCCTCTGTAACCGTTATTTCAGGTTCCTTTTGTTCCACGGTGTCTTGATGGCTCCATTCTAACAGAAGTGACAGCGAGAATGACAATCAGAGCCAGCCTCATATTAAGCAATAAAAGAATTTGCAAAATAATCACTGTCATTTTACCAACAATAACATCTGGGTTACAGCAGTCAGGAGGAGAAAGGAGTGTTACTGGGAAAGAAATACTTACTGAGAAGTGAGATAATGATGAGGAGCGAAGCGAGACGGTGCCTCATGGTCCTTCTTGAGTTTGTAATTCTACAATGAGAGAAATCCTCTGTCAGAGACAGAAATACAGATCCCCGCCCCACTGCACTGCTGATCCGGCCAATGAGAGGAATGAACCAGCAGCAGCAATCTCTCCAGTAACACAATTGGGCCAGAGTGAGAGCAGCAACCGGAAGCTGTGGGCGGGGATACCGCAGTCTCAATATTGAGTGAAGTGTGCGCTGACTCTCAGCTGCACTCGGAACTGATGGAGAGGAAATAGCGACGATTGAATCTTCCCTACACCGTGACCACCCTGCACCTGCTCACTGTGCAAGTCACTGAGAAGAAATATATCGGGAAGGACTTGACGGACTAGAATCTAGAATCTTCGAGTCAGGGATGAGGTCACACGATCTATATTGCCCGAGACACTTTGAAATCGTGACCTTATTCTTCTTTCAAAAACAGCATTTTCTATATACCCCGGTAATTGCCTTGACATTTCCTTAAGAATATAAGAACATAAGAACTAGGAGCAGGAGTAGGCCATCTGGCCCCTCGAGCCTGCTCCGCCATTCAATGAGATCATGGCTGATCTTTTGTGGACTCAGCTCCACTTTCCGGCCCGAACACCATAACCCTTAATCCCTTTATTCTTCAAAAAACTATCTATCTTTATCTTAAAAACATTTAATGAAGGAGCCTCTACTGCTTCACTGGGCAAGGAATTCCATAGATTCACAACCCGTTGGGTGAAGAAGTTCCTCCTAAACTCAGTCCTAAATCTACTTCCCTTATTTTGAGGCTATGCCCCCTAGTTCTGCTTTCACCCGCCAGTGGAAACAACCTGCCCGCATCTATCCTATCAATTCCCTTCATAATCTTATATGTTTCTATAAGATCCCCCCTCATCCTTCTAAATTCCAACGAGTACAGTCCCAGTCTACTCAACCTCTCCTCGTAATCCAACCCCTTCAGCTCTGGGATTAACCTAGTGAATCTCCTCTGCACACCGTCCAGTGCCAGTACGTCATTTCTCAAGTAAGGAGACCAAAACTGAACACAATACTCCAGGTGTGGCCTCACTAACATCTTATACAATTGCAGCATAACCTCCCTAGTCTTAAACTCCATCCCTCTCGCAATGAAGGACAAAATTCCATTTGACTTCTTAATCACCTGTTGCACCTGAAAACCAACTTTCTGCGACTCATGCACGAGCACACCCAGGTCTCTCTGCACAGCAGCATGTTTTAATATTTTATCATTTAAATAATAATCCCTTTTGCCGTTATTCTTACCAAAATGGATAACCTCACATTTGTCAACATTGTATTCCATCTGCCAGACCCTAGCCCATTCACTTAGCCTGTCCAAATCCCTCTGCAGACTTCCAGTATCCTCTGCACTTTTTGCTTTACCACTTATCTTAGTGTCGTCTGCAAACTTGGACACATTGCCCTTGGTCCCCAACTCCAAATCATCTATGTAAATTGTGAACAGTTGTGGGCCCAACACTGATCCCTGAGGGACACCACTTGCCAACCAGAGAAACACCCATTAATCCCCACTCTTTGCTTTCTATTAATTAACCAATCAGAGCTATTGTTGAATCTTCTTCCTTTATTGAGACACGTCTTCTATAGTTTAGCAAATCGCAGTGTCCCTCTCCATGCGGTCAACTGTGAGCCTTGAGGCAGCAGCGGGAAACGTGTGACCATGTCGCCCTCTGGTGGATATGATCATAACTTGACACCGGTCGGACACTTGATGAAAACAGAAAATCAGAATATCAATTCTAGGGAAATGAACGCAGAAGGGGGAAATATACACAAAGCCCGCAGCTTGTCGACAAAGAGCATCCACACCAGTTGAACAGAGGGGAATATAAGTTAATATTTGAGTATGCTTGGTGTGGTTTGTTGTTGTTCATTGTGCAGCTCAGAACGGGAAATACCGACAGGCAGCAGCTGGAACATTTCATTCTTAAATTAATTTGATTATTGTTTTATGTCCTGGTAAGTGTTGCACAAGCCTGGACATTCACCAACAGCATTTCTTTATAAATTGACGCTACACAAACGCACACTGCTAATTGTACTGGTATATTTTGCTATTAAGAATGAGTATAATTTATATTCAGGTGAGCAGCACGGTAGGATAGTGGTTAGCGCAATTGCTTCACAGCTCCAGGGGCCCAAGTTCGATTCCCGGCTTGGGTCACTGCCTGTGCGGAGTCTGCACATCCTCCCCGTGTCTGCGTGGGTTTCCTTTGGGTGCTCCGGTTTCCTCCCACAGTCCAAAGATGTGCAGGTTAGGTGGATTGGCCATGCTAAATTGCCCTTAGTGTCCAAAATTGCCCTTCGTGTTGGATGGGGTTACTGGGCAATGGGGACAGGATGGGGCTGTTGACCTTGGGTAGGGTGCTCTTTCCAAGAGCCGGTGCAGACTCGATGGGCCGAATGGCCTCCTGCTGCACTGTAAATTCTATGATCTATAACAGCGACAGAGTAACACACACCAGAAATTGATTATATTTTGCTGTCAACAAACCATGACTAATTCACTATTTTATGAAAACAAAATTTAGTTATGGTTCTCCAGATACTGACTGTGGCCGCTCTCACCATTTGAAACTGTCACAATGCCCAGGTGATTGACAGCGGCTCCGGACCAATAGGATCAGGTGGGGCAGGACTGGTGGACCGACCGGGAGAGGCTGGTCCTCCAACCAATCGGAGTGAAAGAGTGGCGGGGCCTGCTGTGATTGAAGCATGCGCAGTGTGGGTAATGGCGACGAAGAGCGGCTGCTTCTTTACACCCGCAGTAAGTAAGCGTTGGTTAACAACATGCAGAGAGGGAGAGATCGCGGGGAATGGCGGAAACGCTGCGGAAGCACCTTGTGTGAGTCAGTAACCTCGGAAAAGTGTTTACCAGACCCAGATTGTACCGAGCGGGGCTGCAGTTCCTCATTTTCAGCCTGGGTTAATGGCCACCATCTTTATTGGAATGTGTGCACCATGGCGCATGCGTGGCCGCCATCTTTCTAGGGGGCAATGTTTCAATGAGTGGGAGGAGCTTGTTACCCATTGTTCAGAATGGAGACAACATGTCCATCAATCTACATCACCCTTTGAGTCCCAATGTCTGAATGTTGGGGCGATGGATTGATGGAAAGAAAGGGAAATACATCCTGCTCTCCTGATCCCAATACCTCATGGTCTCAAGATCTGTGGTTCTGTCCATCATGGCAGAAACTCAAGACTCTGAGCTGACGTCATCCTCAAATTGAAGGACTGCTGATGACGACGAGGGGCAAAGTACAGCAGCGAGCATGATCGGTCATTCTGGATTAGGGAGCAGGAGAAAGAACGTTGGAAATTTCTATCCTAGACTGACAATCATAGAATCCCGTCAGTGCACAAGGAGGACATTCAGCCCCTCAACTCTGCACAATCCTCAGACAGTTTCTGAGGAGATGGACGGATTGAATGGTTAGGAAGTGGAATTCGTAGCAGGGAGTGAAGACAATGGCTTCAGTCTTCCCAAGATTAAAATGGCAGAAATTTCTAACCCAGAGATGGAGAGATTTTTCAGGGAATCAAAGGATTTGAGGAGGAGGCCAGGAAATAGGAGATTAAACCAAGATCAGCAATTATCATAGTTAACGTTGAAGCAGCTCAATGGGGCTTATTGTTTACTCCTGCTCCTATTTCATTTGTTCATATAAAGGCCAGAATCCTGTGTAGGTCCAGACCGGATGGTAGGTTCCCTTCCCTGAGGACATCACTGAAACAGTTGGATTTTTGTGACAACCCAACAGTTTTCATGGTCACTTTCTCCCAGTGCCGGCCCCACAAATGACCAGATGAATTCAGCTCAATTTCACAAGCTGCCTTTGTGTTTTTGTGGGTTCTCTCTCACTCCTTTTTTTCTGTTTTAAATCAATTTCACAGGGTGTTAGAAGGGGAGGATTTGCAGTTGGGAAACTGAAAACAGACATCACATCAGGATCTGAATATCATCAGATTTTTAACATGCAAGAAAATAGCAATGCTAGCAGTGCGGAGAAATGTGGGGACTGTGAGCAGGGATTCAGATCCCTTTCGGAGCTGGAAGCCCATCAGCCCAGTCACACTGGGGAGAGACTGTTCACCTGCCCAGAATGTGGGAAGGGATTCACCTGGTCATCCAATCTGCTGAGACACCAGCGAGTTCATAGTGGGGAGACGCCATTCACCTGCCCAGAGTGTGGGAAGGGATTCACTCGATCATCAGGGCTGCAACAACACCAGCGGGTTCACACTGGGGAGAGGCCATTCATCTGCTCCAAGTGTGGAAAGGGATTTACTGATTCTTCCACTCTGTTGAAACACCAGCAGGTTCACACGGACGAGAGACCTTTTAAATGTGTAGACTGTGCGAGGTGCTATAAAAGTTCCCTCAACCTAATGCGCCATCAGCGAGCTCACACTGATGAGAGACCGTTCAGGTGCTTGGACTGTGGAACTGGGTTCAGGCAGTCATCTGAACTCATTGTACACCAGCGAATTCACACTGGAGAGAGGCCGTTCACCTGCCCCGAATGTGGGAAGGGATTCACTCGATCATCAGGGCTGCTACAACACCAGCGAGTTCACACCGGTGAGAGGCCATTCTCCTGCTCCAAGTGTGGAAAGGGATTCAGCGATTCATCCACCCTGCTGAAACACCAGCAGGTTCACACTGAAGCGAGACCATTTCAATGCACTGACTGTGGGAAGTGCTATAAAAGTCCTGTGGATCTGATGCGCCATCAGCTTGTTCACACTGATGAGAGACCATTCAGATGCTCTCACTGTGGGACAGGGTTCAGGCAATCATCTCTACTGACTGTACACCAGCGAATTCACACCAGGGAGAGGCCATTCACCTGCTTCGAGTGTGGGAAAGGATTCACTCAGTCATCCACTCTGCAAAGACACCAGCGAGTTCACACTGGGGAGAGACCGTTCCCCTGCTTCGTGTGTGGGAAGAGATTCACTCGGTTGTCCATCCTGACAAGTCACCAGCGTGTTTGTAAATAATTAGTGATTGTATTTTACTGTTAATCACATCCAGGAATGAACCTTGTTCATAAATGTTGATTTCTACTGATGTTTTATCAAGAAAATTTGTCAGAAGAATCTAAGAAATTGAACTATTTTCTATGTGTAATATTATCATTTTATGCAACTGGTGAAGTGGTCCTTACGATGGGAGATAGAGTAGCTGTGTGAATTTAAACTGAGTTTGATGTGTTAATGAGCCCGGCTAGACTTCAAACCAGATGTTTACCGAAAAAATGTAGTCAGGTTGGGTAGCGAACAGAAACAGATGTAAATGGGTGTTGTGATTCAAAAGATAAAATATGCAAGTGTAGCCATCTGGAATGGCCACTTCCAGAATACAAAATGGACGCTCGCAAAGAATATAGGGAACTGTGGACAATGTTAGGAAAACAAGCAGGCACAGAGCCCGAATGCAGATTGGGGAGACAGCTCCCAGACGGAATTGAAACTATAGGTCGATTCGCATATTGATGGCCCATCTCCGGGAACAAAGGAAAGCCACTCAGGTAACCGATACTGTTTCAGGCATCCCGGCGCCAGTTCCCCAACCGAAAGCACAAACAAAGCAAGGCCAACGGCTACCAAAGACACGTAGATCTTACTGTGTGTGTAAATAAATAGTATTGACTTTGAACTAACTAACTGGTGTATTGGCTCTTTGATCAGTATTCGGATTTGAACCTTGTGGCGGTATCGAGAGATACCTGGCGACTAAAGCAAACACAATTAGGATTAAGGAAGGTGACCATATTAACCCCCATATTTAGAACCAGAGAAACAGAGCAACACAAGGTGTGAAAGAAAGGTGTCATGAATGAAATATGGATAAAGTAAATTCACTTTTTAAAATTATGAATGTTGAAGTAAAGAGATTATGTTAATCAATTCTGGGAGAAATTAGTTCAAAAGAAATTGGGTAAAGTGATGGACAGATCAAAGGGAAAGAATGTAGTTAAGGGGATGCTGATTGTCACAAGTAGGCTTCAAATTAAGTTACTGTTAAAAGCCCCTGAAACCTGTGAAGATGTTGTTTGAATCTCAGCCCAGAAAGCTGTGTGAAGGAAGCCAGATTTGAAAAGCCCGTTAACTGCTGGTTAACCTCAGGAGCAAATTGGAGTAAAGGCAGTTTGGGACAAGGTTTCTGCATTTTATAGATCTTTAAATCCATAAGGCGTTGCTGGACAGATTGGGGAGGTTCGCTCTGAGGTAGTTAAATTAAGATTGTTTGGAACTGTTTAAAGTATTGGGATGTGTGAAGCCATTGCCTTATTTTAAGTGTACTTCTATATCATTTTATTTATTTTCCTATTCCATCATAAACATTTACTTTGCAATGAAACCATCACAAGTAGTCAGGGACATCATTTCTCTGGTTCACAACCTCTCCTTGTGCTATACAAATTGCAAAGACAAACTGGGAGGACAAATGTCTCAAATTTCCTTTTTGGCTATGCCCTTAACAGTAAATAAACTCCAGCTCAGTTATAGGGGTTAATATTCCAGGTAAAAGTCAAATAAATCAGCATTGCGTGAAACAATGTGCATCAAGTATTTCAAAATATTTCTAACAAAAGTTCTTCCTTTTGAAATGTTCTCCCCCCTCCCCCTGTTTCATCCATCCTCACCTCCGACAACAAGTATGTGGAGTTCATGGGGTTTCTTTGTCACTGAGATTGGGGCAATCTGATCAGCTGCCTCTGCTGCTTCCCTCCCTCCCACTAACCCACCAGACCAAACTGTCTAAAGTTCCTCCTCGTCTGAGCCCTGAACTCGGATCTTTCTCCAGTTTCTCTCCAATCTTCTCACTCCCTCCGAGCTTATATTGTCCATCAGACCCAACTTCTGTTCCCTTGACTCCATTCTCACAAAACAGTTGACCATCCAACCTCTCTATGCTAGTTAATATGTTTCCAGTTCTCTCTCATTTGGTTCTGTCCTTCTCACTTTAATGCAGCATCATCGCCTATCCTAAACATAACACTTGACCCCACCATCTCTACAAATTTCCAAGACATTTAGGGCAGCACGGTAGCATAGTGGTTAACACAATTGCTTCACAGCTCTAGGGTCCCAGGTTCGATTCCCAGCTTGTCTGTGCGGAGTCTGCACGTTCTCCCCGTGTGTGCGTGGGTTTCCTCCGGGTGCCCCGGTTTCCTTCCACAATCCAAAGATGTGCAGGTTAGGTGGATTGGCCATGCTAAATTGCCCTTAGTGTCCAAAATTTCCCTTAGTGTTGGGTGGGGTTACTGGGTTATGGGGATAGGGTGGGGTTGTTGGCTTGGGTAGAGTGCTCTTTCCAAGAGCCGGTGCAGACTCGATGGGCCGAATGGCCTCCTTCTGCCCTATAAATTCTATGATCTCCAATCTCCCTTTACTCTCCAAATCCCTTGTACTCGGTGTTCCCAAAGGATCTATCCTCAGCCCCTCATATTTCTCATGAGGTGACATCATCCAAAAGCACCGTGTTAGTTTTCACATGTACACTGACAACACCCAGCTCTACCTCACCCCCATCCCTCTCCATTCCTCCACTGTTACTAAATTATCAAACTGCGTATCCCACGTCCAGTACTGGATGAAAGGCTTTCCTCCAATTAAAAATTGGGAAGACCAGTCATCGACTTCAATCACCACTACAAATTCCGTTCCCTAACTCCCGAGACCATCCCTCTCCCTGGGAATTGTCTGAGGCTGAACCACACTCTGCACAATCTCCGTGTCAGATCTGACCCCAAGATGAGTTTCTGACCCCACATCCACACCATCACTGAGACCAGATATTTCAATGTCCATAATGTTACCAGGGTCCACCTCACCCCAGCTCATTCGCTGCTCTTATTTTATGTAATAACCTTTGAAGTGGCATCTTGGGAAATACCTCCTGGAAATCCAGATAAAGCACATCTACAGGTTCCCCTTTATTGACATCCCTTGTTACTTCCTCAGAGAACCGTGATAAATTAGTCAGTCACGATTGATTCCTTAAACCCATTTTCAAACACTGTCAAAAGAAAAATCAAATCTCCTCAACCCCTCTGGCTCCTTTGCCAATTACCTTAGAGGGACTCACTTTCTGTTAAAGAGCTTGTCAACCCATTTCACCCATTTTTCCTAAAGTGAATAAATTTAATCAAGACAAGTTCAACCAATTCAAATATTTTCCTGTTAAAAGTTTCTTAACGAAACAGAACATGGTTAAAAAAACTAACAGAAAATTACTTGAGGATCAAAGACAACCAGAGTAACAGGATGTTCACCATGTTCTGGACCCAAATGGTTTCCCTTCGGCTCCTCTGTACCCTGTTCCCGTGACTCCCCGCTTTGGACACGGAGCCACTGAACCCTGGGGGTCACATCACCGTCAGCCCCGGTCACCCCCCCCCACCGCTGATTGGTTGGAGGTGCAGTTCCCAGTCAGTCCTCCAACACCTTCCTGTCTCTATTAGCGACGCCCATGGCAGTTCCCCAACTGGGACACAGGCCCCGTTATTCTCAGCTAAATTCAGCCCTCAGCTCCATCACCTGGCTGTCACTGACACGAGCAATAGAGACAGAAAGGTGCCCGAGGGTCAAATAGGAAGACAAAACTTGTGGATTAGGATCTCCATAAAGTTCAGCAACTTCTTATAAAAAATCTAATTCCCAGTCAACAAATTAAAGGATCACACGACGGGACTTAACGTTTTATGAGTTTTAATGCAACAAAAAAACAAACTAGAAGCTACTTTAACTCGGAAACCTACACATTAAACTATAAACTAGAACTTCGCCCTTTATACAATCTAAAATCACACTCCACGATTATAGTTAATCTGTCCTGGAAGTTGAAACTTAATTGTCTCAGAACCTGTCCAAAGTGATGATTCATTCCCGAGGATTTACTTCAGTTTTCAACCAAGACACTGAGAAACAAAGGGAGAATAGAATAGAATGTGAACTGGCAAAATACTTAAAAATGGACTGTAAACTCTTCTATGGCTACGTAAAAAGGAAATGTTTGGCTCAGACACAGTTTTGTCCGTTCCGGATAGAGTCAGGAGAATTTAGAATGAGGAATAGAGATCTCGACAGCCACCTCGTTCAACACTGGGATGTAGGTCATCAGCTTTTGGGGATTTATTAACTTTTAAGCCCATTAATTTCTCCATACGACTTTTTCACCAATACTAATCTCTGCCAGTCCCTTGGTTCTCTGGTGTTTTGGGGACAATTTCTGTATCTTCCTCTGTGAAGTCAGACACACATTGTTCAGTTTCTCTGCCATTTCCTTACTCCCCATTATAAACTCTCCTATCTCTGCCTGGAATGGACCCACATTGGTCTTTGCTAATCTTTTCCTTTTCACATTCCTGTAGAAGCTTTTCCAGTCGATTTTTATGTTTCTCGCCAGTTTGCTCTCATCAGTTTCTTGGTCCTCCTTTGCTGAATTCTAATGGATCTCATGGAATCTTTAACTTTTCTTGTTAGCCACGGTTACAGCACTTTTCCTTTGGATTTTCGTTCCTTAAAGAAACCTATATTTGTTGTATATATGTGAAATTAAAGTTGTTCAATCACAGAGGACCAGAGGCTGCTCTCCCCTTTGACAGAGAGAGAGCTGACTGGTGGTGATTTAACCCGAGGGTCAGCACACCTCAGGCGAGGTGCCTGGTTGAGAAGGTGGGGCCTTCATGAATAAACCCAGCCAGTACGGGAGTTGAATCCTCACTGTTGACCTTGCTCTGCATCACGAACCAGTCGTCCACTCAACTGAGATAACCAACCCTGATAAATATGTAATAATTCCTTAAACACGAGGTATTCCCTGTACCAATCAGTTTCCCAGTCCACCTCAGACAACTTGCCCCTCGTACCCTGATAGTTTTCTTCTGTGAGGAACGCCCAGATAACTTAAACAAAAGAACCATGTAATCACCCGTGCCCCTCTCCATGACAACGTGGCATGCTTTGCTGGGTTCCAAACAGAAATGGCAACTAAATATCTTCAAACTTCCAAACACCCTTTCACTCTGTGATCCTTGTGCAATTTGAAGCCAGGTATTAGCAACAAGGCTCAAAGAGCATCAGCCCACTGGAGGCAAAGTGGTGAGACCGGCCAGTCCAGCAGAAAGAAACCCTCCGACCATCCCCACTGACCACCTGTCAGAATGAACAAAATGCAGTCCTGGATGTAGAGCAGAAACAATAACACAGAATCCAACCCCTGTCATCAATTGTGAAATTGTTGGTGTCACAGCAGGTGTGGTGAAACATGCAATCCCGTCTCACATTGTGAAGTGGACGGCCTCTCCCCAGTGTGAACTCGCTGGTGTCTCCGCAGGTGGGATAACTGAGTGAATCCTTTCCCACACTGAGAGCAGGTGAACGGCCTCTGCCCAGTGTGAACTCGCTGGTGTCTCCGCAGGTGGGATAACTGAGTGAATCCTTTCCCACACTGAGAGCAGGTGAACGGCCTCTGCCCAGTGTGAACTCGCTGGTGTCTCCGCAGGTGGGATAACCGAGTGAATCCTTTCCCACACTGAGAGCAGGTGAACGGCCTCTGCCCAGTGTGAACTCGCTGGTGCCTCCGCAGGTTGGATACGTCAGTAAATCCTTTCCCACATTGAGAGCAGGTGAACGGCCTCTCTCCAGTGTGAACTCGCTGGTGTGACTGCAGGTTGGATACTTGACTAAATCCTTTCCCACATTGAGAGCAGGTGAACGGCCTCTCTCCAGTGTGAACTCGCTGGTGTGACTGCAGGTTGGATACTTGACTAAATCCTTTCCCACACTGAGAGCAGGTGAACGGCCTCTGCCCAGTGTGAACTCGCTGGTGCCTCCGCAGGTTGGATACGTGAGTAAATCCCTTCCCACATTGAGAGCAGGTGAATGGCCTCTCCGCAGTGTGAACTCGCTGGTGAGCCTGCAGGCTGGAGAACTGAGTAAATCCCTTCCCACATTTTGAGCAGGTGAACGGCCTCTCCCCAGTGTGACTGCGTTGATGAATCTCCAGCTGAGATGGGGCTCTGAATCCCTTCCCACAGTCCTCACATTTCCACGGTTTCTCCATGTTTTGGGTCTCCTCACATCTCTCCAGGTTGGATGATCAGTCAAAGCCTTGTCCACAACACGGGTATGGTCTCTCCCCACTCTGAATGTTGTGATGTTTTTCAGGCTGTGTAACTGGTTAAAGCTCTTTCCACAGTCAGTTCACCGGAACTCTCTCACTCGGGTGTGTGTTGTGTGGGTCTCGGTGCTTTTTCAGTCACACTGACGGTTGAAATATTTTGCTGACAGTTCGGGGAAACATTTTTCCTTCTAGATTGAAAGGCCGATGATATTCAGGATCCAAGGAAGGGAGTGACTGTCAGATCGAGACGTGATGATTGAGATTTCTGTCTGGAATTCCTTCTCATCTAATATCCTGTAAAAACAATTTACAAAATTCATCACTGTCAGTACAGGATAGAAACTCAGAACAGACAATTCTAGTTTCTATGAAATATTATTTCCTCTATTGTTCTCCAAAAGCTGTAAATCTCCATTCCACACACTCTCCCCTCCATTCTTACTCTGCTGTATCTAATATTCACCCTCCTAATTCTCCTGAAGGTGCTGATTCAGGCTGACTGACACATCCCAGCTTACAGCTTCCTGTCCAGGGGATCATAACAAATATGAGCTGCAGTCAGCCATTCGGCCCATCGAACCTGAACCATTCAATGGGATCATTGGTCAATCTACCTCAGCACCGTTTTCCCACACTATCCCCCATATCCCCCGACGTCTTCAATATCTAGAAACCTATCAATCTGTATCTTGAAAATACTTGATGACTGAAGCTCCAGAATCCTCTGGGGTAGAGAATTCCAAAGCTTCACCACATCCTCGAATAAAGAAATCCCTCCTCATCTCAGCTTTCTCTCCATTTTCCTGCCAGTTCCCCATAACCCTGCGGGAGGGGGGGGGGGGGGGGGGGGCATGTGACACTGGCATGGGAGTAGCTGGTTTTCTGCAGGTTCTGGTGCCACTCACCTATAATCTGTCACTTATCCTGATCGCCCGGCACTCATCTACCTAATCCTGAATTCATATTTGTTATGTCCTGGAAGACTTCAGGGTTCGGTCTGGTAGGATTATGCCAGAAAAAGTGAAGAAATGCACCAATAAAACAGCGCAGGTGGATTCAGCGGAAATGGAGCCCCCTTTTCTACATGGCGGCCTGACACTCGGGAGGTCTCTCGACCCCGAGCTCTCCGGAGCTCTCTGGGAGGCGGCGAAAATGATGACTGCTGATATTATCCGTGTTATTGACCAGAGGCGGAGTGTGCTGACTCAATATCTGTGAGCTCATGAGGCCCAGCTGCAAAACACCATGAAGAGGCTCGATGATCCGGAGGAGAGAATCCTGAACGTTCAGCAAGATGCCTCCTCAACGGGGGCAAGAATTCAATCCTTTGAAAACAAGCCGAGTGGCTGGCGGAGGTCCTGGAGGACTTGGAGAACTGAGGGTCGGAGAAAGAACATCCGAGTCGTCGGCCTGTCAGAAGGTGTGGAGGGCAAGGCTCCCGTCAATTCTTCGAGGACCAGAAGCCATGTTTTCTCAAGCTGGATGTGAAGCCTGGGTTTTTCAAATTAGAAAGGGTGCATTGTATCTCTGAGGCTGAGGGATAGTTTTCATCCCAGGCCTGTAATCATTCACTTCCACAACTGGAAAGATCGCCAGAAGGTCCTGGAGACTGGTACGGTGAGGTGGCGTCCGGCCCCAGGAGGGAGGGTGGATTCAGGACTTTCGGCAGCAACACAAACAAAGCATTCATGCTTCGATGAAGTTCAAAGGCAGCTCAATCCTGTGGGGAGTGAATTACGTCAGGCTTTATCGTGAGACCCGAAAAATGGTATCCAACAACTCCGTCAAGTCTTTCAGTAATCCAACTATTACCTTGGCCTTCATTAAATCCATGAAGGGCAAGGATCTGGAGGGATGGTTTGCAGCTCGGACTAACTCAGGTTCTAATCCGGATTCTTTCCCTGTCATGGTATTCTTTTTTAAAAATTTAGTGTACCCAATTCATTTTTATTCCAAGGAGCAATTTAGTGTGGCCAATCCACCTAGCCTGCACATTTTTGGGTTGTGGGGGCGAAACCCACGCAAACATGGGGAGAATGTGCAAACTCCACACGGACAGTGACCCAGAGCCGGGATTGAACCTGGGACCTCAGCGCCGTGAGGCTGCAGGGCTAACCCACTGCGCCACCGTGCTGCCCCTGTCATGGTATTATTGTCTGAACTTCAGAATCACAGAAATACACATAGGGACAGGAGTAGGCCATTCAGCCCGAGTCTGTCCTGCCATTTAGTGAGATCATGGCCTATCTGTGACCTAACTCCATATCTCTGAATATCTTTGCTTAACAAAACTCTACCTCAGATTTAATCTTAACAACTGATCGAGCTTCACGTGCTGTTTGTGGGAGAGAGTTCCAAACCTCTACCACCCTGTGTGTGAAGACGTTCTTCCTAACATCTCTACTGAATGGTCTAGCCTGAATATTTCGACAATGATCCCTACTTTTAGAATCTCCAACCAGTGGAAATAGTTTGTCTTTATCTACCCTGTCTTTTCCTGTTAATATCATAAATACTTCAATCAGATCACACCGTAACCTTCTAAATTCTACCGAACGCAGGCCTAATTTGTGGTTGAAACTTTGGGTCAGAGCCGCTGCAATCTCTCCCTGGCCTCCCACAGCATCCTGGGACACAATTCATCCAGACCTAGTAATCTAATAATCTTATGGGCGGCATGGTAGCACAGTGGTTAGCACTGTTGCTTCACAGCACCAGGCACCTGGGTTTGATTCCCGGCTTCGGAGTCTGCATGTTCTCCCCGTGTCTGCATGGGTTTCCTCCAGGTGCTCCGGTTTCCTCCCACAAGTCCCGAACGTTGAGCTTGTTAGGTCAATTGGACATTCTGAATTCTCACTCTGTGTACCCGAACAGGCGCCGGAGTGTGGCGACTAGGGGATTTTCACAGTAACTTCATTGCAGTGTTAATGTAAGCCTACTTGTGACAATAATAAAGATTATTATGAATGGGCCAAAGGGCCTCTATTTGTGCTGTAAAGAGAGGGAATGAATGAGAAGGACTTTATAGAGAAAGTGCCAAAGCCCCAACATTCACCAGCTCTGAGGACACACCTTAGCTCCCTTTCCAATCTGAAAGCAGCCTGAGCTGGATTTACATTCCCCTTAATTGATCATTGCTGGGTGATAATCCTGTACTTCCTCACCTCACACCACTGTGACAGCACCTTCACTACACAGACTGCAGCAACTGACCGAACATCACCTTCCCAGTTATTCCTGAAGGCACCGCCTTCCCAACCTGGCCCCTTGCCTGAGGTGCGGTGATCCTCAGGTCACATCACCGCCGGTCAGCTCTCTCTCCCGGGACCAGGAACTAGTTCACAGCCGCCATCTTGGGGAAGCAGTGCGCATGCGCTGGCGTCTCGGTGATGCAACAGCTGATGGGCGGACCCTGAAGGTTTCTGTTCCCAGGCGGGTCCTAGTGCCCGGCGAAGATTACAGTTCAACAGTTTTTCACCCACTCCCAGGCTGAAGCTGATGTTTGTAGCCTGGAGGTATCTCTGAATTACGTAGACATTCAGCGTGAGAGGCTGCAGCCTCTGTATAGCTACCTGAAGGGGGTTATACAGCGTTTGATTACATTTCGTGGTCCTTTCCAGACCATTATCAGGATGTTTGTGTGATATTTCCTTGCCCTCAGTGTGATTTTTCTTTATTTAAAATACATTTCAGCAGCAGGCTGACTGGTGATTTTTAAAGGAAAGGTTATTTATTATCACACTATTTCCCTGGATGTTTGAACATCTCAGTCTCTCGTCTCTTTCACACTCACTGACACATACACAGAAATTAGTTACAGATCAACTAATTAGTGGGCAGCACGGTAGCATTGCGGATAGCACAATTGCTTCACAGCTCCAGGGTCCCAGGTTCGATTCCGGCTTGGGTCACTGTCTGTGCGGAGTCTGCACATCCTCCCTGTGTGTGCGTGGGTTTCCTCCGGGTGCTCCCACAGTCCAAAGATGTGCGGGTTAGGTGGATTGGTCATGATAAATTGCCCTTAGTGTCCAAAATTGCCCTTAGTGTGGGTGGGGTTACTGGGTTATGGGGATAGGGTGGAGGGGCTGAACATGGGTAGGGTGCTCTTTCCAAGAGCTGGTGCAGACTCGATGGGCCGAATGGCCTCCTTCTGCACTGTAAATTCTATGATAATCAAGTTGAAGCTGTAATGATGAAAATGGAATGTAGGCTGCAATCTTTATATCGCTGCAGGCCTGTTGTCTTCTTGTTGAGCAGGTCCTTTAGTTGGAGTGAAGCGCTTTTAGAAATAAATAATTATCATGAGGCTCTGAAGCTTCTTGTAGGTGAATAGCCAGGACGTTGGTTCTCAGGTGGACCTGGAAGCTGGAATAAGTTCAGTCTTGTGGCTGCACTGGCAGACATTCAGCTCTGCTGTTTCAGCTGTTTCCTGTTGCTTCACACACACATTTGCTTTGTTCAGGGTTTATTGTACTGCATCCCTGACAATTAACTGCAGGGTTACAACTCTGAGACCCAGAACACCCCGATACAATCGCAGTTTACGATGCTCACTCACTCACTCTGTCCCAATTCGAGCTCATTCTCCTGTCCAACAGTCCAACATCCAACAGTCCAGAGATTTCATTTTCCTCAAATGGTGGTTCATCCTGACACAACGAGACATTTAAACTTCACAGGTGGCTGCAAAGTTTCCTTATTCAGGTCCGTGTTAAACTAAATATTGGTCACAGAATCGGATATTGCCCACAGTTTAATGTCCATAATAACCTGTTAAGTTGCAGCCATCTTGACAGAGTTTGTGGATCTTACAGTCTATAATATCTAGTATCCTTGTGCCGAATGTGACATCTTGAATCTACTCTTGGGTCTGGTTAAAACAGTGCATTGTAGCTGGGTGGGATGGGCAGCATGGTAGCAAAGTGGATAGCACTGTTGCTTCACAGCTCCAGGGTCCCAGGTTCTATTCCCAGCTTGGGTCACTGTCTGTGCGGAGTCTGCACATTCTCCCTGTGGGTTTTGTCCGGGTGCTCCGGTTTCCTCCCACAAGTCCCGAAAGACGTGCTGTTAGGTGAATTGGACATTCTGAATTCTCCCTCTGTGTACCCAAACAGGCGCCGGAATGTGCCGACTTGGGCCTTTTCACAGTAACTGGCGGTGTTAATGGGTGGGTGGGTGGGGGGGTTACTCTGGCTGCCGACTTCTATTCCGTGGTCTTGTCTATTCCCAGTGGCCCTGCAGAGGGAGCATGCGGTACCCGCCGGAATGCTTGACACCTTCCACAACCAGTGGATACCTCAGTGGACAGAGTGTTTCAGAGACACTGGGAACAATATTCTGGTTCAGTTAGGAAGGTTCCCGACACTTTTGTTGCAATTTCTAGTTGATTTTGGTCTTTTATTTTGACTGGACCACATGCTTGGGGAAAGCAAGAGAGGAAAGAAGGTTTGATAGAAACTAGAATGATCTGTTGTGAACTTCTACCCTATTCTTACAGTGATCATTTTTGTAAACTTCTTTTTCGGGCATTAGGACGGGAGGATTGGCAGCTGGGCAACTCATACCAAATATAACATCGAGATCTGACAAGTCACTCAATTCATTAGGATCTAAGTATCACAAACTGTCAATGTGCTTGTCTGTTCTGACTGTGGGAAGAGATTTCAAACATCAGTGTGACTGGAAAAGCCCCGAGACACACACACACCCGAGTGAGAGTGATCCAGTGAACTGTCTGTGGAACCATTTACACAGCCTGAAAAATCATCTTGTTTCCTCTTGTGGGAGAGTCTAGGACAAGAGGGCATAATCTCAGAGTAAGGGATTTCAAATTTAGGACAGAGATTAGGAGACATTTCTTCTCTCAGAGGGTAGAGAATCTGTAGAATTATTTAGCTGGGCAATCCATCTTTATCTGGGAATCAAACCGTTGTCTAATTGTCCCGGCAGTTACCAGGCTCCTGTGAACTCCTCCAGCTATTATTTTAACGCAGACTTCAACAATCTATTTTAAGTAGGTTTCTGTTCAATTAATTCATTGTGACTGTCACATAACCACATTTTCACTCTGGAAACTTAAACCAGCTGCTTTACATTCAATCAGGAACATCACAGTTTTACACCAATCTCTGATTTGACAGCACGTTTCCAGCATTCACCATTGTTCTTCTTGACTCTGAACACAGTTGTAAAGGAGCTTCTGTTCCATGCCTAGGAGCTCTGAACCATGAAGAGAGCGGCTGGGACACATTTCTCTCACACCTCAGGATTAACCCACACCGGGACTTTGCTGTCAGTGAAGAGAGGTGTCTTTTATCCCTCTCAGTGTGACCCTGAAGGACTGTGTCCAGGCTGAAGTTCTGTTCCTGCCATGTGATCCTCCTCCAGATTGTCCTTTCTGAGCTCCAGCCAGGTGCTGTTAAACACTCAGGTGGGAAAGACAAAAATCTGCAATATTTCAAACCAAGCTTATTTATTTCACATTTATTCAGAATATTAAATCTCATCAGCAGATTAAGACTGTCAAGAGTGAACCTGATTCAGTCCTGGACGTAATTAGCAGCATCAATCAGAGTAGAATCCAAACCTTGTAGTCGCTTGTGTGTTAGCAGGTGGGATGACTGAGTAAATGCCTTTCCACACAGGGAGCAGGAGAACGGTCTCTTCCCCAGTGTGAATACGTTGATGTGTCAGCAGATCCTTTTTACATTTAAAACTCTTCTCACAGTCAGGACATGTAAACGGTCTTTTATCAGTGTGAACAAGTTGGTGAGTCACAATGTGGGATGACCGAGTGAATCCCTTCCCACACACAGGGCAGGTGAATGGCCTCTCCTCAGTGTGAACTCGCTGGTGTGTCAGAAGGTTGTATGAATGGGTGAATCCCTTCCCACAAATGGAGCAGGTGAACGGTCTATCCCCAGTGTGACTGTGACGATGAACCTCCAATTGTGATGGGTAACTGAATCCTTTTCGACAGTCCGTACATTTCCACAGTTTCTCCATGGTGAGGGTGTCCGCATGTTTCTCCCGGTTGAAGCTTTGTCCACACACAAACAGCCGTTTAATTTCTCCCTGCAGTGAATGACGTGAGCCTGTGTAACTGGGTAAAGCTCTCTCCACAGTCAGTTCACTGGAACACTCTCACTCAGGGAACATAGAACATTACAGCGCAGTACAGGCCCTTCGGCCCTCGATGTTGCGCCTCCATGTGCAACCACTCTAAAGCCCATCTACACTATTCCCTTATCGTCCATATGTCTATCCAATGACCATTTGACTGTCCTTCGTGTTGGCGAGACCACTACTGTTGCAGGCAGGGCATTCCACGCCCTTACTACTCTCTGAGTAAAGATCCTACCTCTGACATCTGTCCTACGTCTATCTCCCCTCAATTTAAAGGTATGTCCCATCATGCTAGACATCACCGTCCGAGGAAAAAGGCTCTCACTGTCCACCCTATCCAATCCTCTGATCATCTTGTATGCCTCAATTAAGTCACCTCTTAACCTTCTTCTCTCTAACGAAAACAGCCTCAAGGCCCTCAGTCTTTCCTCATAAGATCCATACCAGGCAACATTCTGGTAAATCTCCTCTGCACCCTTTCCAATGCTTCCACACCCTTCATATAATGCGGCGCCCAGAATTGCACGCAATACTCCAAATGTGGCCGCACCAGAGTTTTGTACAGCTGCAACATGACCCCATGGCTCAGAAACTCAATCCCTCTACCAATAAAAGCTAACACACCGTACGCCTTCTTAACAACCCTCTCAACCTGGGTGGCAACTTTCAGGGATCTATGTACATGGACACCGAGATGTCTCTGCTCATCCACACTGCCAAGAATCTTACCATTAGCCCAGTACTCCGTCTTCCTGTTATTCCTTCCAAAATGAATCACCTCACACTTTTCTGCATTAAACTCCATTTTCCACCTCTCAGCCCAGCGCTGCAGCTTATCTATGTCCCTCTGTAACTTGTAACATCCTTCCGCACTGTCCACAACTCAACCGACTTTAGTGTCATCTGCAAATTTACTCACCCATCCTTCTACGTCCTCCTCCAGGTCATTTATAAAAATGACAAACAGCAGTGGCCCCAAAAACAGATCCTTGTGGTACACCACTAGTAACTGGACTCCAGTCTGAACATTTCCCATCAACCACCACCCTTTGTCTTCTTCCAGCTAGCCAATTTCTGATCCAAACTGCTAAATCACCCTGAATCCCATGCCTCCGTATTTACTGCAGTAGCCTACCGTGGGGAACCTTATCAAACACTTTACTGAAATCCATATACACCACATCAACTGCTTTACCCTCATCCACTTGTTTGGTCAACTTCTCAAAGAACTCAATAAGGTTTGTGAGGCACGACCTACCCTTCACAAAACCGTGTTGACTATCTCTAATCAAATTATTCCTTTCCAGATGATTATACATCCTATCTCTTATAAACCTTTCCAAGGTTTTGCCCACAACAGAAGTAAGGCTCACTGGTCTATAGTTACCGGGGTTGTCTCTACTCCCCTTCTTGAACAAGGGGACAACATTTGCTATCCTCCAGTCTTCTGGCACTATTCCTGTAGACAAAGATGACTTAAAGATCAAAGCCAAAGGCTCAGCAATCTCCTCCCTAGCTTCCCAGAGAATCCTAGGATAAATCCCATCCGGCCCGGGGACTTATCTATTTTCACACTTTCCAGAATTGCTAACACCTCCTCCTTATGAACCTCAAGCCCTTCTAGTCTAGTAGCCTGAATCTCAGTATTCTCCTATATCTCGGTGCTTTTGCAGTCGCACCGCTGAAACTGAACAGACAAATATTTCTCCTTCCAAATTCAAAGACTGATGGTATTCAGCTCCTGATGAATCGAGTGACTGTCAGATTTCGATGTGATGTTTGGTTTGAGTTTTCTGTCGGCCAATCCTCCCACTTCCAATATCCTGGAAAAGGAATTTACAAAAGTCATCACTGTCAGTCCAGGATAGAAATTCTGAACAGACAATTCTAGTTTCTCTGGGACATTTTTCCCTCTCTTGTTCCCCCAAAGCTGTCAATCCCCGTCCCACACACTCTCCCTCCTCCCTGGGCTGAAATCCAATCCCATCTCACCATTTCTTTCCTCCACTCCCAGTTTTCTCCCTCCCTCTCCTCTGCCTGGGTTCAGTTCTTCAGCTCCTGTCTGCAGACTGACAATAAAACCAATGGGTCTTATTGGGGGGTTTGGGGTTCTCACCATTGTCCCCGCCCGCGGCGACTCTCATTCAGCCTCTGGGAGCCGCACTCACTCTCACTGCGGCTGCGCTCTGCCCGGAGCAGCACCCCGCATGCTCCGCACAGAGAGGCTACTTCCGGGGGCGGGACATTCTGACGCCTGCGCGTTTTGGCTACTGTGATGGAGATAGGGCGTATTCATCTGCCCCCGGCATTCCGGGTAGTCTTATCCGCCATTATTCCATTACGTTACTCAGGCTGATAAATTGGTTCAGGCACTTTTGACACAGTTCGGTGTCTGTACGGAATGGGGCGGCCGCATCTGCGCTTTTCTCTCTGATCGGCCCTTGTTAACGGCTGTCATCTGATTCGGGGGCGATATGCAGCAGGGCGCATGCGCGGCCGTCATCTTTCTCAGGTGCAGCAGGACGCATGAGCTGCCTCCAGGACCCGGAAGAGAAAATCTTGTGAATTTCTCTCCTGGACTGAGAGTGAAATTCCTTTGGAAATTCCTTTCGAAAGAGGAGGATTTACTAACGGGAACTTCAATCCAAACATCACATCATCATCTGGCAGACTTACTCGATTCATCAGGACCCGAATATCATTGGGAGGTAAAATGGTTTGTCTGTTCTGTCCGTGGATAAAGATTTCAGATATCAGAGTGACTGGGAAAATTTAAATGACCATTCCGGGTTAAATTTGAGACTAATTACACCGATCACATTGGGGAAGTTAAATAATTTGCTGTTGTACTCTTATGTGTGCAGGTAAATTTTAAAATTACCACATTAGCATACTTGGCAGCTAAACTTAGCAAACTGCTGATCTTCTTAGTGGTGAGAGTTACTCTCACAGATTTTATTAAAGTTTGTTGTTTGTGTTGCATTTCATTCAGCTCATCGTGGCTACAAAGTAAGTATTGAGCCTAATCTCAATTTACAGATTGTGGTCTGTAGCTTTTTAAGTTACATCAATTGAGATGTCTATCTAAATACTTTTTAAATGTTATGAGGGTTTCTGCCATCATTTCAGCAGCATGCCACAGATCTTCACCACCCTCTAAACCTCCTCGTCCCCCCCCTAAATCTCTGCCCCCTTTTATATGTATCCCTCAACCAAAGGGAATAGGACCTTCCTATCCAATCTATTTAGATTCCTCAGAATTTAAAAAAAATGTAAATTTCTATTTTTTTCCAATCAAGGGGCAATTTAATTTGGCCAAGCCACCTACCCACACAGACAATGGGAGAATGTGCAAATCCCTTACAGACTGTGACCCGGGGCCAGGATCGAACCCGGGTCCCCAGCACGCAGGCACACAACCACTGTGCCACCATGATCCCCCAGAATTTTATACCTTTAGAATAATCTTTATTATTGTCACAAGTAGGGTTACATTAACACTGTAATGAAGTTACTGTGAAAATCCCCTGGTAGTAACACTCTGGCATCTATTCGGGTATGCAAAGTGAGAATTCAGAATGTCCAATTCACCTAACAAGCACGTCTTTCGAGACTTGTGGGAGGAAACCCATACAGACACTGGAGAACGTGCAGACTCCGCACAGACAGTGTCCTAAGTGGGAATTGAACCCCGGGACCCTGGTGCTGTGAAGCAACAGTGGTAACCACTGTGCCACCCATAAAACAGTTCAGCTCACTGTTCTCAGATTAAAGAAGCTGAAGCGCCCAACGTGGGTCTTGAACTCACGGCCCTGGGATTAAGACTCCCTTGCTCTGCCGACTGAGCCAGCCAGGCTGCTTTTCATAATTTAATTTTGGTCTCTCCTCAGTCTTTTCTGTTCCAAAGAAAACAGTCCCAGTTTATCCAAACTTTCCTCAGAGCAAACATTGTCAATTTCTGGCTGATGTTGTTAAATCCCCTCTGTACTTTCTCTAGTGCAATCTTCCTGTACACAGGAAACTAGCTCTGGCCTAACTAGTCCTGTCCTGCCATTTATCATGTAATCCTTTGCCTTGTTTTCCCTCCAGCTTTCTTCCTCACTATCAAGTGTTTAATCATTTTTGTGTCACAGGTAAACTTCTTGTTCATGTTCCCACATTTACTCTCAAATCAATGATGTAACCAGGAGTGAAGGGCCAGTACTGATTCCTTGGAAACCGGCACTGGAAACAGCCCTTTGATTTTCTCTATTCTTTATGGGATGTGAGTGTCACGGGCAAGACCAGCTTGGTTGTCCATTCCTAATTGCCCTTAAACTGAATGCTTACTACGAAATTTCAGAGTGCAATTCAGAATTAACCACATTCCAGTGAGTTGGCCAGATCAGGTAATGCCGGTGCAGACTCGATGGGCCGAATGGTCTCCTTCTGCACTGTAGATTCTATGATTCATTCTGACCTTGGGTCACTGTCTGTGTGGAGTTTGTACATTCTTCCTGTGTCTGCGCAGATTTCCTCCGGATGCTCTGGTTTCCTCCGACAGTCCACAGATGTGCAGGTCAGATGGATTGACTGTGTTAAATTGTCACTGGGAGGGGTTGTGGGGATAGGGTGGGGAATTCGCCAAGGTAGGGTGCTCTTTCAGAGGGTTGCTGCAGACTCAATGGGACGAATGGCCTCCTTCTGTACTGAGGAGATTCTATGATTCTACATTGGATCCAATGATGTGTTCACTCACACATTGCAGCCTGATTCTTATTATTGGAACAGACACTGTGTTTGTTACTCTCAAAGTGAGTGAATCCTTTGCTGCTTATCCTCTGGGCCCCATCTCCACTATTATTGTCTGATTGTCTCACTGAGACTCTCACTGTTATTATTGGACAATCAGCGAGTCAGCCTGAGCCTGTGGCCGCTCTCACCATCTGGAACCATCACAATGCCAGGTGATTGAGGGCGGCTCCAGACCAATAGGAGGAGGAGGTGCAGGACTGGAGGACCGACCGGGAGCGGCAGGTCCTCCAACCAATCGGAGTGAATGAGGGGCGGGGCTGTGATTGAAGCATGCGCAGTGTGGGTCATGGCGAAGGAGAAGAGCGCCTCCTTAAATCCGAAATTGGTGCGAGGCGTTTAACAATATGGAGGGAGCGAGAGATCTCGGGGGTGGGCAGAAACGTTGTGTAAAGCTGTTGCAAGCTGCAATCTTCGGGAAAAAGTTTCTGGGACCCCATTTGCACCAAGCGGGGCTGCAGCTCCTCATGTTTGGCTCGGGTTAATGGCCGCCAGCTTTGTTTAATGTGGACCCACGGCGAAGAATCACTGAAACGACTACACGATGACATTAATAAGTTCCATCCAACCATCAGACTCACCATGGACTACTCTCCAAAATCAGTTGCATTCTTGGACACACTCGTCTCCATCAAGGACGGTCACCTCAGCACTTCGCTTTACCGCAAACCCACGGATAACCTCATGATGCTCCACTTCTCCAGCTTCCACCCTAAACACATTAAAGAAGCCATCCCCTATGGACAAGCGCTCCGTGTACACAGGATCTGCTCAGACGAGGAGGAGCGTAACAGACATCTACAGACGTTGAAAGATGCCCTCGTACGAACGGGATATGGCACTCGACTCATCGATCGACAGTTCCAACGCGCCACAGCGAAAAACCGGACCGACCTCCTCAGAAGACAAATATGGGACACAACCGACAGAATACCCTTCGTCGTCCAGTACTTCCCCGGAGCGGAGAAACTACGTCATCTTCTTCACAGCCTTCAACACGTCATTGATGATGATGAACATCTTGCCAAGGTCATCCCCACACCCCCACTACTTGCCTTCAAACAACCGCGCAACCTCAAACGAACCATTGTGTGCAGCAAACTACCCAGTCTTCAGAACAGTGACCACGACACCACACAACCCTGTCATGGCAATCTCTGCAAGACGTGCCAGATCATCGACATGGATACCACTATTACACGTGAGAACACCACCCACCAGGTACGCGATACATACTCGTGCGACTCGGCCAACGTTGTCTACCTCATACGTTGCAGGGAAGGATGTCCCGAAGCGTGGTACATTGGCGAGACCATGCAGACGCTGCGACAACGAATGAATGGACATCGCGCAACAATCACCAGGCAGGAATGTTCCCTTCCAGTCGGGGAACACTTCAGCAGTCAAGGGCATTCAGCCTCTGATCTCCGGGTAAGCGTTCTCCAAGGCGGCCTTCAGGACCCGCGACAACGCAGAATCGCCGAGCAGAAACTTATAGCCAAGTTCCGCACACATGAGTGCGGCCTCAACCGGGACCTGGGATTCACGTCACATTACATTCATCCCCCACCATCTGGCCTGCGAACTCCTACCAACTGTCCTGGCTTGATACAATTCACACCGCTTTAACCTGGGGTTACCCCATCTCTGGATCTGTAAAGATTTAATCACCTGCTAATGCTCGCATTCCTAGCATTGTTTGGCATCTTTGAATGTGTGTATATATGTGTTTCTGGAACAGACCTCTTCATTCACCTGAGGAAGGAGCAGCGCTCCGAAAGCTAGTGACATCGAAACAAACCTGTTGGACTTTAACCTGGTGTTGTCAGACTTCGTACGTTGTTTAATGTGCATCAGGGCGCATGCGCATTTGTCTCTTTGTCGGGGGCGATGTTACAATGAGTGGGAGGAGCTTGTTCCCCATTGTTCAGAATGGAGACAACTTGTCCATCAAACTGGATTAGTCTTTGAGTCCCAATGTCTTATTGATGAGGCAAAGTGGTGGCGGAGATGGAAAGAAAAGGAAGACAATCCTGGTCTCTGGATTTCACTGTCTTATTAGTCATCCTGCCCCATGTGTCCAAAGCTCTGCGGCTCTGTTCAGCCACATGAAGACCCAGGTAGAAACTCACAACCATGAGTAGACACCACCCTCAAATCACTGCTGATGACAAGAGGGTCAGTGTGCAGCAGGGGGCATGAGCGGTCATCCTGGACCAGGGAGCAGGAGGGGACAATGTTGTGAATTTCTATCCTGGACTGACCGTGATTAATTTTGGAAACTCCTTTTACAGGGGATTTGTAGGGGAGGATTTACACACAGCAAACTCAAACCAGGAGAAAGTTTGCCTTTCCTGAATTTCATGACTGGACTGACAGTGATGCCTTTGTAAACTTCTTTCACAGGGGCTTAGAAAGGGATTCGAAGACGGGAAACTCAAAACCAATCCTCATATTGAATTCTGACAGCACCATTCGGGTTATCGGGACCTGGAGTTATCGACCTTTGTGTGTAAGCATAGTCAGTTTGCAAAGCATAATTTATATCAAAAATATCCATTTCTTTTTTTTTTTCTTTTTGAGAGACCGAGTGCGAGAGAGAGACCGAGTGCGAGAGAGAGAGACCGAGTGCGAGAGAGAGACCGAGTGCGAGAGAGAGAGAGAGACCGAGTGCGAGAGAGAGACCGAGTGCGAGAGAGAGAGACCGAGTGCGAGAGAGAGAGACCGAGTGCGAGAGAGAGAGACCGAGTGCGAGAGAGAGACCGAGTGCGAGAGAGAGACCGAGTGCGAGAGAGAGAGAGAGACCGAGTGCGAGAGAGAGACCGAGTGCGAGAGAGAGAGAGAGACCGAGTGCGAGAGAGAGACCGAGTGCGAGAGAGAGAGAGAGAGAGACCGAGTGCGAGAGAGAGAGAGACCGAGTGCGAGAGAGAGAGAGACCGAGTGCGAGAGAGAGAGAGACCGAGTGCGAGAGAGAGACCGAGTGCGAGAGAGAGAGAGACCGAGTGCGAGAGAGAGACCGAGTGCGAGAGAGAGACCGAGTGCGAGAGAGAGACCGAGTGCGAGAGAGAGACCGAGTGCGAGAGAGAGAGAGAGAGACCGAGTGCGAGAGAGAGACCGAGTGCGAGAGAGAGAGAGAGACCGAGTGCGAGAGAGAGACCGAGTGCGAGAGAGAGAGACCGAGTGCGAGAGAGAGAGACCGAGTGCGAGAGAGAGAGACCGAGTGCGAGAGAGAGACCGAGTGCGAGAGAGAGACCGAGTGCGAGAGAGAGAGAGAGACCGAGTGCGAGAGAGAGACCGAGTGCGAGAGAGAGAGAGAGACCGAGTGCGAGAGAGAGACCGAGTGCGAGAGAGAGAGAGACCGAGTGCGAGAGAGAGAGAGACCGAGTGCGAGAGAGAGAGAGACCGAGTGCGAGAGAGAGAGAGACCGAGTGCGAGAGAGAGAGAGACCGAGTGCGAGAGAGAGACCGAGTGCGAGAGAGAGAGAGACCGAGTGCGAGAGAGAGACCGAGTGCGAGAGAGAGAGACCGAGTGCGAGAGAGAGAGACCGAGTGCGAGAGAGAGAGAGAGAGACCGAGTGCGAGAGAGAGACCGAGTGCGAGAGAGAGAGAGAGACCGAGTGCGAGAGAGAGACCGAGTGCGAAGAGAGAGAGAGACCGAGTGCGAGAGAGAGAGAGACCGAGTGCGAGAGAGAGACCGAGTGCGAGAGAGAGACCGAGTGCGAGAGAGAGAGACCGAGTGCGAGAGAGAGACCGAGTGCGAGAGAGAGAGAGAGAGACCGAGTGCGAGAGAGAGACCGAGTGCGAGAGAGAGACCGAGTGCGAGAGAGAGAGAGAGACCGAGTGCGGAGAGAGAGACCGAGTGCGAGAGAGAGAGAGACCGAGTGCGAGAGAGAGACCGAGTGCGAGAGAGAGACCGAGTGCGAGAGAGAGAGAGACCGAGTGCGAGAGAGAGAGACCGAGTGCGAGAGAGAGAGAGACCGAGTGCGAGAGAGAGAGAGACCGAGTGCGAGAGAGAGAGAGACCGAGTGCGAGAGAGAGACCGAGTGCGAGAGAGAGAGAGACCGAGTGCGAGAGAGAGAGAGACCGAGTGCGAGAGAGAGAGAGACCGAGTGCGAGAGAGAGAGAGACCGAGTGCGAGAGAGAGAGACCGAGTGCGAGAGAGAGAGAGACCGAGTGCGAGAGAGAGAGACCGAGTGCGAGAGAGAGAGAGACCGAGTGCGAGAGAGAGACCGAGTGCGAGAGAGAGAGAGACCGAGTGCGAGAGAGAGACCGAGTGCGAGAGAGAGAGAGACCGAGTGCGAGAGAGAGAGAGACCGAGTGCGAGAGAGAGAGAGACCGAGTGCGAGAGAGAGACCGAGTGCGGGAGAGAGACCGAGTGCGAGAGAGAGAGACCGAGTGCGAGAGAGAGAGAGACCGAGTGCGAGAGAGAGAGAGAGAGAGACCGAGTGCGAGAGAGAGAGACCGAGTGCGAGAGAGAGAGAGAGAGAGACCGAGTGCGAGAGAGAGAGAGAGAGAGACCGAGTGCGAGAGAGAGAGACCGAGTGCGAGAGAGAGAGAGAGAGAGACCGAGTGCGAGAGAGAGAGAGACCGAGTGCGAGAGAGAGAGAGAGACCGAGTGCGAGAGAGAGAGAGACCGAGTGCGAGAGAGAGAGAGACCGAGTGCGAGAGAGAGAGAGACCGAGTGCGAGAGAGAGAGAGACCGAGTGCGAGAGAGAGAGAGACCGAGTGCGAGAGAGAGAGAGACCGAGTGCGAGAGAGAGAGAGACCGAGTGCGAGAGAGAGAGAGACCGAGTGCGAGAGAGAGAGACCGAGTGCGAGAGAGAGAGAGACCGAGTGCGAGAGAGAGAGAGACCGAGTGCGAGAGAGAGAGAGACCGAGTGCGAGAGAGAGACCGAGTGCGAGAGAGAGAGAGACCGAGTGCGAGAGAGAGAGACCGAGTGCGAGAGAGAGAGAGACCGAGTGCGAGAGAGAGAGAGACCGAGTGCGAGAGAGAGAGAGACCGAGTGCGAGAGAGAGAGAGACCGAGTGCGAGAGAGAGAGAGACCGAGTGCGAGAGAGAGAGAGACCGAGTGCGAGAGAGAGAGAGACCGAGTGCGAGAGAGAGACCGAGTGCGGGAGAGAGACCGAGTGCGAGAGAGAGAGAGACCGAGTGCGAGAGAGAGACCGAGTGCGAGAGAGAGAGAGAGACCGAGTGCGAGAGAGAGAGAGACCGAGTGCGGGAGAGAGACCGAGTGCGAGAGAGAGACCGAGTGCGAGAGAGAGACAGACCGAGTGCGAGAGAGAGACCGAGTGCGAGAGAGAGACCGAGTGCGAGAGAGAGAGAGACCGAGTGCGAGAGAGAGAGAGACCGAGTGCGAGAGAGAGAGAGACCGAGTGCGAGAGAGAGAGAGACCGAGTGCGAGAGAGAGAGAGACCGAGTGCGAGAGAGAGAGAGACCGAGTGCGAGAGAGAGAGACCGAGTGCGAGAGAGAGACCGAGTGCGAGAGAGAGAGAGAGACCGAGTGCGAGAGAGAGACCGAGTGCGAGAGAGAGAGAGACCGAGTGCGAGAGAGAGACCGAGTGCGAGAGAGAGAGAGAGAGACCGAGTGCGAGAGAGAGAGAGACCGAGTGCGAGAGAGAGAGAGACCGAGTGCGAGAGAGAGAGAGACCGAGTGCGAGAGAGAGAGAGACCGAGTGCGAGAGAGAGAGAGACCGAGTGCGAGAGAGAGACCGAGTGCGAGAGAGAGACCGAGTGCGAGAGAGAGAGACCGAGTGCGAGAGAGAGACCGAGTGCGAGAGAGAGAGAGAGACCGAGTGCGAGAGAGAGACCGAGTGCGAGAGAGAGAGAGACCGAGTGCGAGAGAGAGACCGAGTGCGAGAGAGAGAGAGAGAGACCGAGTGCGAGAGAGAGAGAGACCGAGTGCGAGAGAGAGAGACCGAGTGCGAGAGAGAGAGAGACCGAGTGCGAGAGAGAGAGAGAGACCGAGTGCGAGAGAGAGACCGAGTGCGAGAGAGAGAGAGACCGAGTGCGAGAGAGAGAGAGACCGAGTGCGAGAGAGAGAGAGACCGAGTGCGAGAGAGAGAGAGACCGAGTGCGAGAGAGAGAGAGAGACCGAGTGCGAGAGAGAGACCGAGTGCGGGAGAGAGACCGAGTGCGAGAGAGAGACCGAGTGCGAGAGAGAGAGACCGAGTGCGAGAGAGAGAGACCGAGTGCGAGAGAGAGACCGAGTGCGAGAGAGAGAGAGAGAGACCGAGTGCGAGAGAGAGAGAGACCGAGTGCGAGAGAGAGACCGAGTGCGAGAGAGAGAGACCGAGTGCGAGAGAGAGACCGAGTGCGAGAGAGAGAGAGAGAGACCGAGTGCGAGAGAGAGAGAGACCGAGTGCGAGAGAGAGAGAGACCGAGTGCGAGAGAGAGAGAGACCGAGTGCGAGAGAGAGAGAGAGACCGAGTGCGAGAGAGAGACCGAGTGCGAGAGAGAGAGAGACCGAGTGCGAGAGAGAGAGAGACCGAGTGCGAGAGAGAGAGAGACCGAGTGCGAGAGAGAGAGAGACCGAGTGCGAGAGAGAGAGACCGAGTGCGAGAGAGAGACCGAGTGCGAGAGAGAGAGAGAGAGACCGAGTGCGAGAGAGAGAGAGACCGAGTGCGGGAGAGAGACCGAGTGCGAGAGAGAGAGAGAGACCGAGTGCGAGAGAGAGACCGAGTGCGAGAGAGAGAGAGACCGAGTGCGAGAGAGAGAGAGAGACCGAGTGCGAGAGAGAGACCGAGTGCGAGAGAGAGAGAGAGACCGAGTGCGGGAGAGAGACCGAGTGCGAGAGAGAGAGAGACCGAGTGCGAGAGAGAGAGAGAGACCGAGTGCGAGAGAGAGACCGAGTGCGAGAGAGAGAGAGAGACCGAGTGCGGGAGAGAGACCGAGTGCGAGAGAGAGAGAGACCGAGTGCGAGAGAGAGACCGAGTGCGAGAGAGAGAGAGAGACCGAGTGCGAGAGAGAGAGAGACCGAGTGCGAGAGAGAGAGAGACCGAGTGCGGGAGAGAGAGAGAGACCGAGTGCGAGAGAGAGAGAGACCGAGTGCGAGAGAGAGAGAGACCGAGTGCGAGAGAGAGAGAGACCGAGTGCGAGAGAGAGAGAGACCGAGTGCGAGAGAGAGAGAGACCGAGTGCGAGAGAGAGAGAGACCGAGTGCGAGAGAGAGAGAGACCGAGTGCGAGAGAGAGACCGAGTGCGAGAGAGAGAGAGACCGAGTGCGAGAGAGAGACCGAGTGCGGGAGAGAGACCGAGTGCGAGAGAGAGAGAGACCGAGTGCGAGAGAGAGAGAGAGACCGAGTGCGAGAGAGAGAGACCGAGTGCGAGAGAGAGAGAGAGACCGAGTGCGAGAGAGAGACCGAGTGCGAGAGAGAGACCGAGTGCGAGAGAGAGACCGAGTGCGAGAGAGAGACCGAGTGCGAGAGAGAGACCGAGTGCGAGAGAGAGACCGAGTGCGAGAGAGAGAGAGAGACCGAGTGCGAGAGAGAGACCGAGTGCGAGAGAGAGAGAGAGACCGAGTGCGAGAGAGAGAGAGAGACCGAGTGCGAGAGAGAGAGAGAGACCGAGTGCGAGAGAGAGAGAGACCGAGTGCGAGAGAGAGAGAGAGACCGAGTGCGAGAGAGAGACCGAGTGCGAGAGAGAGAGAGACCGAGTGCGAGAGAGAGAGAGAGACCGAGTGCGAGAGAGAGACCGAGTGCGAGAGAGAGACCGAGTGCGAGAGAGAGAGAGAGACCGAGTGCGGGAGAGAGACCGAGTGCGAGAGAGAGACCGAGTGCGAGAGAGAGACCGAGTGCGAGAGAGAGAGAGACCGAGTGCGAGAGAGAGACCGAGTGCGAGAGAGAGAGAGACCGAGTGCGGGAGAGAGACCGAGTGCGAGAGAGAGAGAGACCGAGTGCGAGAGAGAGACCGAGTGCGAGAGAGAGACCGAGTGCGAGAGAGAGAGAGACCGAGTGCGAGAGAGAGACCGAGTGCGAGAGAGAGAGAGACCGAGTGCGAGAGAGAGAGAGACCGAGTGCGAGAGAGAGACCGAGTGCGAGAGAGAGAGACCGAGTGCGAGAGAGAGACCGAGTGCGGGAGAGAGAGAGACCGAGTGCGAGAGAGAGAGAGAGAGACCGAGTGCGAGAGAGAGAGAGAGAGACCGAGTGCGAGAGAGAGAGAGAGAGACCGAGTGCGAGAGAGAGAGACCGAGTGCGAGAGAGAGACCGAGTGCGAGAGAGAGACCGAGTGCGAGAGAGAGAGAGAGACCGAGTGCGAGAGAGAGAGAGACCGAGTGCGAGAGAGAGAGAGACCGAGTGCGGGAGAGAGACCGAGTGCGAGAGAGAGACAGACCGAGTGCGAGAGAGAGACAGACCGAGTGCGAGAGAGAGACCGAGTGCGAGAGAGAGACCGAGTGCGAGAGAGAGAGAGACCGAGTGCGAGAGAGAGAGAGACCGAGTGCGGGAGAGAGAGAGACCGAGTGCGAGAGAGAGAGAGACCGAGTGCGAGAGAGAGAGAGAGACCGAGTGCGAGAGAGAGACCGACCGAGTGCGAGAGAGAGACCGAGTGCGAGAGAGAGAGAGACCGAGTGCGAGAGAGAGAGAGACCGAGTGCGAGAGAGAGAGAGACCGAGTGCGAGAGAGAGAGAGAGACCGAGTGCGAGAGAGAGACAGACCGAGTGCGAGAGAGAGACCGAGTGCGAGAGAGAGACAGACCGAGTGCGAGAGAGAGACCGAGTGCGAGAGAGAGACCGAGTGCGAGAGAGAGAGAGAGACCGAGTGCGAGAGAGAGAGACCGAGTGCGAGAGAGAGAGACCGAGTGCGAGAGAGAGAGACCGAGTGCGAGAGAGAGACCGAGTGCGAGAGAGAGAGAGAGACCGAGTGCGAGAGAGAGACCGAGTGCGAGAGAGAGAGAGACCGAGTGCGAGAGAGAGAGACCGAGTGCGAGAGAGAGAGAGACCGAGTGCGAGAGAGAGACCGAGTGCGAGAGAGAGACCGAGTGCGAGAGAGAGAGAGAGACCGAGTGCGAGAGAGAGACCGAGTGCGAGAGAGAGAGAGAGACCGAGTGCGAGAGAGAGAGAGACCGAGTGCGGGAGAGAGAGAGACCGAGTGCGAGAGAGAGAGAGACCGAGTGCGAGAGAGAGACCGAGTGCGAGAGAGAGACCGAGTGCGAGAGAGAGACCGAGTGCGAGAGAGAGAGAGAGACCGAGTGCGGGAGAGAGACCGAGTGCGAGAGAGAGACCGAGTGCGAGAGAGAGACCGAGTGCGAGAGAGAGAGAGACCGAGTGCGAGAGAGAGAGAGACCGAGTGCGAGAGAGAGAGAGAGAGACCGAGTGCGAGAGAGAGAGAGAGAGACCGAGTGCGAGAGAGAGAGACCGAGTGCGAGAGAGAGACCGAGTGCGAGAGAGAGAGAGACCGAGTGCGAGAGAGAGAGAGAGAGACCGAGTGCGAGAGAGAGAGAGAGAGACCGAGTGCGAGAGAGAGAGACCGAGTGCGAGAGAGAGACCGAGTGCGAGAGAGAGAGAGACCGAGTGCGAGAGAGAGAGAGACCGAGTGCGAGAGAGAGACCGAGTGCGAGAGAGAGACCGAGTGCGAGAGAGAGACCGAGTGCGAGAGAGAGACCGAGTGCGAGAGAGAGAGAGAGACCGAGTGCGGGAGAGAGACCGAGTGCGAGAGAGAGACCGAGTGCGAGAGAGAGACCGAGTGCGAGAGAGAGAGAGACCGAGTGCGGGAGAGAGACCGAGTGCGAGAGAGAGAGACCGAGTGCGAGAGAGAGACCGAGTGCGAGAGAGAGACCGAGTGCGAGAGAGAGAGACCGAGTGCGAGAGAGAGACCGAGTGCGAGAGAGAGAGAGACCGAGTGCGAGAGAGAGACCGAGTGCGAGAGAGAGAGACCGAGTGCGAGAGAGAGACCGAGTGCGGGAGAGAGAGAGACCGAGTGCGAGAGAGAGAGAGAGAGACCGAGTGCGAGAGAGAGAGAGAGAGACCGAGTGCGAGAGAGAGAGAGAGAGACCGAGTGCGAGAGAGAGAGACCGAGTGCGAGAGAGAGACCGAGTGCGAGAGAGAGAGAGAGACCGAGTGCGAGAGAGAGAGAGACCGAGTGCGAGAGAGAGAGAGACCGAGTGCGGGAGAGAGACCGAGTGCGAGAGAGAGACAGACCGAGTGCGAGAGAGAGACAGACCGAGTGCGAGAGAGAGACCGAGTGCGAGAGAGAGAGAGACCGAGTGCGAGAGAGAGAGAGACCGAGTGCGGGAGAGAGAGAGACCGAGTGCGAGAGAGAGAGAGACCGAGTGCGAGAGAGAGAGAGAGACCGAGTGCGAGAGAGAGAGAGAGACCGAGTGCGAGAGAGAGAGAGACCGAGTGCGGGAGAGAGACCGAGTGCGAGAGAGAGACAGACCGAGTGCGAGAGAGAGACAGACCGAGTGCGAGAGAGAGACCGAGTGCGAGAGAGAGAGAGACCGAGTGCGAGAGAGAGAGAGACCGAGTGCGGGAGAGAGAGAGACCGAGTGCGAGAGAGAGAGAGACCGAGTGCGAGAGAGAGAGAGAGACCGAGTGCGAGAGAGAGAGAGACCGAGTGCGGGAGAGAGAGAGACCGAGTGCGAGAGAGAGAGAGACCGAGTGCGAGAGAGAGAGAGAGACCGAGTGCGAGAGAGAGAGAGACCGAGTGCGAGAGAGAGAGAGACCGAGTGCGAGAGAGAGACCGAGTGCGAGAGAGAGAGAGACCGAGTGCGAGAGAGAGAGAGACCGAGTGCGAGAGAGAGAGAGACCGAGTGCGAGAGAGACCGAGTGCGAGAGAGAGAGAGACCGAGTGCGAGAGAGAGAGAGAGACCGAGTGCGAGAGAGAGACAGACCGAGTGCGAGAGAGAGACCGAGTGCGGGAGAGAGAGAGAGACCGAGTGCGGGAGAGAGAGAGAGACCGAGTGCGGGAGAGAGAGAGAGACCGAGTGCGAGAGAGAGAGAGACCGAGTGCGGGAGAGAGAGACCGAGTGCGAGAGAGAGAGAGACCGAGTGCGAGAGAGAGAGAGACCGAGTGCGAGAGAGAGAGAGACCGAGTGCGAGAGAGAGACCGAGTGCGGGAGAGAGAGAGAGACCGAGTGCGAGAGAGAGAGAGAGAGAGACCGAGTGCGAGAGAGAGAGAGAGACCGAGTGCGAGAGAGAGACAGACCGAGTGCGAGAGAGAGACCGAGTGCGGGAGAGAGACCGAGTGCGAGAGAGAGAGAGACCGAGTGCGAGAGAGAGAGAGAGAGACCGAGTGCGGGAGAGAGAGAGAGACCGAGTGCGAGAGAGAGACCGAGTGCGAGAGAGAGACCGAGTGCGAGAGAGAGACCGAGTGCGAGAGAGAGACAGACCGAGTGCGAGAGAGAGACCGAGTGCGGGAGAGAGAGAGAGACCGAGTGCGAGAGAGAGAGAGACCGAGTGCGAGAGAGAGAGAGACCGAGTGCGAGAGAGAGACCGAGTGCGAGAGAGAGAGAGACCGAGTGCGAGAGAGAGACCGAGTGCGGGAGAGAGAGAGAGACCGAGTGCGAGAGAGAGAGAGAGAGAGACCGAGTGCGAGAGAGAGAGAGACAGAGTGCGAGAGAGAGAGACCGAGTGCGAGAGAGAGACCGAGTGCGAGAGAGAGAGAGACCGAGTGCGAGAGAGAGACCGAGTGCGAGAGAGAGAGAGACAGAGTGCGAGAGAGAGAGACCGAGTGCGAGAGAGAGACCGAGTGCGAGAGAGAGAGAGAGACCGAGTGCGGGAGAGAGACCGAGTGCGAGAGAGAGACCGAGTGCGGGAGAGAGACCGAGTGCGAGAGAGAGAGAGAGACCGAGTGCGGGAGAGAGACCGAGTGCGAGAGAGAGACCGAGTGCGGGAGAGAGACCGAGTGCGAGAGAGAGAGACCGAGTGCGAGAGAGAGAGACCGAGTGCGAGAGAGAGAGAGACCGAGTGCGAGAGAGAGACCGAGTGCGAGAGAGAGAGAGACCGAGTGCGAGAGAGAGAGAGACCGAGTGCGAGAGAGAGACCGAGTGCGAGAGAGAGAGAGAGACCGAGTGCGAGAGAGAGAGAGACCGAGTGCGAGAGAGAGAGAGACCGAGTGCGAGAGAGAGAGAGACCGAGTGCGAGAGAGAGAGAGACCGAGTGCGAGAGAGAGAGAGAGACCGAGTGCGAGAGAGAGACAGACCGAGTGCGAGAGAGAGACCGAGTGCGAGAGAGAGACAGACCGAGTGCGAGAGAGAGAGAGACCGAGTGCGGGAGAGAGACCGAGTGCGAGAGAGAGAGAGACCGAGTGCGAGAGAGAGAGAGACCGAGTGCGAGAGAGAGACCGAGTGCGAGAGAGAGAGAGAGACCGAGTGCGAGAGAGAGAGAGACCGAGTGCGAGAGAGAGAGAGACCGAGTGCGAGAGAGAGAGAGACCGAGTGCGAGAGAGAGAGAGACCGAGTGCGAGAGAGAGACCGAGTGCGAGAGAGAGAGAGACCGAGTGCGAGAGAGAGAGAGACCGAGTGCGAGAGAGAGAGAGACCGAGTGCGGGAGAGAGAGAGAGACCGAGTGCGAGAGAGAGAGAGACCGAGTGCGAGAGAGAGAGAGACCGAGTGCGGGAGAGAGACCGAGTGCGAGAGAGAGAGAGACCGAGTGCGAGAGAGAGAGAGACCGAGTGCGAGAGAGAGACCGAGTGCGAGAGAGAGAGAGACCGAGTGCGAGAGAGAGACCGAGTGCGAGAGAGAGAGAGAGAGACCGAGTGCGAGAGAGAGAGAGAGACCGAGTGCGAGAGAGAGAGAGAGACCGAGTGCGAGAGAGAGAGAGAGACCGAGTGCCAAAAAAAAAAATATCCATTTTAATGGCGGGTTTATTACCCAACATGAGTAGCAGCTGAGAATGTGCTCTATCCACATGACAGAAGCTCCTCGCACATGCGCTGTTCGGGCTGTGTCCAGTGCAGGCACAGTTCAGATTGTCGCTGACGATGCGAGGAGCGGGAAAGAAACAATCGAGCGACTTTCAGGATTGGAGCCGGTGGGTGGCCGGGGAGCGATAGAAGCTGCGGAGTGAGCCGGGAGGATTCATAATTACCCCGTGGAGGCTTCAACTCCCGAGGAAAATGTTAACGGTCCCGTCTTAAACTGCACCGAATAGAGAGAGCTGAGCGGTGACAGGCCCGGGTTACCGGCCGCCATCTTTACAGAGGACAATGCGCCGCAGGGAAGTGGCTGGCTTAGCACAGTGGGCTAAGACAGTTGGCTTGTAATGCAGAACAAGACCAGCAGCGTGGGTTCAATGCCCGTTCCAGCCTCTCCGAACACGTGCCGGAATGTGGCGACTAGGGGCTTTTCACAGGAACTTAATTGAAGCTTACTTGTGACAAGTGATTATTATTATTATGCGCTGCGAGCCTGCACCAGATGCCAACTCTTCCGGATTGACTGACTGGAGTCTCCAGGGTTTTATTTTAATCATTTGTGGGAGTCACTGGCTGGGCCAACATTTATTGCACATCCCTAATTTCCCGAGAACTGAGTGGCTTGCTCGGCCATCTCGGAGGGCATTTAAAGAGTCAACCACATTGCTGTGGTTTGGAATCGTGTCGGCCAGACCAGGTAAGGACGGCAGTTTTCTTTTCTATTCATTCACGGGATGTGGGTGTCGCTGGCTGGGCCAGCATTCACTGCCCATCACTAATTGCCCTTGAACTGAGGGCATCTCAGAGAGCATTTTAAGAGTCAACCAGCTGACTGTGGATCTGGAGTCACATATAGGCCAGACCAGGTAAGGATAGAAGATTTCCTTCACTGAAGGACAGGAGTGAACCAGATGGGTCTTTGCAACAATCGACAATCGTTTCATGGTCATCAGTAAACTTTCAATGAATTAAAATTTTACCTTCTGCCTTGGTGAGATTCATGTCTGGGTGTCTGGAAAATCATTGGGACAGTCAAAAATATTTTTGTGACTCTGGAACATGATTAGGACAGTAAAAATATTAATTTTGGGTCTCTGGAAAATCATTCGGACAGTAAAAAAGATTTTTGAACATTTCTCTTCAGTGGATATAAAAATATTGAAAATGGGATGAAGGTTGATTGACTGACAGTCAATCACTGTCCTATTTAAAAATAAATTAAGAGTGCCCAATTCATTTTTTCCAATTAAGGGGCAATTTAGCGTGGCCAATCCACCTACCCTGCACATCTTTGGGTTGTGGGGGTGAAATCCACGCAAACACGGGGAGAATGTGCCAACTCCACACAGACAGTGACCGAGAGCCGGGATCGAACCTGTGATCTCGGTGCCGTGAGACAGCAGTGCGAACCACTGCACCACCATGCTGCCCTAGTCAAACACTGTCCTGTAAGGTAATGAGTCCTTTTGCTTCCCAATTGGCCGAGGAAGGCAGAGTGTCACAAGGATGGATGTGTTGACCGATTAATGGCTGGAGGATGGGGGGCAGGTCATGTGATTAAACCTCCAGGAATACATTTAATCAAAGTTGGTGAGGAGAGAATGTTGTGAATTTCGATCCTAAACTGACAGTGAGGTTTCTGTAAATTTACAGGATACTGGAAGTGGAGGTTTAACAGACGGGAAACACAAACCAAACGTTACATCGCGATCTGACAGAATCACTCGATTCATTAGTACCTGAATATCAGCAGCATCTGGGTGTGGAAGGTAAAAGGTTTGTCTGTTCTGTCTGTGAGGGAAGATTTCAGGTCTCAGTGTGACTGGAAAAGCCCCGAGATTCACAAACCCTGGTTAGACCAAACCTGGAGAACTGTGTTCAGTTCTGGACAACAAACCAGAGGAAGGATAGAATGGCCTCGGAGGGAGTGTAGCACAGATTTACCCGAGTGATATCTGAACCCCCTGGGGTTAAATTACAAGGCGAGATTAGACAAAAAATTCAGTCAGCTGGCAGCACGTCAGTGGTTAGCACTGCTGCCTCACAGGGCCGAGCCCGGCTCTGGGTCACTGTCCGTGTGGAATTTGCAGATTCTCCCCATGTTTGCATCGGTTTCGCCCTCACAACCTGAAGATGTGCAGGTTAGGTGGATTGACCACGCCAAATTGCCTCCGATTTCCTCCCACAAGCCCCGAAAGACGTGCTTGTTAGGTGAATTGGACATTCTGAATTCTCGCTCAGTGCACCCGAACAGGAGCCGGAGTGTGACGACCTGGGGATTTTCACAGTAATTTCATTGCAGTGTTAATGTAAGCCTACTTGTGACACCAATAAATATTATTATTATTATCTGTATCCTCACAGCTTTATTTCTCTCAGGTTTCTATCCAATTTAAAAAAAAAAAAATCATTTATTGTGTCTATTTCCAAACTCCGTCATCGGCAGCAAGTTTAAGGTCATTGCCACTGGCTGTGTAAAAACATTCTTCCTCATACCTCCTGGACCATTTACATGCAGAGATACGGAGCAACGTAGGAAATAGGAGCAGGAGGAGACCATTTGGCCCTTCGAGCCTGCTCCATCATTCATTACGATCAGAGCTGATTAGGCTCAATAGCCTAATCCTGCTTTCCCCCCATATCCGTTGGTCCCCTTCACCCTAAGTGCTGTATCTAACTACTTCTTGAAAACATGCAATGTTTTGGCCTTAATTAGTTCCTGTGGCGACGAATTCCACAGGCTCACCACTCTCTGGGTGAAGACATTTCTCCTCAAAGAACAAACAAAGAACAAAGAAATGTACAGCACAGGAACAGGCCCTTCGGCCCTCCAAGCCCGTGCCGACCATACTGCCCGACTAAACTACAATCTTCTACACTTCCTGGGTCCGTATCCTTCTATTCCCATCCTATTCATATATTTGTCAAGATGCCCCTTAAATGTCCCTATCGTCCCTGCTTCCACTACCTCCTCCGGTAGTGAGTTCCAGGCACCCACTACCCTCTGCGTAAAAAACTTGCCTCGTACATCTACTCTAAACTTTGCCCCTCTCACCTTAAACCTATGCCCCCTAGTAATTGACCCCTCTACCCTGGGGAAAAGCCTCTGACTATCCACTCTGTCTATGCCCCTCATAATTTTGTATACCTCTATCAGGTCGCCCCTCAACCTCCTTCGTTCCAGTGAGAACAAACCGAGTTTATTCAATCGCTCCTCATAGCTTATGCCCTCCATACCAGGCAACATTCTGGTAAATCTCTTCTGCACCCTCTCTAAAGCCTCCACATCCTTCTGGTAGTGTGGCGACCAGAATTGAACACTATACTCCAAGTGTGGCCTAACTAAGGTTCTATACAGCTGCAACATGACTTGCCAATTCTTATACTCAATGCCCCGGCCAATGAAGGCAAGCATGCCGTATGCCTTCTTGACTACCTTCTCCACCTGTGTAGCCCCTTTCAGTGATCTGTGGACCTGTACTCCTAGATCTCTTTGACTTTCAATACTCTTGAGGGTTCTACCATTCACTGTATATTCCCTACCTGCATTCGCCCTTCCAAAATGCATTACCTCACATTTGTCCAGGTTAAACTCCATCTGCCATCTCTCCGCCCAAGTCTCCAGACAATCTAAATCCTGCTGTATCCTCAGACAGTCCTCATCGCTATCCGCAATTCCACCAACCTTTGTGTCGTCTGCAAACTTACTAATCAGACCAGTTACATTTTCCTCCAAATCATTTATATATACTACAAAGAGCAAAGGTCCCAGCACTGATCCCTGTGGAACACCACTGGTCACAGCCCTCCAATTAGAAAAGCATCCCTCCATTGCTACCCTCTGCCTTCTATGGCCTAGCCAGTTCTGTATCCACCTTGCCAGTTCACCCCTGATCCCGTGTGACTTCACCTTTTGTACTAGTCTACCATGAGGGACCTTGTCAAAGGCCTTACTGAAGTCCATATAGACAACATCTACTGCCCTACCTGCATCAATCATCTTAGTGACCTCCTCGAAAAACTCTATCAAGTTAGTGAGACACGACCTCCCCTTCACAAAACCGTGCTGCCTCTCACTAATACGTCCATTTGCTTCCAAATGGGAGTAGATCCTGTCTCGAAGAATTCTCTCCAGTAATTTCCCTACCACTGAAGTAAGGCTCACCGGCCTGTAGTTCCCGGGATTATCCCTGCCACCCTTCTTAAACAGAGGAACAACATTGGCTATTCTCCAGTCCTCCGGGACATCCCCTGAAGACAGCGAGGATCCAAAGATTTCTGTCAAGGCCTCAGCAATTTCCTCTCCAGCCTCCTTCAGTATTCTGGGGTAGATCCCACCCGGCCCTGGGGACTTATCTACCTTAATATTTTTTAAGACACCCAACACCTCGTCTTTTTGGATCACAATGTGACCCAGGCTATCTACACCCCCTTCTCCAGACTCAACATCTACCAATTCCTTCTCTTTGGTGAATACTGATGCAAAGTATTCATTTAGTACCTCGCCCATTTCCTCTGGCTCCACACATAGATTCCCTTGCCTATCCTTCAGTGGGCCAACCCTTTCCCTGGCTACCCTCTTGCTTTTTATGTACGTGTAAAAAGCCTTGGGATTTTCCTTAACCCTATTTGCCAATGACTTTTCATGACCCCTTCTAGCCCTCCTGACTCCTTGCTTAAGTTCCTTCCTACTTTCCTTATATGCCACACAGGCTTCGTCTGTTCCCAGCCTTTTAGCCCTGACAAATGCCTCCTTTTTCTTTTTGACGAGGCCTACAATATCACTCGTCATCCAAGGTTCCCGAAAATTGCCGTATTTATCTTTCTTCCTCACAGGAACATGCCTGTCCTGTATTCCTTTCAACTGACACTTGAAAGCCTCCCACATGTCAGATGTTGATTTGCCCTCAAACATCCGCCCCCAATCTATGTTCTTCAGTTCCCGCCTAATATTGTTATAATTAGCCTTCCCCCAATTTAGCACATTCATCCTCGGACCACTCTTATCCTTGTCCACCAGTACTTTAAAACTTACTGAATTGTGGTCACTGTTACCGAAATGCTCCCCCCCTACTGACACATCTACCACCTGGCCGGGCTCATTCCCCAATACCAGGTCCAGTACCGCCCCTTCCCTAGTTGGACTGTTTACATATTGTTTTAAGAAGCCCTCCTGGATGCTCCTTACAAACTCTGCCCCGTCTAAGCCCCTGGCACTAAGTGAGTCCCAGTCAATATTGGGGAAGTTGAAGTCTCCCATCACCACAACCCTGTTGTTTTTACTCTTCTCCAAAATCTGTCTACCTATCTGCTCCTCTATCTCCCGCTGGCTGTTGGGAGGCCTGTAGTATACCCCCAACATTGTGACTGCACCCTTCTTATTCCTGATCTCTACCCATATAGCCTCACTGCCCTCTGAGGTGTCCTCTCGCTGTATAGCTGTGATACTCTCCCGAACAAGTAGCGCAACTCCGCCTCCCCTTTTACATCCCCCTCTATCCCGCCTGAAACATCTAAATCCTGGAACGTTTAGCTGCCAATCCTGCCATTCCCTCAACCAGGTCTCTGTAATGGCAACAACATCATAGTTCCAAGTAGTAATCCAAGCTCTAAGTTCATCTGCCTTACCCGTAATGCTCCTTGCATTAAAACATATGCACTTCAGGCCACCAGACCCGCTGTGTTCAGCAACTTCTCCCCGTCTGCTCTGCCTCAGAGCCACACTGTCCCTATTCCCTAGTTCTCCCTCAATGCTCTCACCTTCTGACCTATTGCTCCCGTGCCCACCCCCCAGCCATACTAGTTTAAACCCTCCCGTGTGACACTAGCAAACCTCGCGGCCAGGATATTTATGCCTCTCCGGTTTAGATGCAACCCGTCCATCTTATACAGGTCACACCTGCCCCGGAAGAGCTCCCAGTGGTCCAGATAACAGAAACCCTCCCTCCTACACCAGCTGTTTAGCCACGTGTTTGTCTGCTCTATCTTCCTATTTCTAGCCTCACTGGCACGTGGCACAGGGAGTAATCCCGAGATTACAACCCTCGAGGTCCTGTCTTTTAACTTTCTGCCTAGCTCCCTGAACTCCTGCTGCAGGACCTCATGCCCCTTCCTGCCTATGTCGTTAGTACCAATATGTACAACGACCTCTGCCTGTTTGCCCTCCCCCTTCAGGATTCCCTCTACCCGTTCGGAGACATCCTGGACCCTGGCACCAGGGAGGCAACATACCATCCTGGAGTCTCTTTCACGTCCACAGAAGCGCCTATCTGTGCCCCTGACTATAGAGTCCCCTATTACTATTACTCTTCTGTGCTTTGACCCTCCCTTCTGAACATCAGAGCCAGCCGTGGTGCCACTGCTCTGGCTGCTGCTGTTTTCCCCTGATAGGCTATCCCCCCCGACAGTATCCAAAGGGGTATATCTGTTCGAGAGGGGGACAACCACAGGGGATTCCTGCACTGACTGCCTGCCCTTTCTGGTGGTCACCCATTTCTCTGCCTGCACCTTGGGTGTGACCACATTTACATAACTGCGATCTATGACGCTTTCCGCCACCTTCATGCTCCTAAGTGCATCCAATTGCTGCTCCAACCGAACCATGCGGTCTGTGAGGAGCTGCAGTTGGGTGCACTTTCTGCAGATGAAGCCATCCGGGACGCTGGAAGCCTCCCGGACCTGCCACATCTCACAGTCAGAGCACAGCACCCCTCTAACTGACATTGCGTCAATTAATTAAAATTAAAATTTGTCTTTTTTTTTTTAAATACTTTTTTTTTTAAATTGCAAAGTTACTGTCAACTATCTGTTTCCTAGCACTAGATTTCTAATAGAAATGCGATAGCTAACTATAATATTCTCCGATCTCTGGCTTAGATATCCTCTAAATTATAATTAAGTTATTATGTTTAATTAGTTCCCAAATACTCAAAAAAAATTTAGGTTAGAATCCCAACCAGCCACTCAGGTCACAGCTTTTCTGTGATGTCACTTCAGTTTCCCCCCGACACACACAATTTGAAAAAAGGTATAAAAGTAAAAATCACTTGCTTACCTTCTGAGATGTTCTCAGGTTCTCTCGCTGACAGAGACTGCTCCTCCACCTCCAATCCTTGACCTGCACAATGCTAATAATACAATAATATAATATGGCACTTACCTTACACCAATGGGTCTTATTATTAGGTTAGAGGAGGAGGGTGGGTGGGAGACACTACACGTGTAGTGTCACGGGTTTCCTCTCCACCAGAATTTATTGGTTGGGGGGGGACTTGCCAGAGGTCGAACTTCCGGTTCCCGCCGAAATCCAAAGGGCTGCTCCTGTAAAGGTAAGTGGTTTTCCTCATCTCTATCCAAAATGGTCTACCCCGTATCCTCAGACTGTGACCCCTATTTCTGGACACACGCACTATTGGGAACATCCTTACTGAATCTACTCTCTCGCCCTGTTTTTTTTAACATAAATTTAGAGAGCCCAATTCATTTTTTGCAATTAAGGGGCAATTTTAGCGTGGCCAATCTACCTACCCTGCACATCTTTGATAGATCATAGAATTTACAGTGCAGAAGGAGGCCATTTGGCCCATCAAGTCTGCACCGGCTCTTGGAAAAAGCACCCTACCCAAGATCAACACCTCCACCCTATCCCCATAACCCAACCCAACACTAAGGGCAATTTTGGACACCAAGGGCAATTTATCATGGCCAATCCACCTAACCTGCACATCTTTGGACTGTGGGAGGAAACCGGAGCACCCGGAGGAAACCCACGCACACACTGGGAGGATGTGCTGACTCCGCACAGACAGTGACCCAAGCCGGAATCGAACCTGGGACCCTGGAGCTGTGAAGCAATTGTGCTATCCACACTGCTACCGTGCTGCCATTAATTTGGATTTGTGGGTGTGTGCAAACTCCACACAGACAGTGACCCGGGGCCGGGATCGAACCCGGGTCCTTGGCGACATGAGGCAGCTGTGCTAAGCACTGTGCCACCCCCAGTCTTGCAACCCTCAAGAGAAAACAAAATCCTTATCCCCATCTGAAATGGGTGACCCCTCACTTTGCAACAGTGACCCCCTTGTTCCAGATTCTCCCACAAGAGGAAACATCCTCTCCACATCCACCCTGTCAAAACCCCTCAGGATCTTGTATTGTTCAATCCAGGTTTTACCCAAAGCTTTAAATCTGTGTCCCGACTGCTTGTACGATCAGTGAATGGAAACAGAGTTTCTTTGTCCACCCGATGGAAATCTGGCATAATCTTGTGTCCCTGAATCAAATCTCCCCTCAACCTCCTTTGCTGGAACCATTCTGGTAAATCTCCTCTGCACCTTCTCCAAGAACCTTCACATTCTTCCTGAAGAGTGGTGACCAGAGCTTTAGAAAGATTCATAGCATAGAATTAGAACCATAGAATTCCTGCAGTGCAGAAGGAGGCCATTCGGCCTATCGAGTCTGCAGTGATTCTCTGAAAGGGCACCCTGCCTAGGCCCACACTCCTACCCTGTCCCTGTAACCCCATAGCCCCACCTAACCTGCACATTCCTGGACACTAAGGGGCAATTTATCAAGGCCAGTCCACCTAAGGTGCCCTTCTTTGGACTGTTGGAGGAAACCTGAGCACCGGGTGGAAACCCACGCAGACACGGGGATAAAGTGCAAACTCCACACTTAGCAAGGCCGGAATTGAACCCGGGTCCCTGGCGCTGTGAGGCAGCAGTGCTAACCACTGTGCCACCAGAAGTATAGTTTTGGTATCAATGTTACTGTTTATGAAGCTCAAGATCGAAGTTGCTTTGCCAACTACTCTCTTAGTATGTCTTGTAGATGTACAAAATCCCTCTTCACCTCTTTCTCTCTCCTACCAAAGAGGACAGTTGGGTTTTTATGACAATCCAGCAGTTTTCACGGTCACTTTTTCCCCACAAATGACCAGATTCATTCAGCTCAATTTCACAACCTGCCTTTGTGTTTTTGTGGGTTCTCTCTCACTCCCTATTTTCTGTTTTCAATCATTTTTACAAGGTGTTCGAAGGGGAGGGTTCAAAGTCCGGAAACGCAAACCAAGCGTCACATCAGGATCTGACAGAGTCCTCAATTTATCGTTGCTGAATATCATTGATCATGGACGAAAAAAGCATTGGTCACAGTGGGGAGAACCCGTACACGTGTTGTGTGTGTGG